>NC_065584.1:34578606-34878606 GCF_024542745.1 Macaca thibetana thibetana | reverse complement strand
TCCCAGCACTTTGGGAGGCCGAGGCAGGCAGATCACTTGAGGCCAAGAGTTTGAAACCAGCCTGGCCAACATGGTGAAACCCCTATTAAAAATACAAAAATTAGCCAGGCATGGCGGTACACACCTGTAATTCCAGCTATTCAAATGGCTGAGGCACAAGAATCCCTTGAACCCGGGAGGCAGAGGTTTCAGTGAGCAGACATCAAGCCACTGCACTCCAGCCTGGGCAACAGAGCAAGACTCTACCTCAAAAAAAAAAAAAAAAAAAAAATTCCAGAAGAAAACATGGGGAAAATCTTCATAACCCTGGTATTGGCAAAGATTCTTAGGACACAGAAAACAAGAATCACAAAAGGAAAAAAATAACTTGGACTTCAAAATTAAAACATTCTGCTCTTCCAAAGACATTGTTTTGCTGGGTGTGGTGGCTCACACCTGTAATCCCAGCACACTAGGAGACCAAGGCGGGAGGATCACTTGAGACCAGGAATTCCAGACCAGCCTGGGAAACACAGACAGACCCTATCTCTTCAAAAAAGTTTATTAACCAGGTGTGACGCCTCATGCCTGCAGTCCCAGCTATGTCGCAGGCTGAGGCGAGAGGATTGCTTGAGCCCACGAGTTCGAGGTTACAGTGAGCTTTGATCATGCCATTGCACTCCAGTGTGGGCAACAAAGACCTTGTCTCTAAAAAGATAAAAATTTAAAAATTAAAAATACATTGTTCAAGACAGGGGATATGGTTGCACAGCAATGGGAGTATAATTCATACCACTAAATACTCGACATGATTCAAATGGCATCTTTTATGTTACATATATTTTACTATAATTTTTTTAAAAGATGCTGTTAAGAGGATGAATAGACAAGCCACAGATTAGGAGAAATGATTCATAGTACATACATGTACATAGTACAGTCATATAGTATATAGATACGTGTATACACAGTACATATATATCACATACATGTACATA
This sequence comes from Macaca thibetana thibetana, assembly GCF_024542745.1. Taxonomy (NCBI): domain Eukaryota; kingdom Metazoa; phylum Chordata; class Mammalia; order Primates; family Cercopithecidae; genus Macaca; species Macaca thibetana. The sequence goes on along the minus strand of NC_065584.1, from coordinate 34,877,629 downwards.
CATATATGACAAAGGATCTCTATCCAGAATATATAAAGCACTCTAGCAAGTTAGTCATAAGGCAAACAACACAACAAAAGATTGGAACAGACCCTGCACAAAAGATAGCCAATAAGCACATGAAAATATGCTCAGCATCGTTAGTCATTAGGGAAATGCACACTAAAACTACAGCGAACTACCGTTCACACCCACTAAAATGGCTTAAATTCAAAAGACTGATAATGTCAACTGCTGGTGAGAATGTATAGCAACCAAAAGCACAGCCACTGCTGATGGGAATGTGCAATGGTGCAACCACCTTGGAAAACAGTATAGTAGCTGCTTATTCTAAAAACATGCATTTACCATATGACTGAGAAGTTTCACTGCTAAGTATTTATCCAAAAGAAATGTGGGGAAAAGGTATGACAAAAAGGAGACATACACAGATGCTCGTGGCAACTTTATTCATAATAGCCAAAAACTGGAAACAACCCAAATGTCCATCAACTGGTGAATGATTACAATATTTTGGGAAATTCATATGATGGAAAACTCAGCCAAAAAAAGAAGACATTACTGCACTGGTATCAGGACTGAAAAAAATAAAAATAAAAATTAGCTGCTAATATACACAACAATATGGGTAAGAATTTTTTTTTAAAGTCCGAGTGAAATAAGCTAGATTCAAAAGAGTAGATAGTAGTCAGGCATGGTGGTTCACATCTATAATCCCAGTACTTTGGAAGACTGGGGCGAGTAGACTGCTTGAGCCCAGGAGTTCAAGACCAGCCTGGGCAACATGGCCCCATCTCTACTAAAAATACAAAAAATTAGCCAAGTGTGGTGACATGTATCTGTGGTCCCAGCTACTAGGGAGACTGAGGTGGGAGGATCACTTGAGCCCAGGAGGCAAAGGTTGCAGTGAGCTGAGATCGCACCACTATGCTCCAACCTGGGCGACAAAGTGAGAATTTGTCTTAAAAAAAAAAAAAAAAAGTAAATAGTGTATGATTGTGTTTATATGAACTCATAGAACCAGAAAATTAATCTATAGTGACAGAGAGGGGGTGACTACAAAGAGGCACTGAGGAGCTTTTGGGGATAATAATAATATTCTGTTGTGGTTACATGGGTATACACATTTGTTAAAACTCATAGAGCTATATACTTTGAATGAGTACATTTCACTGAATGCAAATTATATCATAGTTTTAAAAGAACTTTTTAAAAGTCAAGATGCAAACTGGTGAAAATATTTGCCACATGTATGACAAATTAATATTCTTAATATACAAAATGTCATGCAAGTTGATATAAAAAGCATCAAGACCTCAATAGGTCAAAGGACACATAAAAGTCACAAAAGAGGAAATAAGAATATCTAATAAACAGGTTAAAATTAAAACAATGAAATGCTGCATTTCACAAACCAAACGAGCAAATTTAACAAACCAAATGAGTTTTTTTTTTTTGTTTTTTGCTTTGATAATTTTTGTTTTGTTTTTACTTTAATGATAATGCTAGTATTGTAGGACAAGATGAGCACTCTGCTGGTAAAAATATAAATTGATACATTTCTAGAATACAATTTGGAATACTACTATATAAGTTTTAGCAGGAAGGTTAAAGTTAAGACCCAAAACCTTAACAATTTTCAGATCATTTGACCCACTTCTAGAAACCTGTGCTAAGGAATAAACAAAGATGAATGATCAAAATTAGAGATTTACAGGCAAGAGTTTTCAGCCAGGCACTGTGGTTCACACCTATAATCCCAGCACTTTGGGAGGTCAAGTTGGGAGGATCACTTGAGGTCAGGAGTTCAAGACCAGCCTGGGCAACATGACAAAAACCCCATCTCTACAAAAAATTTTAAAAATTAGGCTAGGCACGGTGGCTCACTCCTGTAATCCCAGCACTTTGGGAGGCCGAGGCAGGCGGACAACCTGAGACCAGAAGTTCAAGACCAGCCTGGACAACATGATGAAACCCCATCTCTACTAAAAATACAAAAATTAGCCAAGTGTGGTGGCACATATGTTTGTAATCCCAGGTACTTGGGAGGCTGAGGCATGAGAATCACTTGAACCTGGGAGGCAGAGGTTGCAGTGAGCTGTGATCATGCCACTGTACTCCAGCCTGGGCAACAGAGTGAAACTCTGTCTCAAAAAAAAAGAAAGAAAGAAAATTAGCCAGGCGTGGTGGCATGCACACTACTTGGGAGGTTGAGGTGAGATGTGAGAGGCAGAGCCTGGGAGGCAGAGACTGCAGTGAGCTGAGGTCACACTACTGCACTCCAGCTTGGGTAACAGAGTGGGACTCTGTCTCCAAACAAGAAAAAATAAGTCTGGCCCTGGTGGCTCAGTCCTATAAACCCAGCACTTAACAAGGTAGAGGCAGGAGGATAGCTTGAGCCCAGGAGTCCAAGACCTCCCTGGGCAACATAGCAAGACCCCATTCTCCACCAAAAAAAGGGACAAACAAGAATTTTTATTACTGACTTGTTTCTAGCAAGAAACAATCTACGATAAGCCACTAGGTTGAGTAAACGCTGGCATCAATATGATGAAATATCAAATATTGTCCATGGTACAAACTTAATAAATATTTCTCAAACATACTCAATGTATACACTATATAAGAACCTTAGAAAGGAATGAGATGTGTAGATGACTTACACTCATGAGTAGAGAAATGCATAAACAAATTGTTTCATTGCAGCAAAGATTGGAAATCATCTAAATGTTCAACAAGAGAGGTGAAAGTCGGCCAAGTGCACTTGCTCATGCCTGTAATCCCAGAGCTTTGGGAGGCCAAGGCAAGAGGACTGCTTGAAGCCAGGAGTTCAAGACTAGACTGAATAACATGGCAAGAGCTCATCTCCACTAAAAAAAATTGTTTAATTAGCCAGGCACTGTCGTGTGCACCTGTAGTCATAGCTACTCAGGAGGCTAAAGTCAGAGGATCGCTTGAGCCCAGGAGTTTAAGGCTATGATCACACCACTGCACTCCAGCCTGGGTGACAGAGCAAGATCTTGTACTGAAAAAAAAGAGGTGAAATTAAATAAATCATGGTATGTCCACACAATGAAATGCTATGCATCTGTTAAAAACAAGCCAGATCTAATCTATGTCCTAGGCTGGGCGCAGTGGCTTGTAATCCCAGTACTTTGGGAGGCCCAGGTGGATGGATCACCTGAGATCAGGAGTTCAAGATCAGCCTGGCCAATATGGCGAAACCCCATCTCTACCAAAAATACAAAAAAATTAGCTGCGTGTGGCGGTGCACGCCTGTAATCCCAGCTACTCGGGAGGCTGAGGTGGGAGGATCACTTGAACCTGGAAGGCGGAGGTTGTGGTGAGCCAAGATTGCTCCACTGCACTCCAGTCTGGGCGACAAGAATAAAACTCCATCTCAAACAAAATAAAATAAAATAATCTATGTCCTAGATTGTTAAATTTTTTTTAAAGGTGCAGAATAGGGAACTTGGAATGCTACTATCTGAAGGGAGAAAAAAATAAAAGGACAGATACATATTTACGTTCGTATAACGTCACCAGAAAGATATAGAAGAAAAATAAAACAGGTAAGTCTATATTGAAAGACTAGAGTCTGAGGATGTGAGAACAGGGGTGAGAGAGACTTAGATTTACTTTTTGCTCTCAATTACTTTCCGTAGTGTTTAAATTTGTTACCATATACAGGTTTTTCTTTTTCAAAAAACACCACCAAAAACAAAAACCACCAATTTTTTTTAGAAGGAAGGGGAGTGTTATGGATTGAGTTTCTTAGAAGGAAGGAGAGTATTATGAGTTGTTTTTTAGAAGGAAGGGGAGTGTTATAAGTTGAATTATATCCCCTTTATACGTTGAAGTCCTAACTCCCCTACAAGTTGAACACCCCAAATTCACAAATCTGATATGCAAAATGCTCCAAAATCCAAAACTTTTTGAGCACCAACATGACCCGTGAAGATCTCACCCAATTTCCCAGAAGCCCTCACTCCCATCGGACTAGAATCTTCCTTTCAGAAGTCTTTCTTTTTCTCATCCCTGTTGCTACCAGTACAAAAAGCAAAACAGAAAGACACTAAAGCAAAACCAAAGTTTTAGTCACCAAAACCAAGTGGGCTGGCGAGGGAGGGCAGTGGTTGCAGGGAAGGTTTTAAGCTCACCAGGCCCTACAGCTGAGGTTTCAAAATGGCAGCTAGCTGGACGCCATTTGGTCTACATCTGCTCACCCAAACCTCCCTCCAGTTCTCCAAGGGGTGTCCCTAATTACTAGCACAGTCACCTGCCAACGTGGAATCTGGGTCTCCCTTCTTTCAAACATTAGAGATGTGAGACCAGAAAGATTACTTCCCAATGCCAGAGAAATGGCTAAGAGGGAGGAACAAGGGGGAGAAGGAGACCTTCACTGCAGCATGCAAGGATATGGCGGACGCGCCCCATCCCATATCTCAGCTATTATGCATTCCCAACTGGCTTGGCCAACATCCAGAGAGACTCCAGGCTGGTGAGTCTGTGAATGTGAAGCAGAGATAAGCAAGGCGGCGAGGGGGAGTTCGCCCACTGTTATATATGCGCTGCAGCACTGCTGTGGCGTGGAGTCAGGGGAATCTTCCATTTCCAAGACATTTCTGCACTCGATCCTGCTCCCAAGACTAAGAATTCTTTCTTGGCTTCCTCCCACTCCCTGGAATGTAACTAAGCAGTTACCTTGAGAACAAGGAAAAATTGGGGACTAGGGAGGTGTATGAGTGTTTTAATGTGTTAAAAATCACATTTACCCTGGATACTTGTTTGCAATAAAACAGAGAGTAGGAAACTCCATTCTTACCTTCATCTGTGGGACAGGCACCCGGTGGCAATCCTTGTGAGAAATATGAAGAGGCCAAGCTATGCTTAGGGAGCTCAGAAAATGCTATGCTTCCTTCCAGCTGCAGGGAAGCTGAGCCACTGGGGAAGAGTGGATGCATTTGGACAAACAGGAATGGATGGGAGGCTTTCTAGGAGAGGGGACCTCATGAGCAAAGCCTGAAGATGGGGTAGTTCTTGTCCTAGCAAGAAGGAAGTATGAGGAGAGGCAAATAAATATTTTCTAGAAGCTGAGGGCTCAGGCACTGGAAGCTTATCTACCTTCTCCAACTCCAAGGTATCCTCCAAGGAGAGCAAAATTCAGAAACAAGGGGCACCTGCAAAGTGGTGGAGGAAAGTGGAGGAAAGGAATGTCTGCCCTGAGCCCAGCCCCAGGGCCAGATGCCGGGAAAAATTCCTGGGATTATTTGGTGCTGTGTGAGATGGATCTGGAGCCACCCTGGCTCGAAGAGGGATGTGGGTTTGGACTGGAGCTGCCAGGACTGGTCTGGGGCAAGCTAAGGACACTTTCTGAGTGTCCACATTTTTGTACTTGCTGTTCACCAGTATCTCCTTTCCCCGCTCTCCTCCCTGTTCATGGAAATCCTTAAAAATCATCTCCTCTGGGAAGTTCTCCCGATGCACTCATTCAGAATTAACCCACCACCCTTTATGTTCATTCAACAATATCTCTTTTTCCATTTATGTTTTCTTGAGACAGAGTCTCACTCCGTCGCCCAGGCTGGAGTGCAATAGCCCATCTCAGCTCACTGCAGCCTCCACCTCCCAGGTTCAAGCCATCTTCCTCCTCAGTCTCCCAAGTAGCTGGGATTACAGGCACCTGCCACCACACCCAGCTAGTTTTGTATTTTTAGTAGAGAGGGGTTTCATCATGTCGGCCAGGCTGGTCTCGAACTCCCAAGCTCAACTGATACGCCCACCTCAGCCTCCCAAAGTGCTGGGATTATAGGCGTGAGCCACCATGACTGGCCTACACTTTCCTATATGCTCTTTTTTTATGCCTTGTCTTTTTTTTTTCTTTTTCTTTTTTTGAGACAGAGTCCCACTCTGTTGCCCAGGCTGGAGTGCAGTGGCTCAGTCTTGGCTCACTACAACCTCCATCTCCCAGATTCAAGTGATTCTCCTGCCTCAGCCTCCCAAGTAGCTGAGACTACAGGCGCATGCCACCATGCCCAACTAATTTTTGTATTTTTAGTAGAGACAGGGTTTCACCATGTTGACCAGGCTGGTCTCCAACTCCTGACTTTAGATGATCCGCCTGCCTCAGCCTCCCAAAGTTCTGGGATTATAGGTGTAGGACACGGTACCCAGCCTATGCCTTGTCTTATTATTAGTCTCCCTCTCTTCTAAATGTAAACTCTCAGATGTCAAGAACTAGATCTTATACATCTTTCTGACCCCATCCCCCAGCACCAGCTCTTCCCCAGAGCAGACACTCAGTAAATACTTATTCAGTTGAATACACAGACCCACAAGGAGCAACCTGGTACTGGCTGACATTTTTGATTCCTACATCCATTCATTCATTTGCTCAACAGCCATGTGAGTGCCTAGTATCTGCCAACCTGGCTCGCTCTCTCTCACAGAGCACACTCGAACTGTTTCATCAACCAGCTAAAAGTAAGTTCAGTATCAATTCAGGGCTTCTTTCCAGGTCTAGAACACAGAAAATGTCACAGGACCACCTGAACACCGCAAGGGGGGTGCAGCCTACATTCCATTGCCTGTTTCCGTCCAGATGGAAAGTCACACCCTCAAGAAGGCCCCTGGGGAAGACACATTGTCTGGGATGTGGATGAGGCCCCCACAGGCTCTGCCCAGCCCAGCCCACGCAGGGGAACCCTAGATACGCCTATCACAGGAGATGGCAGTTAAGATAACTCTGCCTACGTATGCAGTACCCTGTGGATACTAAGTAAGGAGCTGGTCATTTGGAATGAGGCAGGGGAGCTCTAGGAAGTCCTCTCTGCAGAGTAGACGTGGCCATGGAGGTGGGAGGATTAACTGAAGGTCATGAGAAAAGTCTGCCCTTCTCAGAGATCAATAAGTGTAAATTACTTGAGAGTCCAGGAACTGCTCTGCCATGGAGGAAAAATACAGATGGGGGCGGGGGCGGGAAAGGGAGGGGGCAAGTTAGGGACAGTCATTGATCTCGGCGGGCTCTTCCAAGTCTAAAACTGTAGGATTCTAACCTGAACCTTCCCTGCCAACAACTTGAAAAAGTTGTCTTGAGATCAGGGACATGTGGAGAGAAAGTTGAATAGCATGTCAGATAATAAACCAAGAAGAAATTGTGAAGTCAAAACAAGGGATAAATTTTCCTTATCTCTCTAAGACATGCATCAAAGCAGCTGGCTGCTGTCTGCCTGGCCTGGGAAGATGATAATGGTTTTTAATGGCCTGTAAACAATAGGACCAGCCTTTGTAATAAAGTTTAACCAATTAATCCTTTAGGCTTCTCACTGCACTCTGCCTACTCCTCCCTCCTCCTTTCTGTGATGGGGCAACCTTCAGGGATCTGAAAAGCAAGGGATCCGGCCCCTAGACTCAAACCTGTAGGTGACAATAAGAGTTGTCCAGAGGAAGTGCTAAAGAAAATTGCCTCTATCCTGATCTGGCTAAAAGGATCAGGGAAAAGGAGAGAGAGGAGAGATCATGCATCAAGGAATTGGCACAAGAGATAAATTTCATTCTTATTCAGGAGCTCATTCATTCATTCAGCAAATATTCATGAACACCTACTATGTGCAAGGCATCTGCAGAGGGTGCAAAAGTATGCAAAGAAAATACCTGCCCAAGATGGAATTAAAGCCATGGGGGACGGGGGTGGTACTGGGAATAAGACACATTCACAGATATCAATCATAAAAGTTAGTACAAGAGCCTCTGCAAACCACTGCACAAGTCCAGGCCTCTTTTTCCATTTCATTTCTTCTTTCATGCGCCATGTTCCACTTGGGGTGGTTACAACAGACAATATTCAGAAAATGGAAGAATTAGAAAGAGAAGAAAGTGGAACACACAAGAGAAAGAAAATCAAGGCCCTCCTCCCTCCTGCCATGGCCTTCTCTGTCTTCAGCCCTGGTTCTGGAAAAGAAAAGGGTGTATTGTCACTAGAGGCCTCCAGGCAGGTCCATGCCACTGAGTCACAATTCAAGCCATGTTTGCTTCCTACACCAACAAGGCATATCTTTGCTGAATTGTGCAATATTCTAGCCCCTTGGGTTTTTCTACTTGGTATACCAACTCCCAGTACTCAACAACCATTCCCTTTACTCTTTTTTTTTATTTTGAGACAGAGTCTCACTCTGTCACCCAGGCTGGAGTGCAGTGGCACAATCTCGGCTCACTACAACCTCCGTCTCTCAGGTTCAAGCGGTTCTCCTGCCTCAGCTTCCCAAGTAGCTGGGACTACAGGTGCCCGCTGCCAAGCCCAGCTAATTTCTTTTTTACTTTTAGTAGAGACAGGGCTTCTCCATGTTGGCCAGGCTGGTCTCAAACACCTGACCTCAAGTGATCTGCCTGCCTCGGCCTCCCAAAGTGCGGGGATTACGGGCGTGAGTCACTGTGCCTGGCCCCCCTTTACTCTTAAACACAGTGTGTGCCAGCTGTAGTGGCTTATGCCTGTACTCCCAGCAGCTAAGGAGAGTAAGGCAGGAGGATCACTTGAGCCCAAGAGCTTTTAGGCTGTAGTAAGACAAGGTCACACCACTGCATTCTAGCCTGGGCAACAGAGCGAGATCCTGACTCTTAAAAACACAAAAATACAATGTGTAATGGTGATATAATAATTCAAAGGTTAATAATCTCTACTTTTGAAAACAATAATGAATACCTTGCTTTGCATTTGTGCAGCCTCACTTTTTTTCAGAGTTCTTCAAAAAATATTATCTCATGTTCATGCCACAAGCAACCTTGAGTGGTAACAAAGGTTAAACATTATTATCTCTACTTTAAATTTTCCCTCCTTTATCCATTTGTTTTCTACTCAACAAACAGTGGTTGAGTACTTGCCATGTGCTAAGCACCATGCTGGCTACAGGGTCACAACAACATAGCAGAAAAAACAGCAGATCCTGCCTTCAACAGGTTCACAGACCCATGGGGAGGAGAAGCGAGGACGTGGTCCCTGTCTCCAGGGTCTGGGGCATCTTCCAGAGGAGAAGATTAAAAGATTAGCATGGGCCAGGTGTGATGCTCACATGTATAATCTCAACACTTTGGGAGGCCAAGGCGAGAGGATTGCTTGAGCCTAGGAGGTTGAGGCTGCAGGGAGCCGTGATGGTGCCACTGCACTCCAGCCTGGGCAACACAGTGAGACCCTGTCTTTAAAAAAAAAAAGAAAAATTAGCATGATTTCACCAGGTAGAAAAGAGAGGAAAGGGGATTCCAGAGAGTGGGTCAGCAATCTGTGCACAGAGAAGACTGAGCCATCTGGGGCATCCAGACCATGGGGTGAGAAGCAATGGAGGGCAAAGGCTGAGAAAGACTGAAGAGGGAGGCTGGGCCTGAACAACGGAGCCAAGAGTGCCTTGCCAAGAAGTTTGGACTTTATCCTTGGGGTAATGAGGAAATCACTGAAGGTTTTAAGCAGAGGTGGGTGACGTGATCAGATTTATGTTTTAGCAAGATTACCCTGGCCGCGGGATGGAGAAAGCACTGGACTAGGAAGAGACTGGGCAGACTCCAGAAACATTCCCAAAATAGAATTTGCAGGACTGGGTGTCCCACTGGAGATGGGAGGAAACGGAGATAATAGAAACAGCTTTCTCACTTGGGCTCGAGGGGCCCTCGTCCAAGATAAGACACCAGTAAGAAAGCCTTGCCCAAGGTCACCTAAGTTACTTGATGGCTGACTCGAATCAAGCACCTCAAGTTCCTTCTGGTAGAAACCTCTTAGTCTGCCTCGTTAACATCGATCAGCAATAAATTTAACCATCATCTTCCAGGCTTTCCTTGTTTTCCACTTTATACATGTTCACTTTTTGTCCTATGGAGATTATTCAGATCATTAGGGCAAAATTCCTTTTGACCTCCCATAAGGCCTCTCACAGTATAAGACAGTATGTGGTCAATAAATATTTGTTATTAAATCAAACTCCAGGAGCCCCAAGAACCCATCACCAGACATTGCCTTACTTATAACATGAGATATTTGCCTTCTTTAATCCCTAATAAACAGTTTTTTGTTTTTTGTTTTCTGATTTTTTGAGACGGAGTCTTGCTCTGTTGCCCAGGCTGGAGTGCAGTGGCGCAGTCTCAGCTCACTGTAACCTCCACCTCCCAGGTTCAAGCAATTCTCCTGCCTCAGCCTCCCGAGTAACTGGGATTACAAGTGCATGCCACCACGCCTGGCTAATTTTTTGTATTTTTAGTAGAGACAGGGTTTCACCATGTTGGCCAAGCTGGTCTCGAACTCCTGACCTTGTGATCCACCCACCTTGGCCTCCCAAAGTGCTGGGATTACAGGCGTGAGCCACTGCACCCAGCCAACAGTATTTTTTATGTAATTCCTAGATCAAGTAATTCCTAGATGTTTGAATTTCACAATCCAAGATAATTTTTTTTTGAGACAGAGTCTCGCTCTGTCACCCAGGCTGGAGTGCAATGGCGTGATCTCTGCTCACTGCAATCTCACCTCCCAGGTTCAAGTGATTCTCCTGCCTCAGCCTTCCAAGTAGCTGGGATTATAGGCACCCACCACGACACCCAGATAACTTTTTTGTACTTTTTGGTAGAGACGGGGTTTCACCACGTTGGCCAGGCTGGTTTCAAACTCCTGATCTCAAGTGATCCGCCTACCCCGGCCTCCCAAAGTGTTAGGATTATAGGCGTAAGCCACCGTGCCTGGCCACAATCCAAGATATTTCTAACAACAACAACAAAATTGGAGCGTTCAACATGGCCTTGCCAACTTTTTTTTAACACCATTGTTTCTTAAAAGAAAGGACATTGAATACATATCCCCAAAGTCAGGATAATATAATTGTAAGATGAATTTTCCAAATTAAATCAGAGTTCTTCAACCTCAGATCAATTAACACTGGACTGAAGAATTCTTTGCTATGGCAGTGGAGGGGAAGGAGAAGGGGGAGCTGTGGGAACCCCCCCCACCGCCCCGGTTCGGAACCACTGAATTTTTTAAAGTAAGCTTTATTAGAAATCCAGTTACACGGTCCTTATATTTTGGATGAGTGAAAACTATCACAGACTGATGCCAGTCCCTAAACAGCTTTTAGAAACAAGAGACTCAGAGGTGAAGAGTGTGGAATTTGAAATCAGACTTGAACTCAGATCCCAATTCCACCTCTCCTCATTCCCTGACCTTGAGCAAGACACTGTTCCAAGCCTCCCTTTCCTCCCCTGCGCAGTGAGGACGACACCACCTCATCCCGGTTGTTGGGAGGATTCAGTGGAATAGATGTGACACACTTAGCATGTGATCGTCGGGAAAGGAAGTATGACAATTTTAACATTATTTCTACCACTTCTCTAACATATATGGTATCTAATACAAATTAATGACTGCTACCCAAATTTCAGATTTCTGGGTCAAAAGGACCTTACACATAATATAGTAGACTTTCAATAAACACTTACCGAATGGATAAATGAACCCCTTGTCACCCTAATCTCACTAGTTCCTTCCCTCAACCCCGACATATCTGAGTCCTTTTCTCCTTTACTAAACCCTTCTCCAATCCTACCGATGGGAATTAAAGCCGTAAAATAAGCCTGGCACACCTCGAGCCTCTGCCCTGGGCTCTGTGGGTGGGAGCACTGTGGATCACCCCCATCTGTGAGAGCCTTTCTTCGGGGCCAGTCATGAACGTCCCCCATGTCATCAGCATCTTCAGGCTACCGCTGTCCTTCTTGGATATTTAACCTGGAGGTGGGCCAGGACAGAGAAAGGAGGTGGCAAGATCCTTGAACAAAAGGAGCTATAAAAGGGCGTTGGGGGAAGCAAGGCAAACGGCAGATTAAACAAGCAGGCACCTCAAGGAAACGTGGCGGGGGGGGCGGGTTCTGAGCCTCTCTGTCTCCTAACTTGACAGCAAGCAGGTCAGAGTTCCTGCCACTTCCTTCTAGTAGAAACCCCACCAAGCCCACCTCCCCGCCTCGGCAGGCAAAGCACTGGTAGCTCTCTCAAGGGAAAAAAAAAAAAAAAAAAAAAAAACACTCCTTGTTATAAACCAGACACAGTCCTGGCCAAAGCCCAGCTAACAATAAATTTCTGGGGTTCATCTCACAAGTACATTAAGTATCTTCTGACAATTTCCCAAAGGGCTGGGTTTTTCTGGCTATCACAGGGCTGTAGAATATTGAGTACAAGGACAGGGCTTCAAGAACAGGGGATCCAAGCCCTCATTTCATTGATGGGGAAACTGAGGCTCAGAAAGGGGGAAGGCATGTGTTCAGGATCATCCAAGTATGCTCCCGTCAGTGACAGCACTGAGCCAAGAACTCAAGGCTTCAGTTTTGGCACTGGGTTTTGCCAGAGGCTTGAAAACATACCAAGAAGAGCAAGGTGTACTATGAACTAAATCTCACTTTTCCTGAAAATATAGATGTGTGCTCACACAGGCACACATGCGCATAAAAGGTAGGGAAAGAGGAAACAAATGTAGCAAAAGGCTGGTAAATGGTGAATCTAAGTGAAGGGGATATTGGTGTTCATTGCACTATTTTCACAACTTTTCAGAAGGCTTGCCATTTTTCCAAGGAAAAATTTGAGGAAGGGCTAGGTATGGTGGCTCATGCTTGTAATCCCAGCACTTTGGGAGGCCAAGGTGGGAGGATCGCTTGAGATCAGGAATTTGAGACCAGCCTGGGCAACATAACAAGACCCCATCTCAACAAAAAAATTAAAAATTGCCTGACGTGGTGCCAGGCTGGGACTATAGTAGCTGTAGTCCCAGCTACTCAGGAGGCTGAAGCAGGAGGATCGCTTGAGCCCAGGAGTTCAAGGCTGCAATGAGCTATGATTGCACCACTGCACTCTAGCCTGGACAACAGAGTAAGACCATGTTTCTTTTAAAAAAAATTAAAATTAAAAAAAAAAATTTTGAGGGAGAAAGATAAAGTTCTAACTAGCAATCTAAGATAAACAAAAATTTTTTTAAAAAAAATAATTTGGAAAAGAGTAGGAATCCCTCCTTTAATTTCATTCAGTTTCCCTAGCTAGGGACTAACATCCTTAGGAAAAGTTATAAGAAATCCAGAGGTTAAAGGGGTGGGACTCCAAACAAGTAAGAGATTGCCGGTATTCATAGCAGTCCGTAGCTATGGCAATCTTGGAATCCAAATAAAATTTCAGAATATTTTGTCCCATCGGCTCCTATACATATATGCTGGTCACACCATGTATCCTCTGTTGTTTTTGGTGCAAAAAGTAAAGTAACTATGAACTATAGATAGGGCAGATGTCAGAACTTTTCTAGGGGACTTTATTGCTTTTGCAATACAGGTGGTTTATAAATGCAATACGATACAGTTTAATTTCTATTCAGTTTGCAAATTCTTTCACATAACTAAATCATTGAAAACAAAATCCACATCCAACCCACACTCACCATGTTCTCTATCCATATTAGTAGTTGGTTTGGGCCATACTGGGTCCATAATCCAGTCCTGAAAATGTGTCCTGGGCCACATATATAACTCATACCAATAGCAGGGCACTCAAGGCATGATGATTTGAGGGAACACAACCTATCCAAGAAACCTCAAGGAATTCCTTATGGCTGAAGTAAGGTCTGAGGAAACCATGAGCAGGGGAATATGACTTGGAGAGAAGGTAGAGGTTAAATCCAGGAGGGCTCATACACCCAACAAAGGGGTTGGAAGTTTATCCTTCAGAAAACAAGGAGTCACTGAAGGGTTTTAAATAGGCAGTGATATAATTGGATCATTCTGGCAGAGTACAGATGGATGAAAGTAACTCAAAGCTAGGAAGTCTATCGGAATGACAAAGTCCTGAACTAAGGCAGTCTGAGCGGGAGTGATGAACTGATAACACATTAGGGAGAGCTATTGACCAAAGTAAATGGACAAAACTGGTTGGGAAGAGGGCAGATGTGCCTGAGAGAGAGGAGGGATCCTAGATGACGTCTAGCATGGCCAACTAGGTAGATGATGATAACACTCATCCTGACGGGGAATCCGGGAGGAGGCGAAGGTTTGGCAGAGGAGCGTGGTGAGTTTTGAACATGTTGAGGTCCCAGTTGGATATGCAAATACGAAGCTCCAGAGAGAAGCCCAGGATGAATATGTGCATTGGGAGTAACCAACATTATGTATGGAGATGGATGCCAAGGGTGCGGAGGAGGTCAGCCAGAGAACTGGGGGCAAAACAAGAACTGAGTCAAGGACAGAAACTCTGGGGGAAAAAAAACATTTAAGGGCAGCCATGGAAGAGGAGACCCCAAAAAACGTTGAGGAGTAACCAAAGAGGCAAAGACCTAGGCCTGCTTTTAAGTGACCCACTAAACTCCTCCATCTCCACAGGCTGGTCACACCGTGCTGGGGTTGGGGAAGGAACAATCATGTGTTAAAATAAACTCATTTCTCAATGAAAAGACAAACAGCCCAATTTTAAGATGGGCAAATAACAAATAGATATTTCTCCAAAGAAAACATACAAATGACCAACAGACACATGAAAAGATAGGAAGCATCATTCGATCATTAGGGAAATGCAAATCAAAACTACAGTGAGGCTGGGCATGGAGGCTCACACCTGTAATCCCTTTGGGAGGTCGAGGCAGGCGGATCACTTGAGGCCAGGAGCTCGAGACCAGCCTGACTAACATGGTAAAACTCCTTCTGTACTAAAAATATAGAAATTAGCCAGGTGTGGTGGCGCACACCTGTAATCCCAGCTACTCAAGAGGCTGAGGCACAAGAATTGAACCCGGGAGGAGAGGGTTGCAGTGAGCCGAGATTGTGCTACTGCACTCCAGCCCGGGTGACAGAGTGAGACTCTGTCTCAAAACAGAACAAACAAACAAACAACCCACAATGAGGCCAGGTGTAGAGTCTGATGCCTGTAATGTCAACACTTAGGGAGGCCAAGGCAGGTAGATCACTTGAGATCAGGAGTTTGAGACCAGCCTGACCAATATGGTGAAATCCTATCTCTACTAAAAATACAAAAATTAGCTGGGCATGGTGGCAGGTGTAATCCCAGCTACTCAGGAAGCTGAGGCAGGAGAATTACTTGAACTGGGGAGGCGGAGGTTGCAGTGAGCTGAGATCGTGCCACTGCACTCCAGCCTGGGTGACAGAGTGAGACTGTCTCAAAAAAAAAAAAAACCAATGAATGAGATACCACTTCACACCTGGTGAGATGGCTAAAATCACAAACATCAGCAAAGAGGTAGTGAAACTGGACCCCCCATACATCACTGATGGGAACACAAAATGCTGCAGTCACTGTGGAAAACAGCTTGGCAGTTCTTCAAAACTTCAAACGCAGAGTTACCATGTGACCCAGAAACTCCTCCCCTAGGTATATACCCCAAAAGAATTGAAAACCTATGTCCACACCAAGACTTGTACATAAAGGTTTATATTAGCATTCTTCATAACAGCCAAAAAGCAGAGATAACCCAAATGTCCATCAACAGATGAATAGGTAAATCAAATGTGGTGTATTCATACAAGGGACTATTACTCATAAAAAGGGAGTACTGAAACATGAAACAACACGGCTGAACACTGAAAACATTATGCTGAGTGACAGAAGCCAGATGCAAAGGCCACATGTGTTATATGATTTCATTTATTTTTATTTTTTTTCTTGAGACAGAGTCTCGCTTTGTCGCCCAGACTGGAGTGCAGTGGCGCGATATCAGCTCACTGCAAGCTCCGCCTCCCGGGTTCACGCCATTCTCCTGCTTCAGCCTCCCGAGTAGCTGGGACTACAGGCGCCTGCCACCTCCCCCGGCTAGGTTTTTGTATTTTTTAGTAGAGACAGGGTTTCACCGTGTTAGCCAGGATGGTCTCAATCTCCTGACCTCGTGATCCGCCCATCTCGGCCTCCCAAAGTGCTGGGATTACAGGTTTGAGCCACCGCACCCGGCCTATACGATTTCATTTCTATGGAATATCTAGAATAGGGAAATCCAAGGAGACAAAAAGCAGATTAGTGGTTATCAGGGGCAGAGGGGACAGGGGAGTGGGAAGTGTCTGTTTCCTGAGTGCAGGATTTCTTTTTTTTTCTTTTTCTGTCGCCCAGGCTGGAGTGCAGTGGCGCGATCTCGGCTCACTGCAACCACTGCCTCCTGGGTTCAAGCAATCCTCCTGCCTCAGCCTCCTGAGTAACTGGGATTACAGGCGCGCACCACCACACCTGGCTAATTTTTGTATTCTTAGTAGAGACAGGGTTTCACCATGTTGGCCAGGCTGGTCTCAAACCCCTGACCTCGTGATCCTCCCTTCTCAGCCTCCCAAAGTGCTGGGATTACAGGCATGAGCCACCACGCCAGGCCAGGATTTCTTTTTAGGGTGATGAAAATGTTCTGTCGTCAGCTGTGGCTGATGGTGGATGTACGAACCACCACTGAATTATGCACTTTCAAGTGGTTAGAATGGTGAATTTTATGTTGTGTGAATTTTCTCTCAATAGAAAAATTCAATCATCCTTTAAAAAGTGACCCAGAGCCACAAGGCGCTGGGGAAGCAGTTTCTCCAGCTTGCAGCAGGAGCTCCAGATATTCTGAGTCAAGAAGCCAAACAGCCTGCTTCCCGGGAGACCCTTAAATGATGTCTTCACGCATCCACAGCTGGGGGAGGGGGCGCTGACGAAGAGGAGAAGATGGAGCATTGGCCTTCTCCGGCTGCTCACTCTGTGGGCGGACTGCCTCGCCCACTTGTAAAACCCCATATGCCAGGGGGGCAGCAAGACATACATGCAACTATGTCTTGACCCGCAGCAAGACAGCAACTAGGTCTGACCTGGGCATAGTTACCCCACAAGGACAGGAAAGGAGAAATGATTTCCAGGCCCAGGACACCCAGAAGCCACCAAAAACCAACCTCTTGATTCATCCCCCTTATTTGACTCTTCGACCCTAAAACCTGTGCTTTGTGTTCAAGATACACCTGCTGGAGACAACACTCCCAGACACCCCGAGGCCCAGCAGTCACCACACGGGTGCCTCAGGGAGATGCTGGAGACACAAGTGGCTTTGAAATGAGTACAACTTACATGGCTTCCAGGTGTGCTGTGGAAATCCAGGCCCAAAGAAGAAGCCAGTGAGGAACAGGAGGCTGACCATTGTGTTCTCAGAAGGGGTTAGAGCCTCTGGGGTGGGGTCACTGAGGACAGAGCATGGCGTTCTGCGGATCATATCACATCTCTACTTCCCTCTCCAGTGATATGTTTCCCTCACTCTCCCATTTTGCTCCCTCTCTCCCACCAAACTCCCAGGGCAACCCTGGATAATAAAGCGACCGAATATGAATGCTTCCAGGTGGCACACCAGCACTCCAGAGAAACTGTCACAGCAGGGGGGCAGTGCTGGGGTGAGAAGCAAAACCCCTGGCCTACTCCAGCCACTGGATAAGTGCACCCTCCTCCATGCCTCCCTGCTCCTGCCTGCCCTGAAGGGAGAAGGAGCGCAGTGAAACTAGGTCTTCCCTTGGGGTTCTGACCACCTCGTGGGGAGATTATGATTGCCCTGTGGTTGCCATGCCTACTGTGATGTCACTCCTTTTATCAGTCTATCTGGATGAATTTTTTTTCCCTTTTCTCTGAAGGACAACCTCCTACCCAGTGCTTAGGAGCCCACTGGGAGCTCCCGCCCTTGTCTTATCTGGATCTGGGACCTCAGAAGACTCCACATTCCTAACAGGAGTAGCTCTCGGGATGAAGAAAATCTCTCTCAAGCTGGTCAATCTACTCCTAGATTGAAGCAGAACCAAACAGAACCTATTTCAACATCCCCTCTCAGAATGCAAACAGGAGAGGAGTGTGTGGAAAGGTCCAATCACCTTTACTTAATTGGTCAGAAGAAAATCACATTTTTTTTTTTTAAAGACAGAGTTTCCTTCTGTGGTCCTGACTGGAGTGTACTGGTGCAATCTCAGGCTCACTGCAACCTCCGCCTCCCAGGTTCAAGCAATTCTCCTGCCTCAGACTCCTGAGTAGCTGAGACTATAGGTGCACACCACCACGCCTGGCTAATTTTTGTGTTTTTATTAGAGACGGGGTTTCACCGTATTGGCCAGGCTGGTCTCGAATTCCTGACCTCAAGTGATCCACCCATCTCAGCCTCCCAAAGTGCTGGGATTACAGGCATGAACCACCACACCTGGCCAGAAATCACTTTTTAAGTAAAACAGTGCAAAGAAGAATAAGGGTGGGGGAAAGGTTTACTGATCCCACACTTTGTCATGCACAGAGGAAGGCAAAGGAGGAAACAAAACCCTTCCTAAATGATCACTTGTCATGCTGTCCAGCCATGGATCTATAGGGAGTTTCATGCCAATGAAAAACATTTCTTTGGGGTCCTACTATGCATCAGGCACTGTGGCAGGTACTGGAGACTTAGTCCCAGCCCTTAAGGAACTAATAATAAGATCACGGCCAGGTGTGGTGGCTCACGCCTGTAATCCCAGCACTTTGGGAGTCCAAGGCGGGTGGATCACTGTAGGTCAGGAGTTGGAGACCAGCCTGGCCAACATGGTGAAACCCCATCGCTACTAAAAATACAAAACTTAGCTAGGCACAGTGGCAGGCACCTGTAATCCCAGTTACTTGGGAAGCGGAGGCAAGAGAATCGCGTGAACCTGGGAGGCAGAGGTTGCAGTGAGCAGAGATTGCGCCATTGCACTCCAGCCTGGGAGACGCAGCAAGACTCCACCAAAAAAAAAAAAGAGAGAAAAAAGAAAAAAAAAAAGATCACTGTTGATAATCACAACATTTACACAGGCTCCTTCAAAAGAATCTCTTCTCTAGAAAGATAAGCTGAGAGACCAGACAGTTTGTCTACAGCCTTCATGAAGTGAAAGGAGGCAGAGAGGAAAGGAGCTGGCCCATGGACAGGTTTTGCTCCAGATCCTTGAGTGAAGACCGCAGCCTGCTGCAAGCTTTTTCTTCATTCCATCCTCCCCTCCTGGAATCTGTGGCGGCTTCCACAGGCGGTGAAAGAAGGCAGCAACAGTGGCTCCAGTGCCAGCTGCAGCAACCCCACCAGGGGAATGGGGCCACCCGACACAGAGAGGGCATGAGGGCCAGGGACACTGTCCCTGCAGCCAGCTAACCCCTCCAGTCAAGTCGACTTTCACAAAACGGGCCTGCTCCTGGAAGTCATTGAGGCCATTGTTGAAACACAGCACCAGGCCAGGCACGGTGGCTCACAGCTGTAATCCCAGCACTTTGGGAGGCCGAGATGGGCAGATCACTTGAGGTCAGGAGTTCAAGACCAGCCTGGCCAACATGGTGAAACTTCGTCTCTACTAAAAATACAAAACTTAGCTGGGCGTGGTGGTGCACACCTGTAATCCCAGCTGTTCGGAAGGCTGAGGCAGGAGAATCACTTAAACCCAGGAGGCAGAGTTTGCCATGAGTCGAGATTGAGCCACTGCACTCCTGCCTGGGCGACAGAGTGAGACCCTGTCTCAAAAAACAGCACCCTGGAGAAGACAGCAGTCCTTTCACACTGGAAATGTCCAGACTTATTACATAAAAATGGCAATTACTAGCCAGGCGCAGTAACTCACGCCTGTAATCCCCGCACTTTGGGAGGCCAAGGCGGCGGTGTAATCCCAGCTACTTGGGAGGCTGAGGCAGGAGAATTGCTTGAACCCAAGAGGTGAAGGTTGCAGTGAACTGAGATCACGCCACTGCACTCCACCCTGGACGACAGAATGAGACTCCATCTCAAAAAAAAAACAAAATGGCAATTACTGTTGGCATCAGTAGCATGGTTGTTTTCAGCCAAAACTTAAGACACAGAACTAGCCTTATCTTTCCAGTATATGGTATCTCTATTGCTATTTTTTAACAAATTATCTATCATATGTATTCCTTTTTTTTTTTTTTTGGAGACAGAATCTCGCTCTGTTGCCCAGGCTGGAGTGCAGTGGCATGATCTCGGCTCACTGCAACCTCTGCCTCCCAGGCTCAAGCTATTTTTGCACCTCAGCCCCCCAAGTAGCTGGGATTACAGGCGCCCGCCACCACACCCAGCTAATTTTTGTATTTTTAGTAGAGACGGGGCTTCGCCATGTTGGCCAGGCTGATCTCAAACTCCTGGCCTCAAGTGATCCACCTGCCTCCACCTCCCAAAATGCTGGGATTATAGGTGTGAGCCACCGCACCTAGCCATATATATTCTTTTAATGACAAGTGGGAGCAAAATCGTATTCCTGTTTTCTGAATGAGAAAACCAAGGCTAACAGAGGGACTCCCAAGTAATATCAACTTGCAGACCTGTGATTTTTATCTTAAATACTGGCTTTGAGGGACCTTTGGTGACAGCAAAGGTACTCGGCAATTTGTGTGGAAGTCACCAAATAAGCCACAACTATGAGTTCTTCTGTGGTCAGCAGGGCTGGGGATGTGGCAGGCAGGCGTGGAAGTGAGATCCACGTGAAAGACCTAAGCATTGACTCCCCGAGGGACTGGTGAAAGGACACAGGGGCCAAATAGATGTCCGATTTGGCCAAAGTGTCTTCCTTTTTCACAAGCCCGTCTGCCTTTCACCTGTCCTGAGGTAGGACAACCGGAGGCCCTACTTTGCTGTGCAGCCCACTCTCTTGGGGACTGTAGCCCAAATAGGCTGCCCTCCCTACACACAGATGAGAAGCTTTGCCACCCAAAACCAAGAAAGGGGCCAGTGAAGACACACAGGGAATGCGCAGTCAGTGGTGGCTGATTTTGTGGAAGTAGCGAAACCTGCACTGTAGGACCCACACCTGTGAGAGAGGGCCCCGCAACAATCTGAGCTTGGATCAAAGCAGGTGGGTGCTCCCTCCACTGAGGGCAGCAGAGCCCAGCTCCAGATGCGATCAGGAAGTGACCTGAGAAGCTGGAGTTCTGGACTCACAGACCTGGGCTTGAATTTCAGCACCACTCAGTCACTATGTGGTCTTGAGTGACTTGCCCTTGTTTTTCCTCATCCATAAAATGGGGATAAAAATACCTGACCTTGAAAAATCATGCAAATGCCAGCATAGTACATACATACAGCAGAGACAGGAGCTAGAATTATTGATTTGCCAAACGCAGCAGTGTCTGGACTCAGCCGCCCACTTCTGACCAATGTCCTTCACTTGGCAACACAGCTGATCTGGAGGGTAAAGCCTGCAGCCGTGGAACCGAGCGCTCGCCAAGGTAACTGACCCATGTGGGGCTCAGAGCCTTGTTCTTCTTAGAACTACTCTAGTTTGTTTGATTTTTTTTATTTATTTATACACATAATTGTGTGCATTCCTTTATGCATATGTATACATACATATGCACATGTATAATTTATTCAAATAGCATCATATCACTGATACTATTCTCCTATGCCCTACCCTCCCACATGGCTACCCACAGCCCTGCCTTTCCAGGTGGCCCATGTTAACATCTTAGTTTGTGTCCTGCCACAATTCTCCCCATACTCATGTAATTTTATACACATAGAAACTGAATAGTGACGTTTTGGACGGTGTGGGGGCATTACTGTTTAACAAAATGGAATTATACATCATACACAGTCTCACCCTTTTTTTGTTCTACCATAATTTGCCAAAATCCTTCTAATGGTTCTGTTATGATTCACAACATAAAGGTGTCAAAGCTATTCGGCCATTCCCCTACTGATGAGTATTCACTCAGTTTCAACTCTTGGCCACTACCAACAAAAAAGCAATACATTCCTTGACAGTATGTCCTAACCAAAGACCATTTTCCAACCAGACAAAAGGCCAGGTCCCAGGATGTGAAGGTCACCCATGAAAAGGACCTCATGATGAACTCCTGATTCCGCCACATCATCCCTAAACTTCTCCTTAGAAAAGAGACCCTCTGCTCCTAGAAATACAAATTCCCAGGCATTGGTCTGGCTTCCAAACTCTAGCTCTTCCGGTTCTTACTGTGTCAAGTCAATTCTGCAGGTCTTCATTTTCCCATCTGTAAAATAAAATCATTTAACTGCCTCAGGCTGCAGGATTTGAGAGTGCTTTAGCAAGGGATTTTTATGAGGGAGCAGTGTGTGAAATAATATTTTTGCTGTAATTCTGTGGGATGTTGTTTCTAGCTTGTTGTTTGGGGGTCAGGGAAGGGAGGGCAAGCCAGAACTAACAGATTCAATTAAGTTCCTTCTGAGACTCAAGGCCCCTATTTATAAGGTACCTGGGGCTGGATGGGAAGGTGCTTCTATCTCTGCATTTCTGAAACACCAGGTACTGTGGTTGTTTACAAGAAAAACTTAGGAATTGGACGGGGAAGCTTTGGACTCTCTACTTGCCCAGTTTTGTCAGATTCCAAAGACGGGCAACTGTAATTGAAATTATAAGAAGAACGGTCCAATCAGCAAATTTTGGAAAATCTGTAGTCTCACTGGTGTTTGATTTTCACTCAAAATTTCCCTAAGCTCTACATTTCATTCAGTAAAAAGTTGGGGTTAGGGGAGAGATGGAGGACTTCTTTTGCAGGGGGTATAGTGATTATTTGTTCTATTCTTGAAAAAGAAAAAGGAGAAATTTTAGGAAAACAATCTTATAAAACTTCCACTTCGAGTAGCAGTTCTAAAAGACTTTCAAGAGCCTCTCTGAAAAGAAGCAGTTACAGCAACTTGAATGAATTTTCCTAGTTATCATATGGCTCACATGCATGAGAGTGGGGGAGAAGACACGGTAAAATCAACAGAGTTCGTGTCATGCTATTCTGCTTTAAAACCCAAATCAAGGCCAGGTGCATGGCTTATGCCTATAATCCCAGCACTTTGGGAGGCCAAGGTAGGAGGATTTGAGGCTAGGAGTCCGAGACCAGCCTGGAAAACATCATGAGACTCCTCTCTCTACAAAAGAAATATTTTTTAATTAGCTGGATGTGGTGGTACACCTGTAATCCCAGCTATTCGGTAGGCTGAGGCAGGAGGATTGCTTGAGCCCAGGAGGTCAAGGCTGCATGGAGCTATGATTATACCACTGTACTCCAGCCTGGGTGATAGAGTAAGACCCTGTCTCTAAGAAAAAAAAAAAAAAAAAAAAAGAAATCAAAATCTGACCATAGAATAATTTTCTTCATCAAAATCGAATCAAGCAGATAATTGACGCCCCTTTGGAAAAGCATTCGGCAGCCTCTACTGAACACACGCCTACCCCATGACCCAGTAACTCCCCTGCAAGGTGTATATACTTAAGGTCTCCAAAAGACAAGTACCAGCATGTTCCCAGCACCACTACCCACGGAAGTCCCAGACCAAAAACTACCACATACTCATCAAAAGTAAAATGGGAAAATAAATCATGGTGAATTTACGTAACAGAGCACTATACAGCAATGAGAATGAATGATCTACAACCACAGCCAATGTTGGGTGAATCTCACAAACCTAATGTTGAGGGGGAAATCCAGCTACTAAAGTGGACATGCTAGAAGATTCCGTTTGAATAGTCACCCTTGGTGGGATGGGGTAGGGAGCACTGGGGTGCCTGGAAGGGGCACAGCTAGGCTTCTGTAATGTTTCTTCTTCTGGGGGTTGGTGACACAAGCATGTTCAATTTGTGAATTTTGGGGGTGAACATATATGCACTTTTTGGTATATATATACTTCAGTTTTTAAAACTTAAGAAATTAGCCAATGAACAAAAATAAACATGGTCGTAAGCTGGACACAGTGGCTCACGCCAGTAATCCCAGAACTTTGGGAGGCCAAGGCAGGCGGATCACGAGGTCTGGAGTTTAAGACCACCCTGGCCAACATGGTAAAACCCTGTCTCTACTAAAAATACAAAAAATTAGCCTGGCGTGGTGGCGGACGCTTGTTATCCCAGCTACTCAGGAGGCTGAGGCAGGAAAATTACTTGAACCTGGGAGGCAGAGGTTGCAGTGAGCCAACATCACACCACTGCACTCCAACCCAGGGGACAGTGTGAGATTCCATCTCAAAAAAATAAATAAATAAACAAACACAATTAAGGATAAAGCAATCCAGTGGACAGGGCTCTTGGAGCCATATTTTATTTGGCATGTATCATTCCAGGGAGCTCTCCCCTGTCAATGCCAAGACTAACTAGTCGAGTATGCAGAAAAGGCATTCTGTGAGAACAGATGAAAGGGAACAGAGAAACTGGCACTTTCTTTGGAAAAGAGTTGTTTCCAAAACCTAGATGTGCAGCCTCTACCCCAGGTAATTAGTCCAACACACTATCCATTACAGCTGAGTCCAGGTTTGCTTCAAAAGCATCTGGGGTTTTTTGGGTTTTGCTTCCCTTAAAAAAAAAACTTGTTTTGAAAGAGGGGAAAAGGCGTAGTTAATTTTTATACAGAAATCTGTTAAAGAGATCTGATCAATGGTAGCAAAATGGAAGCCAGAGATGGAAAAGATTCACTGTGAGGCTCTGGCACCGAAGGCCAACTTGGGCTTCCATTCAGTTCAATAATAATATTTATAATAGCTGCTAACAGGTTTTTTTTTGTTATTTTTTGAGATGGAGTTTCACTCTTGTTGCCCAGGCTGGAGTGCAATGGCGTGATCTTGGCTCACTACAACCTCAGCCTCCCAGGTTCAAGCAATTCTCCGGCCTCAGTCTCCCAAGTAGCTGGGATGACAGGCATGCGCCACCATGCCTGGCTAATTTTGTATTTTTAGTAGAGACGGGGTTCCTCCATGTTGATCAAGCTGGTCTTGCACTCCCAACCTCAGGTGATCTGCCTGCCTCAGCCTCCCAAAGTGCTGGGATTATAGGCATGAGCCACCACGCCCGGCCAATAGCTGCTAATACTTACACAGGTTTACATATGCTAGGCATTGCTCTATGAGCTTATATATATTAACTCATTCCATCTCTATCTATGAGGTTGGGATTGATATAATCCCCACTTTACACCCAGAGAGGGTAAGTAACTTGCCCCAAGTCACACAGCTAATAAGTGATAAAGCTAGGCAGTTTGGCTAGAGTCTGTGCTCTTAACCGTTATATACCATATTGTTTCCTAGTAAGCATTTCTTATGCCCATACTATGTGCTGGGCACCATGCTGGGCAAAAGGAGCATTGAGATGTATAAAACACGGGTACACATATGACAGGTTCTAGTCCATGTAATGATGAGAATCATACAGGCATCCTGAGGTCTAATTTCAGAATGAAACGTTAGAAAACTGCCTCCAAACACCTGGACATTAAGACTAAAATGCAGTGCCCATCTTCTCATTGATATTATTCTACTCAATAGAGTCAGCTGTCAGACTAAGCATTTCTTGACACCCCACCCATCCTTGGGTCATGAAACTCAATAAAGCTCTCTTCATTTTGATTGGAGAGGGAAAAATTCCCTGTAAATATATTTGGGCCGGGCGCGGTGGCTCAAGCCTGTAATCCCAGCACTTTGGGAGGCCGAGACGGGCGGATCACGAGGTCAGGAGATCGAGACCATCCTGGCTAATACGGTGAAACCCCGTCTCTACTAAAAAATACAAAAAACTAGCCGGGCGAAGTGGCGGGCGCCTGTAGTCCCAGCTACTCGGGAGGCTGAGGCAGGAAAATGGTGTGAACCCGGGAGGCGGAGCTTGCAGTGAGCTGAGATCCGGCCACTGCACTCCAGCCTGGGCAAAAGAGCCAGACTCCGCCTCAAAAAAAAAAAATATATATATATATATTTGCTTCTTTTTCCTGAATCACCCTCTTGTGTGAAAAAGATTGCTCACCACTGATCCAACAGGCCCTTGAATACAGGGTCTCTCCGAGGGTACAAGAAGCCCAGGCATTCAGGTTATTACAAAATGAAGAAATACAAAGCAGGATTACAATATTTTTGGTACATTATAGATCCTCACACAACAAATTTACATTTTCACACACACACACACACAAACACACACACAAAGTGAAATATATAATGTGAAATAATTATGATCACAAGAGAATGATAGGCTCTACATTTTTAAATATTGATTCAGAATGCCCTGGGAATGGCATGGTCAAGGCACAGACTCTGCATTTGACACTTTGTGAGGAACATCTTGGTGACTACACATATAATCTAGCGCACAGAGAGTGTCAAATTCTCATTAAAATCCTCCATGGAACCAGGTGTAGTGGCTCATACCTGTAAATCCCAGTAGTCTGGGAGGTCAAGGCCAGAAGATCACAACCAGGAGTTCAAGACCAACCTGGGCAACATAGTGAGTCCCTGCTTCTACAACAAATTTAAAAATTAGCCAGGTGTGATGGCACCCGTCTATAGTTTCGGCTACTTGAGGATCACTTGAGCCCAGGAATTGGAGGCTGCAGTGAGCTGTAATCGTGCCACTGCACTCCAGCCTGGGTGACAGAGGAAGACCTTGTCTCTAAAAAGAAACCTCCATGAATGGGAAGCCCAAGTTAAATCAGCTCCCACTCCACCCTAACCCCCTTCCTACGCCTTCCTTAAGGGAAAAAGAACAAAATATTGAGCCCAGTAGTAAGGAAAGAACAGTGAAAGCCCCAGTTGGGAAACCATGATAGAGAAGAAATGAGGTACACAGAGAGGGAGAAAACATGGATGAAAACCCTAGACCATGGCCACCAACAGACCCAGGCTAGCCACGTGTAGACCTCTGTGACACCTAGAGGTCAAGTCCAAGAGGTCAGCTGAGGTTACGAAAGGCAGGCAGGAACTCAATCAGCTGCCTACTTGTCCACAAGCTAGTCCTCCCCAGGCCTCACATCTCCACAGGCACAGGTGAGGCCCTAAACACCAGGGATCTTCTAACGTGTGCTGCCTTCTCCCACGTCCGTCCCATTTCCTAGGAGTCAATCATGGTGCCCATTGCAACATGGCGCCCAGTGCCACTTTCCAGAGTAGTGTGACGTCCAATTCCAAGACCTGGGGGATAAAAGGTATTAAAGCTCCTGGGGCCCCAGAAGAGACAGGGCAGAAAGCTGGTGGAAAACTATCTCCAACATCTGTTTCTTTTTCTGTTAAAACCTATCCACTGTGTGAATTGCCAAGGAAAGTTAAGATTCGTGTTCTGAAGCGAGAAGGGTTCTCTTTTCACATGACACCTGCAGAAGATGGGAAACGTGATACCCCCTGCAGATCAGAGGACACAGGCTCCCTGTAAGAGGATACCCCAACCCTCGCCAGTGCAGCACCCAGCAGGGCGATTTTTCCATTTTTCTCCTCCATCCCCTTTATTTAGCTAAGTAGCAGAGTTTTTATTTTACTGGGTTTTTGTTGTTGTTATTGCTGTTTTTGAGACAGTCTCCTTCTGTCACCCAGGCTGGAATACAATGGTGTGATCTCGGCTCACTGCAACCTCTATCTCCCATGCTCGAGCAATTCTCATGTCTCAGCCTCCTGAGTGGCTGGGATTACAGGCACATGCCACCACACCCAGCTAATTTTTATATTTTTAGTAGAGATGGGGTTTCACCATGTTGGCCAGGCTGGTCTTGAACTCCTGGCCTCAAGTAATCTGCCTGCCTCAGCCTCCCAAAGTGCTGGCATTATGAGCCACCGCACCCAGCCAGTAGCAGAGTTTTTAAATAACTTTCAGAGCCCTTTGCTGGAGACACACCCAAGAAGACGGGCTCTTATTCTTCCCACAGAGGCCTGTAGACCATAAACTAAGTTCACTGGCTCCTACTCAAGCTATAGAAAGCTGAGGAGGACCTTGGAACATCCTCTCTAAATTCCTCCCCTAGTTCCAATCCGGGTAAACACAAATTGATTCTATTTTTTCAAAACACCAGCCCCTTCAAATGGCCTGGTTTATCTTCATTAACATGTTATCTTTATTAACATGTTTATCTTCATTAACATATTTCTCAGTGATAAGAAGGGCCCAGGGTTCAACATCCCACTTTGCATCCATGCAGACAAGGCCTGTGAGAAGCTGTAAAACTGAAGAGGTGGTGAATCCAGGAGGGATTCCCCAGATATTCGTGAGTCGGCACTTTCTTTTTTTTTTTTTTTTTTTTTTTTGAGACGGAGTCTTGCTCTGTCGCCCAGGCTGGAGTGCAGTGGTGCTATCTCGGCTCACTGCAAGCTCCGCCTCCCGGGTTTACGCCATTCTCCTGCCTCAGCCTCCCAAGTAGCTGGGACTACAGGTGCCCGCCACCTCACCTGGCTAGTTTTTTGGGTTTTTTTTTTTTTTTTTTTTTTTGTATTTTTCAGTGGAGACGGGATTTCACCGTGTTAGCCAGGATGGTCTCGATCTCCTGACCTTGTGATCCGCCCGTCTCGGCCTCCCAAAGTGCTGGGATTACAGGCTTGAGCCACCGCGCCCGGCCCAGTTGACTTTCTTGAACACGTCTTTCCCCTACTTTACACCTACCCTTACCTTACACTTACTGAGCATTCACTCTGGACCAGACCGTGTCCTAAGATCTTCACATGTGTGGTCATTCAATCCTCACACCAATCCTATGGGGTAGGTACTAGATGTAAGTGATGGGGCTGGGATTTTAACCCAGAAGTCTGATTCCAAAGCCCAACTTACCATGAGGGCCACAACATGTTTCTCTACTTACTGATTCCACTGGTGCTCTTGACAGGAGCACGTACCTCACTGTATTATAAGTCTTGATCTACTTTTCTATCTCCCTGAAGCATAATCAGCTATAATCTGCTAACTGTGCCTCAGTTTTCATTCTCCTTTCTTTTTCTTTTTTTTTTTTAGTAGGAGGAGACAGAATCTTGCTCTGTCACCCAGGCTGGAATGCAGTGGCTCAATCTGGGCTCACTACAACCTCAGCCTCCCAAGTAGCTGGGATTACAGGCACGCACCACCACACCCAGCTAATTTTTGTATTTTTAGTAGAGACAGGGTTTCACCATGTTGGCCAGGCTAGTCTTAAACTCCTGACCTCAGGTGATCCACCCGCCTCAGCCTCCCAAAGTGCTCGGATTAAAGGCATGAGCCACCGTGCCCAGCCTCATTCTCCTTTGTTTCTTTTTATGATAGCCCCTACCTTGAGTTTCACCAAAGCCTATGGCCCATCTATTCCAAACGACATTTCCCAGCATCCCTTGTGGCCAGGTGTGGCCATGGGCCTAAGCTCAAGCCAATGGGATACAAGTGGAAGCTCCTTAATGACAAGCTACTTGCCTTGGATTTCACCTCCTGCTTCTCACATCCTGAAATACAGACTTAAGAGATACAAAAAAGAATAAAACCTGGATCCATGAATGATGACTTTCTGGACCTACCTTACCTGCCTGGTGTGCTCAACAAAGGACTTATTTGACAAAGTTCTGTCTTATTTAGCCGTTTTTTTTGGACACAGAGTCTCGCTCTGTCACCCAGGCTGGAGTGCAAGTGCAATGGCGCGATCTCGGTTCACTGCAACATCCGCCTCCTGGGTTCAAGCAATTCTCCTGCCTCAGCTTCCCAAGTAGCTGGGATTACAGGCATGCACCACCATGCTCGGCTAATTTTTGTATTTTTAAGTAGAGACAGGGTTTCATCATGTTGCCCAGACTGGCCTCAAATTCCTGGCCTCACGTGATCCGCCCACCTCAGTCTCCCAAAGTGCTGAGGTTACAGGCATGCGCCACTGTACCCAGCCTTATGTAGCCATTCTATTTGGGAACCTCTTTGTTATAGCAGCTTAGTCTGTATGCTGGATTCAGGACCTAAAGTCCCACAGCTTGTCTTATTCTACTCAACATCTCCAGAACCCTTTCTTAGTGCTTGGAACATAGTGGTTGCTCAGTAAGTATTTGTTAGCTGAATGAAAACACCATTATGTAAAGCAGGTAGTACCAGGGCTAAACAAACTGATTTACTCAAGCTGTGCAGGTGTCCCTTATCCAGGTGACTACAATGTCTCCTGCTTTCCTGGAAAACAGGAGTTCAGGACAGAGAGAGTATGTTTAGGAAAGCGTTTGCAATAGGCAAGGGGTAAGCTTTCACTGCATCTGTTGTTGGCTCTCTGCTGAGACAATGGATTTTGTGCTTAATCACAAGTTAGCTGAGGTTACTGCTTGTCTGATAATAATAATGGGCTCCATTTGAGCATTTACTATGTGCCAGGTTCTGTACTAAGCGCTTCACATACATTATGGCATTCATTTTCATTCAATTCTCACAATATCCCTACTAGGTAGAAAATATTAATATCCCCAGATGAACAAACCAGGCCCCCCAAAAAGTTAAATAACTTGCCCTAGCTGCGTGGCTCATTAGCGACAAAAGTAAAATTCAAACCCAAGTTGTTTGAGCCTAAACTTATTCTCTTCATAACCAATCTGCCACTCTGCTACTCTTCCTGTGTGACAAGCCAATATTCCTAACTATGATTACAAGTTTCAAGGGCTGAACCACATTTTGTGCTTATCTCAATAGATGCCTCAGGCACGGAGCTTCCACTGGTGGCTGTGACACTTCTTCTCTGTGCATGATTGGTGAGGGGGTGCACACACCCACCAGGAGACATGACGGCAGAGGGCAAACAGTCTCAGACCCAGGGTCCACCCAGCTCTCTTTTGCCCTCTCCTGCTCCCTGGGCTGCCCCGGCTGCCTCCTGACCTCTGCACTCTTCTGCCCACGCTGCGGCCGCCCACATCTTGGACAGCATTCCCCCCCCCCCGGGCTGCCTTCCTGCCTGTCTTTGTGTACAATTCCTGCCAGGCCCAGCAGTTCTAGCTAAAGCCGGCAAGGTCCAGACCTGCCTATCTGGCCCGGTAATGGTGTGGTCCACATTTCACCTCCCACCTTCACCCTAACTTCATCCTCATGGCCCTTCTTTATCCACAACGATTCCTTCCTCCATGTTCCCTAGACTCAGCAAAGCAGTCAGAAGCTAGGTAGGGTGGCCTTTATCCCAGAGGCTGGGATAAACCTAGGGCTCATAAATCTAGGGCTATGAGCCAAATACGGCCCCTGGGATTGCTTTCTGGGTGTGCACTATGCTTTTTAAAAACTGAATTAGCTAGGTTTAGGCTGAGCACGGTGGCTCACGCCTATAATCTCAGCACTTTGGGAGGTCAACCCGGGTGAATCACCTGAGGTCAGGAGTTCAAGACCAGCCTGACCAACATGGTGAAACCACGTCTCACAAAATTAGCCAGGCGTGGTGGCACATGCCTGTAATCCCAGCTACTTGGGAGGCTGAAGCTGAAGAATCACTTGAACCCAGGAGGCAGAGGTTGCAGTGAGCTGAGATCATGCCACTGCACTCCAGCCTGGGTGACAGAGAGAAACTCCATCTAAAAGAAAAGTTAGCTAGGTTTAAAATCATTAGAGTTCATATAAAAACGCAAATTTCAAACTTATCTCAGGAAATCAGGAGCCAGGACAACACTGGGCTCACCTCCCTATGTGGCAAATGGCTTGGGTTGAATGTGAACATCCTCCCTGGAAGGGCATAAACTTCCCAGTTGACCACAGTACAGTCCCCAACCCCCACCTCCCACCAACTCTGTATTCTTCGTCTCCTACTGGTTTACAGGGCCTGACTAGCGCCCGGAGGCATTTGAGTTTGCCACGCCCACTGCAGTGCCTCCATTTTGCTGATGAGCAAACTGAGAAAAGGCAAAGAGAAATTAGTCCCCCAGATCTCCAAGTGAATTCATTAGCAAATCCAGGGCTGGCAATCATTAGACAATATTTATCCAGCTCCCAGATGTCCCCGCCCCTGCTCTGTTCAGTCACTGCACTCATCCATGTGGCTGCCCCAATGCCTTTGGCATGCCAGAGAGACACCTCACTCTTTCAACACACTGGTCACAAACATCTCTTTTATTGTGTGCCATGACAATCTGATTCTCCTCATGTCACCCCAAGATTAACTCTTCTCAAATCTGTGGTTCAGATTATACACCCTGAAGCTGCTGAGGGGTGACCTCTCAATAAGGTTAATCTCCCCTGGACCTAAATACTGATGGGGTGTGTGTGCATGTGTGTGCGTGTGCACGTGTGTGTACACATGTGAACTCACTCACGCATGTGCTTCTAGATTAACACTCTTTCTTCTCATTAACTTCCCAGACAGGTGAGAAGTCAACATTTGCCCCAGTTAGAGAACCAGAAAGCATGAGTCGCACTGCCCCATCTAAAGGGGCAGCAGCTGCTGATGGTTGCCTTGGTGGAATGAAGATTCAGGGTTGCCAGATCTTTCAACTTTTCAAGAAGCCAGGAATATAACTGAGAAGAGGGGAGCAAAGGTCTCTACAGACCTGTGCTGAGAAACAAGTTCCTAAGTGCTTGAGCGACTTTCCGAGGATCAGGTGCTAGAGAATGCCAGGAAGTGAAGGTTCCCCTTTGAACGTCCCATTGGTGAGGTCAGAATTATGTCCTCAATCCCTCATCAGCCTATCCCAGGACTCTGAAGAGGACCCCAGTGTGCTTGGCTGGCTTTGCCTTCCAGCCTAAGAATGTCTTTGACTGATATTTTTCTTAATCCCTGTTTGCTCTGTCCTCAAAACAAGCCTTTTCTTTTTCTTTTTCTTATCCATCTTCTCCCATAGAGCCCTCAGGTTCTTAACTCACGGCACTATCTGGATCTTTCCAGTAAGTAGGTTGCCGTTTCCATTTCTTTGATTAAACGACTCTAACAAAGAATTCATTGAGATGAAAATGCTTATCATGAAGCAGGTAACATCCTTTTCCTCCCCAAACCACAAGCAATTAACATATAAATGGCCCAGCAAAGGGACTTCTTTGAGAGGTGGCAGATTACAACTACTCTTGCTCCTATACGGATAAAGCTTTTTTTTTTTTTAAGACAGAAAAGAACAATTTCCAAATGAGAAAATGTCACAGATGGCCACAAACTAACTTCCCGAGGGATGAGTATTTTGATGCAGATACTCCTCCAAGTCAAAAATGTACAATGTACAAAATGTCCACCTGAGGATCTGTTCCTCCCCATGTGGGTAATCGCCCTTCTACCACGGGCAATGAGCAGGCAACCGATATGCCCAGAAAGGCGGCCAATGGGAGGACAGCTCGCCCAGCCTCCCAATTGGCCAGGCCCGCCACCAGCTGGAACCAGGGCGAGTTTGAGGACAGCAGACCAACTTGATAAGATTCTCCCTCTCTTCAAAGCATGGAGCAAACATCAATTAATCCTCAAAAGACGCTTTCAAGAAGAACATTACCCCTTTTGGTGCCGCAGGTCGTTGAAGGGAAGGCAGGAAGTTGAAGAGGAGAGGAGAAAGTGGAGCACCTGGCTTTCAGCCCCAGTTCTGGTTCTCCGGAGAGAGTCAAGTTGCAGGAGAAGAATGAACCTGCAGATGCCAGGCAGGGAGAGGTGGCGGAGAAGCCACTGTTGGGTGCACCCCTCAAGGCTTCCCACTGCCCCATCCCCCAGGACGCTACGGAGTGAAACAAGGTTGGAGGCCTGAGTACCGCCCTGTGCACCAAGCTGGGCACCAGAGAGTTAAGACAACTGGACTTGTGTTCAAAAACCCTTCTTTAGCACAACGACCTATAGGATTCTGTGGGAGGAGGAAAAATTGAAGTCTGGATGCAATTTGCCACACTGAATCTGTTTTGGTAACCCCCCCCCAACACACTCACACCCCCTTTCCTGAAATGGGGAGGGGGTGGGTTCAGTGTGTGTAAACAGAGGCACTGCCCTGCCTGGCTGCTCTTTCCATCTTAGGAGAACCAATCCAGAACTTTCTACGGCTCACACTCTGTGATCACAGCCTGTCACCATGATTGGCAATAAACATCTCACATTCTCACGTTACACATTTATTCGACCTTTAATATTTTGCTCTGAGATTCCTGGAAAACTTGTATGTCATTGGTCAAGCATTATAAAAACAGCCCACTATTTTTTCCACATGGACTCACATGGTCCATGTTGACTGCCTTACACACCGATTTCTACATAGAATGTTTTTAGCCTGCATTTTAACACTTAGAATAACTTTCTTTGCCACACACTACATATTGTTTGCCTCACTAAACAGACCCTGTGCCACATGCAATGTTATAGGCTTATTGGAGACATTTAAAATGTATACAAAGGACTTTTCTAAGAATCTGAATGGGAGTTCTCTCAATTTACCAACAGTCAAAGAAATAAGGAAAATTACCCTACAGCTGATTTTTTTTTTAATTAAACTACCAATAACTATTCTGCCATAGCTGTGTGTGTGTGTGTGTGTGTGTGTGTGTGTGTGTGCATGCTTGCTGAGGCATAGAAAATATCTGGAAGGATTTACAAAAACTCCTTACCTTTGGGGAACAGAATAGGCAGACAGGGAGAAAACCTCTTTTTTTTCTTGTTTTATGTTCTTTACTGTGCATTGTTTACAATCAGCATGTTGCTTTTTTTTTTTTTTTTAAGACTAGTCAAGAGCAGCAGTGAGAAAGGGGAAGGAAAGAACAAGGAGTTCGATCTGTAACTGACTGTGAACAATCAACTGAGATAACTCACTACCTTCAGACCAGCCAGCATGTTGCTTTTTAAATGCTTCAAATCACGACATGGAAAAGCTACTCTAAGATCATCTATTTTTCCCCAGGTGTGGTATTTTGTCCCCATTCCTGTGTAAAGTAAGCCAGCAGATTTTAGAAATAGCTTGTTGCCTTTTTTTTTCTTCTTTTTTTTTTGAGATGGAGTCTCGCTCTGTTAACCAGGCTGCAGTGCAGTGGCATGATCTCGGCTCATCACAACCTCTGCCTCCCAGATTCAAGTGATTCTCCTGCCTCAGCCTCCTGAGTAGCTGGGACTACAGGCGCGGGCCACCATGCCTGGCTAATTTTTGTATTTTTAGTAGAGACAGGGTTTCACTATGTTGGCCAAGCTGGTCTCAAACTCCTAACCTCGTGATCCACCTGCTTAGGCTCCCAAAGTGCTGGGATTACAGGTGTGAGCCACCATGCCCGGCCTGCTGCCTTTTTTACAAACACAAAATAATTGCAAACTTTCACTGCAGTACTGCCAACCCTCAGGTCACCTTCTACAATGCACCATGCCAAGAAAGGACAATGTCTTCAAACCCACTTACCAGAAGAAAAGGTTGAAGCTGTATTTGGCAGGATACTGACATACAAACCTCCAAGATCTGGGAAACAGCTCAGGCTCTTTGACTTGACTTCCTTAAGGATGACTTGAGAAACACCAGAAAGTCCAGAACACACAAACTCACAAAACCAGCCAATAGACGGGAATCCCTCCTGTTATTAAAATCATCTTTTTGGCCAGACGCAGTGCCTCATGCCTGTAATCCCAGCACTTTGGGAGGCCACGATGGGTGGATCACTTGGGGTCAGGAGTTCGAGACCGGCCTGGCCAACATGGTGAAACCCTATGTCTACTAAAAATACAAAACTTAGCCAGGCAAGGCAGCGCATGCTATAGTCCCAGCTACTCTGGAGGCTGAGGCAGGAGAATTGCTTGAACCCGGGAGGTGGAGGTTGCAGTGAGCTGAGATCACACCACTGTACTCTACTCCAGCCTGGGTCATAGAGTGAAACCCTGTGTCAAAAAGAAAAGAAAAGAAAGAAATTTTTTCATATTTTCTTCTCTTAAAGAATGAACTTTTCATGGGCCATCAACTTCTTCAGTCATTTAAGTATTTGTTTAGAGAGTATTTCAGTTAGAAACTCAGGAAATGGAGACCTGACCTCAAAGGGCCCTTTCCAGTCATAAAGTAATTAGAAATAAAACAAAAACAGGTTGAAGTGATAAGCTGATAAGAAAATCCAATTTGTTTCCAAAATTGTTCACTTACAGCTGTTTTTCTCATGAATATAGCTATAGTTGTCATCAGCAAATCAGTGACTTGGAATCTGAAAGGAGTGGAAATGTACATCCTGGGTCTCTTGAACTCCTAGTGTTTGCCAGAGCTAGGCAGCAGGATCAAATGGTCAATTTCAGCCTGGCCCTAAAATCACAACACTCTAAAAGTCACAGAAGTTCTGCAGCTAATCAGTTGCTTACTGCCCACACTTCACTCAGCACAATTCTTCAAGTCACCAGAGGGAGCCCAAATTTGCGACAAACCAGAATGCATTCCTTTTGGGGCATAGTTGTCCTTCTGATTCTACTTTTGCCCTCTCCTTTCCAAGACTAATTTAGAAATGAAGGGAAGTAGGCTAAGAAAACCCTCACCTTTAATATTAATAAGACTTGTGCAGTCCCCGGATGATCAGAGCCCAGACTACACAGGACTTGAAAGAAAGAATGAGACTTTGATATGGAATATGAAAAAGTAACAGGCAGGAGGGGTGGAGAGACCAAACTGAGAGGCCTAGGGCCAGTTTCTGCAGCTCTGTCACTGACTGGCCAGGTGACGATCACGCCTATTTACTAAGCAGGGATGACCTATGCTTACCTGTCTACATTTTTATCTGTGAGATGAACGAAATGAAACCTCCAATGGTTTATTTGCCATGACAATTTTTAAAAATCAGTAGGAATGAGGGAATTAGGAATTGAGCCCATGCTATACCTTCTTTTCAAAAGAGCTTTCACATGTGCCATCTGTATTCCTGGGGAGATAGTAGCCCATTATGAGTGGTTCCAATTTACAGAAAAAGTAACTACGGCACAGAGTGGTGATCTGCCCAGGGCAGCATGGTCTGTAGAAGCAGCCTTGGTCTGTTTAGTCATTGAAATGTATTCCAGAGATATTGGTCTGTAAAGACCTTCCTGGAATGTGTCGAGAAGGTTCAAGCACCTGGTGGGAGACATAGAACGCCTTGCCATGCCTTCTCCATTCCAGCCTGGAGTTCTCTCCATGGCCTCAGCCTGCTTCTATGCAGCTTAGTTTTATAGGGAGCCTTTTAACCAAGCCAACCTCAGAGTCCCACTGGCCAAGGGGACGGTGGGGGAGGCAAAGGGTTCTACTGGGGCAGTATGTAACCCACATGTAAGTCCCATCCAAAGCAACACTTCCAACCCTGGCTCACCAGGACAGGAGAAAGGTATTAGCTGGGAACTCATACCTTTCAGGCTTTTAATGGCTTGAGGCCTGAGCGATCAGCAGAGCCCCACATCACAATCCCTGTACTGGGATATAAATTGTATTAGTGGGCAACGAATGTCAGGAAACTTAGGTTGTAGAATCTAGATCAACAACTGCTTACCAAGGAGCTGGGTGAATTGTAAAGAAAGAAAGAAACAAGTGTTGAATGACTGTGGCCTCATTAAACATTGCTGTGGCCTGGCCTGTGCTTTGGGCTTTCCCAGAGCTGTTTCATGCAATAGCTTTGGGCAGGGCACTTCTTTGGACTTACTCCAACTACAGAAGAAGGAGGAGGATGTTTATGGGTCTTTCCACCCCAGACACAGTATCAGTCACAGCCCCACCTTAATTCCACTACTCCAGTTCTGTTCTGAGGGTATCACAGGATGCTGCGGCGGGTTCCCCAGTCCCACAAAATCCTTCCCCCTGATTCTTTCTCCTCTAAAACAGAAGAAGAACATCTTTCCTTCCTTTCTGATCATCCATACTGCAGCCAGCAGGACTCCCAGCCAGAACATTGTCAATTTATTCAGTGATCCATGAGGCATCTTTGGGAAGGTGAGAGGGGTTGGGTGAAAAAAGGAAGAGGAAGTGGGGTGCTGGTAATTCTGGAAACAAGCCATTTCCCAGCCTGCTCTGTGAAGGTCCCTCAAACCCTACACAGATCTAGGGAGGGAAACTGCATTCCGGGAATGTGTGGGGGCTAGATGGACCCGCTGGAGCATGGATCCCACCCACAGGAGATAATATTTTGAAAAGAGCACACATTTAACCAGGGAAGAAGAGCCCATGCCCCAGCTTAAGAGCATAGCTGTTTCCTCCATCTGCCCCGCTTTTCCCAGCCCTGACTAAGCAAGTGGTTAAGCCATCCCAAATCCAGAAGTATGAATAATGCACGAAGCACAGGAGGACAGGCAGACGGCCTTTTCACCTGCACAGACCATAGCTCTGTGCGGGGGCGCTGAGATTCCAGTGTAGCCCCTGTGCCCCTCAGTAACCATGAAAGAGGAAGTGGGCCTCCCCAGGAGTGGTATGAAATGTGGGGCGAGGACTTAGGAGTTCACCGGGAAGTGCCAGCCATCCTGGGGCAGACACCAAGAGCTGGAGTGATTTGTTAGCCCTTTTTTCATGAGTTAATTTGCTTCCAGCAGATTCCATTAGTGACCTGACAGACCAAGGGTCTGGAGGAGGTCCCTGGAAGAGCTGCTGAATCAGCAGACTGAAGGGGCGACCAGGAAGGCTAGACATCTTGCACCCAGCCCTTTGCTCAGAGTTTCTATTTGAAGAGCTTAGAATAACTATTTGCTAAGCTGTTGTTAAGGCAGCACCTGTAAACCATGTATGGAGCAAATACACACAAACCTTGACCACCAAACGGTCAGCTTCTGACTGAGGAAAAATGATTTTATGGGGGAAAAGAATTCCCACATGAAATAATCTTTTCTTCCCAATAGCAGGAAAAAAGCAAAAGTTATAAACTTATTAAAAAGCTTATTAAAAAGTTACAAACACTTAAAAAGCAAAAGTTTAAATATGGTTCCATCTGCAACTAGGAACTGGTGGGGGAGGAAGGGTTTGAACTTCCTTTGAATTTCAATTGATAATCCCCGAAGATTAAGAAAATAGTGATACTATTACTACTGTTGCTGCTATTATTACAAATAATAATAACTACAGTTAACATTTATTTGGCACCTAGTACATGCTAGGAAGTAGGCAATGAGTTTTTTGTTTGTTTGTTTGTTTTTTGAGACAGAGTCTCACTCTGTCACCAGGCTGGAGTGCAGTGGCACGATCTCGGCTCACTGTAACCTCCGCCTCCTGGGTTCAAGCAATTCTCCTGCCTCAACCTCTCAAGTAGCTGGGACTACAGGCGCGGGCCACCATGCCTGCTAATTTTTGTATTTTAGAGAGACGGGGTTTCACTATGTTGGTCAGGATGGTCTCAATCTCTTGACCTTGTGATCTGCCCACCTCGGCCTCCCAAAGTGCTGGGATTACAGGCGTGAGCCACCGCGCCCCGCCTGCAATGAGTTCTTTATGCATGATCTCATTTACTCCTTGCAACATCTCTTTGAGGGAGGGAAACTGTGTGGGTGAGAAGTCACATAGCTGCTAAGTCATAGAAAAGGCTCAGAGCAAAATCAAACCCAGGTGTAGGCCGGGTGCAGCGGGTCATGCCTGTAATCCCAGCACTTTGGGAGGCCCAGGCGGGTGGATTACTTGAGGCCAGGAGTTCAAGACTAGCCTGGGCAACGTGGCGAAACCCCATCTCTACCAAAAATACAAAACAAATTATCCAGGTGTGGCGGCACACATCTGTGGTCCCAGCTACTCAGGAGGCTGAGGTGGGAGGATTGCTTGAGCCCAGGAGGCGGAGGTTGCAGTGAGCCAAGATCAGCCTGGGTGATCTAGCCTGGGTGACAGAGTAAGACTCTATCTCAAAAAAAAAAAACAAAAAACAAAAAACCCAGGTGTGTCTGACTCCAAGCTTATGCACTTACCCACTCTGCAACATGGCTAAATTCCATGGGCTACAGAGACAGCAGGGAAACAGGAGTCAGGAGAACTGCCTCCAGCCCCACCGGCATCCTGACTAGCTGTGGGATCTTGGCAAGTGATTTCAACTCGTGGGCTATCCTATTCCATCAGATGATTGAATGATGTCTTAGGGACCCCTTCAATTCAAACCACAGTTATTGGTGGACTGCCTGAGTGCCAGGCACTAAGGTAGGGGGTGGGGGAATGTATAAACAAAACTAAGGCATGGTCCTTCCCTCCAGGAGTTTACAGTCAAGCCCTGCCTTATGCAAAAGCCAAAGAGCCTTAGGTGCCCCTTCAGGTCTAAATACTACTCAGAGATTCCTTTTGAACATGCAAAGTATTTCTGACAGCATATATATTCATCTTCTGTTTGTCCTGTGTGGACATATGCATGGAGAGGTATGTGAAATTATGTTCGTCCAGTGGATTTGGGGTGATATTTTTACTCTCACCTTTTTACTTTTATGTTTTGCTTGAATTTTTAGTAACAAATACATATCATTTCTATAAAAACAAAGGCATTTTTAAAATACTGCTAAATAGCACTATATATAGGTATGTATATATATGTATATATGCACACACATACCTACATACATAGATATATTTCAGCAATAACTGGATATTTAATAATACTGTGGGATTATTGTTAACTCAGATAAGATTGTGACTAGATTTCTGGAAAGAATCTTTATTTTTTGCAGATACACGCAGAAATATTTATAGGCAAAATGATGTCTGAGATTTATTTCAAAGTAATCTCTAGTGTGAGAGGGTAAGAGGGGGCTGTAAGTGAGACCAAGCTGGCTCTGAGTTGCAAATTGTGGAAGCAATTTGGGTGCTAGGTGATGGGTATAAGAGGGTTCATGATACTACATAGGTTTGACGTTTTCCGTAGTATACAGTAAAAAAAAAAGGAACTCCTTTCAAGGCCAACAGGGAAGCAACATTTCCCCAAAGCTAAGCTAAGCACCCAGCTGGCAGCCTTTCTACCTGGGGTTTCCACCACCCTTGGCTTCCTCTCCTCTTTGACTATCATAGTTTAACTTCATTTGTTCTCTGCAGCTTCCTCCCACCCCCGCACCATTCCCCCCAATGTTCTGGACTCACGTGTCACATCTATTTGTACATTCCAGTGCCCCAGGCCATCCCTCTTCGACCTTACCCTGGCCCAGGGCACAGAGGGGGTGGGCCTGAGCAATGCTCCCACACACCTCCGCTGAAAGTCAGCTGTTTGCTGTAGAGGTAGAACAGCTTGACTACTGTGGGCGAGGGTCACAGTTCACTCATTCCTCCAGCAAATACGGAGCCAGATGCTGGGGACTCAGCAGTGAACAAGACCAAATTGCCTCCTTCACAGAGTTTTCATGCTAGAGAAGGAGCCAACTGTAAATGTTATGTCCCAGCCCTCCCAGATTTAGGGCCCGGGGTATATTCTCCAACACATCCCTGAATCACCTGGGATCTTGTCCCAGATAATTTAAACCTGAAAGACATGATCTAGTGCCAAGAGCTAGAATACCACCCAACTACCCACCGCAATCCAGTTCCCCATTTCATTGACAAAATACAAAAAACAGAAATGGTATAAGCCCACCATGTAAGTAAACATAAGTAAACAGTGGCGGAGGAGAGGGTACCCAGACTTCACTGTGACAGGCCCACCTGGGACCAAATTCAGAATTTTTACAAGCTTTGCTGCGCTGTTGACCAAAGTTCTCCCCACTTTTTTTCATTTGCTTGAATTTCACTTTAATTTTTTTTTATTTATTTATTTATTATTATTATTTTTTTTTTTTTTTTTTTTTTTTTTGAGACGGAGTCTCGCTCTGTCGCCCAGGCTGGAGTACAGTGGCCGGATCTCAGCTCACTGCAAGCTCCGCCTCCCAGGTTCCCGCCATTCTCCTGGCTCAGCCTCCCGAGTAGCTGGGACTACAGGCGCCCGCCACCGCACCCGGCTAATTTTTTGTATTTTTTAGTGGAGACGGGGTTTCACCATATTAGCCAGAATGGTCTCGATCTCCTGACCTCGTGATCCGCCCGTCTCGGCCTCCCAAAGTGCTGGGATTACAGGCTTGAGCCACCGCGCCCGGCCCCACTTTTATTTTTATTAAGATCTTTCATTTTGTTTTGCTTTTGAGACAGGGTCTCACCCTGTTACCCAGGCTAGAGTGCAGTGGCACAGTCATAGCTCACTACAACGTCCACCTCCCAGGCTCAAGTGATCCTCCCACCTCAGCCTCCCAAATAGCTAGGACTACAGGCACAAGCCACCATGCCTAGCTAATTTTGTTTCATTTTTTGTAGAGACAGTGTCTCACTATGTTGCCAAGGCTGGTCTTGAACTCCTGTGCTCAAGCCATCCTCCCAGCCTCCCAAAGTGCTGGGATTATAGGCATGAGCCACCACACCCGGCCCTTTATTAACATCTTAAATTTCCTGTTATAAGGCTTGTTATACAAAATAGTGGTCCACTGCAGCTTAATTCTTTTTCTTTTTTTCTGAGATGGAGTCTCACTCTGTCGCCAAGGTTGGAGTGCACTGGCACAATCTTGGCTCACCACAACCTCCACCTCCCGGATTCAAGCAATTCTCCTGCTTCAGCCTCCCTAGTAGCTGAAATTACAGGTGCGCACCACCATGCACAGCTAATTTTTGTATTTTTAGTAGAGACGGGGTTTCACCATGTTGGCCAGGCTGGTCTCGAAATCCTAGCCTCAGGTAATCCACCCGCCTAGGCTCCCAAAGTGCTGGGATTACAGGCATGAGCCACCGTGCCCGGCAGCTTAATTATTTTAATTGAAGATTATGATATTTACCTACCCATCTCTAAATAACATGTTTTTAACTGTTGTTTCTTGATTTTTCAGTTTTAGGCTTCCCCAAGTAGGAAAGAGTAGATTTACCCTTTTTGTAGCCTGTGCTTTCTTACCTGTTCTCACTATACACACACACACACACATACACACACACACACACACACACACACACACTTCCTTTCCCTCCATCCCCCTGTGCTCCATCTGTCTGCCGGCCTGCTTACTATCTATCATCTATCTGTCTGTCTCCTTCCTCCCTTCCTCTCTCACTTACTCTGTGTATGTGTGTACTGGTGAATATCTATTTTTATTTCTCAATGATCACTGTTTTTATTACTATGGTTAGGTAAACTCTATTCAGAACTGTGACATGTAGTATTCTCTAGTTACATTTCCTCCACTGGATAACTTGTATTCCTGGAATTAATAATTGTCTTATTTAATTTATTTGCTTAGTATTATATGTACTCACCGCTAATTCAAACCCCTAGCTCTCCTTAAGTTGTGAATATTCTCTCTCAATATGTTGAGTATGTTTCTCACCCACTTGTGAGGATGAATTTGGTCGTTTTGCTAGCAAACATGATTGTAGCAGTTTTAAAAAACAAAACTTCCCTACCAGAGATAACTTATACACCTTGCTAATATAACCAGTGACCTCCTATGTGAGTGCTTGATCATGGAAAACGTTTAGCCATGTTTGGCTAATCCTAATAAAGGCTACGTTTGGTGCACAAGAACTTTCAAATCACCTTTCTTATTTTGCTGAGAGAGAGAGAGAAGAAAAGAAAAGAAAAAAGAAAGGAAAGAAAAGAAAAAAGGAAGGAAGGAAAGAAGGAAGGAAGAAAGAGAAAGAATTTGGAAAAACAACACTTTCAATTTTTCTTACTTTATCACAATAATGGAAATGGTGTCGTAAGGTTTTAATGCAGTCATCAGAATATAGCATGTTCTATATTACTTGTGGATTTACCATTGTTCTAACAAAAATGTATGTATTATATGCTTTCACCCACAGACTGTAAGCTCTAAGAAGGCAAACTGCTTCAGCCCTACTCTTCTGAAATATCCTTGTCACCTAGCACAATGCCTCACATGTAATGAGGGCTAATAAACATTTCTAGAATTGAATCCCGATGTGCTTTAAGAATGGGAGCTCAGTGGCACACGACCTGAGTTAGTTCCTTGTGCCTTTATAGCAACGAATTTGCATCCAGGTCTCAGTGAGGCCCACTGGGCAGTTCCCTAAACCCCCTGCGTGCTATCAACAATGCACCTGCTCTTGGCCATTTCCACCTGGAAGTCTAATTGGCATCTCAAGCCTTCTAGGTGAAGCGGAGCCCACATACACCTGCTGCCCTCACAGTCCTCACCATCGCAGCAATCCACCGTCTCATCTTCCACTTGCTCAGGCCAAATGGATGCCTCTCTTGTTGTCACATCCTACTTTCAATTCCTTCTTAATCCCATCATCTCTACCTTCAAAATGTACTCAGAATCCAGCCACCTCTCACCACCTTTGCTGTTACCACCTGGTCCAAGTCACTGCCTCCTCCATCTACTCTCAACTTAGCAGTCAGAGTGATGCTGTAAAACCCTCTGGTAGGTCCCAGCTCCAAGGATAAGCCAAAGTGGTCCTATTCCTCCCCCTCCCTCTCACTCTGCACCAGCCCCATGGCTTCCCTTGCCGTTCTTCAAAACATCAGCCATGCCTCCACCTCTAGACCTTTGCACCTGCAAAGGTGCAAAGAGGATTCTGACTTGAATCCTATTCTCCTGGATTACCCTCAAATGTTGCTTCTCAGGGAGCTCTTCCCCCAACATTCCTGGTCCCAACTCCCTACCTTAGTTACCTCCATAAACTTCTCACCATCTCACTTCTTTACTTAGTTACATTATCATCTGGGTGCCCCACTAGAATGCAAGCTCCGTGAAGGTAAGGATTTTGCCCAATTTGTTCACTGCTCTGTGTCTAGCACCCAGAATAGTGTGATTAATTTCACAATAAGTATTTGTTGAATTACATTAATCCCAGGACACCTGGAAATATTTTTATATCCCCATTAGGGAGGAAAAATTACAGAATCTCCTTCAAGATACATGATTCCATATATATATATACACACACACACACACACACACACACACATATATATATACATACACATATATATCCCCCCAGGCCTTTCTCAAGCAAGCAAATAAGCTCTACTGAATTTCAAAAGAGAAAGATATCTCATTTCATTTTAACTTTCTCTCACCCTTCCTAAGTCAGGGACCACCTCCTCTCCTCCCTGGCCCAAAGCTGGAAGCTGTGTGCTCAGGAGACTCAGGAGGAGTTGCAGGTACCACTGACCTAAAGGCAATTACCACCCACAAGTTTCAGGGGAAGAGAAGATTACTGAGAAAGGGAAGAGAAATTAGCACATAGATGAGAAACACATGTTTAAACACTCATTCTGAGGTCATGAGTCAGCTGACTAAAGCTGGCACCAGAGTGACAAATTAATTTCATGACCCTGTTGCTTTCATTGGGAAACATAGGATTAAAAAAAAAAAAAAAACAAAAAGGAACTGATGTGTAGAAAAGGGCAGGTGTGTCTGCCCACATGCCTACACAGAGTGCTCTGGTAAGAAAACAAGCTGTTTTC
Organism: Macaca thibetana thibetana; assembly: GCF_024542745.1. Classification (NCBI taxonomy): domain Eukaryota; kingdom Metazoa; phylum Chordata; class Mammalia; order Primates; family Cercopithecidae; genus Macaca; species Macaca thibetana. The sequence continues at coordinate 34,832,674 of NC_065584.1, read as the reverse complement.
CAGTGCATTTGTTTTGAATGTGCATTGAGCCACCATACTGCGTGCCCAGCAGACCAGAGATTGCTAAGGCTCAATTCCTTTACTCAAGGAGCTCCAGCAGGTGAGAGTGGCTAGCATAGACACAGCCCACCAGAAGTCACTGAGCCACGGTGCAAATGTTCTGCTGGCAGGAATTAAGCACTAGGGGTAGCTGGTTCTGCCTAGAAAGAAGGCTTGGGCCTTGAAGTGTGCATAGACACTGGAAGAGCTCGTCAAGTAGAGACCTGGGGGTCAGGGAAGAAGTCCTGGCAGAGAAGGTCACAGAAGCAAAGGCCTGGAGGTGGGAAGTCCATGGTGAGGCGTGATTCAAGCTCAGAGTCTGCCGAGAGGTGGTGGAATGGGAGGCTGAAATGTGGATGTTGGTCTAGGGAGTCTGGCGTCCTCCTCTGGTAAGTGCCCCCTGGTCCCTCCAGAGAGAATTGATCCCTCCCCTCCTTTGCATCCCACCCACCCCTGTATATACTCCCCAGGGTTCACACCCAGCCCAGAGCCTGGGCACAGGGCATCAGCGGCTCCCTCTTCATGGACTGCTTCTCCCTCGGACAAATGCCACTCCCTCCCATCCAGCAGGTCTCTGCTCAGTCACCACCTTCTCAGTGAAACCACTTCTAGCACCCCCACAAGGGGACAAGCCCGCACATACGTGTCCCTACCTCACTTTACTTTCTGCCACAGCATTTACACTTGTGTGTTTGGTCAGTGTCGGCCTCCTCCACTGGACTGTGGGCTCCATGAAGGCGGGGACCTTGTTTTATTGACTGCCATATCCCCAGCACCTACACTGCCTGGCACTGAGTGAGAGCTCAATAAATATTTGACAAATGAATAAAAAATGCCCATAACACTTGAGTGACTTGGGTTGTTTATTTCTTCCCCTCCTACAAGATTGAAAATGGATATGAAAGCAAAGCTTGAACTTTCAGCTCTCTACCCCGGCACTGTGCATGGTGCTACCCAGGTTGGCACTCAGTAATTAGCTGATGGATGGATGGATGGATGGATGGATGGATGGATGGATGGATGCATTCTATAATCAGTAGGAGCCAACAAAAGTATAAAGAAACTGAACTGTGCAATGCCTTTCCTGTGGGGAAAAGTGCCCTGATAGGAGAGAAGCACTGCAGGCTGGGAGGCCAATGAGAAAGCTCCTGCCAGTGTCCCCACAAGCCACAATGTGGCCTGAATGGGATGTGAACAGAGGAGGGGACAGAGTCCAGAGACACACGCAAGGTTAAGCCAATATGACTTGGGACGTAAGTCGGGATGAGGGGAAGGAGGAGCCAAAGATGACGCTCAGATTTTTGCTTAGGTGACAGTGAACTCCAAGGAGAATAAGCAGCTTTAAGGGAAGTTCAATTCATTCAGGATGGAAGCGTGAGGGAGGACATCCAGGCAGTAGAATGGTCAGGAGGAGAAAGGGAGATTGAGTCATGGGTGCTGGCTGGAGCCATGGGAATCCACTCATTCATTTATCTTTTGGAGCCCGTGCCAGGTCCCAGGCATTTACTCTGCTGGAGACTACGGATGCTGCAGTGCCCAAGACAGGCAAGGTCTGTGCTCTCACGGAACTTACGTCCCAAGAGGAAAAGCAGACGAAGGAAAAGTGGGCAAACAGATCCATAGAGATAATCTCTGATATTGTATGCACTGTGGAGAAAATAAAACCAGGCCATGGGAGCACGATGCGGGGACAGTATTAGATGGGTTGGGCCAGGAAGGGCCTTCTGAAGAGGTGGCTTTTGCCACAGTGAGGCAGAGAATGGGGATGACAACGAAGTTCTGCTTCCCAACTTCGATTTCTTGAACGAATCTGGGGTGAAATCATCGGCTGAGAGCAGGGAAATGGAAAGGGTTTTCAGGTAAATGGAAAAACAATGGACTATTCTCTGCCATAGGAAGAAATGGAAAGGATGAGAAGAGATTATATGATGGAGCACCGAGGACCTCGCCGAGGGCTGAAACCACAGAGGGGTAAGGAGCCCATCAAAGCAGGGCGTGTGCATGTTTCACAGGTCTCATATATTGATGAAGCTTTATGTCCCTGCCACTGGATTGACACCAGCACTAGGCCGGGTGCGTCGGCTCACGCCTGTAATCCCAGCCCTTTGGGAGGCAGAGGCAGGCAGATCACTTGAGGTCAGGAGTTTGAGACCAGCCTGGCCAACATGATGAAACCACGTCTCTACTAAAAACACAAAAATTAGCTGGGTGTGGTGGTGTGCACCTGTAATCCCAGCTACTTGGGAGGCTGAGGCAGGAGAATCACTTAAGCCCAGAAGGTGGAGGTTGCAGTGAGCCAAGATCACTCCACTGCACTCCAGCCTGGGTGACAGAGCAAGATTCAGTCTCAGGAAAAAAAAGAAAAAGAAAGCAGCACTAATGCCCTGGTAGCAATGTGGAAGCTCTATCTCCACTTTGTGTGAGATGGACTTGCCGGCTTGTTGATTTGATGTTAATTTACTTTGATGGGCTGTGAGGGTTTTCACTACTTAGTTTCACCAGGCACATTCACACTACCACCCCTTCCATAGACTGAGGTGACCTCAGTCTGTGTTCCTGCCACAGCCTCCACACACAGCCATCGTGCAAATCAATCACCCTCAACATTCATCCTGCCAAACCTTAGGTAACTCCCCAGCACCTGCAGGATCGGCGTCAAACTTTTCGCCCAGGTATTTATAATCAGGTCTTTCGTGACCTGTCCAGCTTCTCTCTCCCAATGACCTGGCTGCAGTTCTCACTGCTCCTTTCTGAACCCAAGCCTATTCGAATGCACACGCTCAGGTCCCCGCCTCTGCTCCATCGCTACCAGCCATGGAGTCTTGGACAAGTTGCTTAAACTCCTTGGAGTTTTCTCATCGATAAAAACGTTAATATGGCTGGGTGCGGTGGCTCACACCTGTAATTCCAGCACTTTGGGACGCTGAGGCGGGCGGATCACCTAAGGCTGGGAGTTTGAGACCAGCTTGACCAACATGGAGAAACCCCCTCTCTACTAAAAATACAAAATTAGCCGGGCATGGTGGCGCATGCCTGTAATCCCAGCTACTCGGGAGGCTGAGGCAGGATAATCGCTTGAACCCAGGAAGCGGATGTTGCGGTGAGCCAAGTTTGCACCATTGCACTCCAGCCTGGGCAACAAGAGTGAAACTACGTCTCAAAAAAAAAAAAAAGTTAATACTACCTGCCTCGTAGGGGTGTTAGGATGATTAAATGAGTTCATGTATGTAAAGCATATGGCACAGGATTGCTGAGCGAAGTATCAGTGCTCACGTGACAGTAGCTGGAAGGAGTACGATAATCACTTTAAAGGGCTGCTGTGTAATGATGTAGTTACTGCAGCATCCAGCATGTGGCCACGTATACACAACACACTGGACACGAAGCCATTAATATTGTCCCTATGTTCCGCTTTGTGATTCGTCTCTTGGTTTCCATTGCACTCCTCCTGGGGTTTATCTTAAAAGTCAACTTCGGGCCGGGTGCGGTGACTCACACCTATAATCCCAGCACTTTGGGAGGCTGAGGAGGGCGGATCGCAAGGTCACAAGATCGAGACCAGCCTGACCAACATGGTGAAACCCAGTCTTTACTAAAATACAAAAATTAGCTGGGTGTGGTGGCACGCACCTGTAATCCCAGCTACTCGGGAGGCTTGAACCCGGGAAGTGGAGGTTGCAGTGAGCCGAGATTGCACCACTGTATTCCAGCCTGGTGACAAAGCGAGACTCCATCTCAAAAAAAAAAAAAAAGTCAACTTCCATCTTAAAGTCATATAGTCTTCAACTTCTGTTAGCATTCAACATATGTCTTGTCCCTCAACAAGACAGAAAGTTCCTCGATAATAGAAATTGTAGCCTCAGCTTCTTAATATCCCCCACAGTGTGAAGTACAGAGCCTTCCACGTTAGGAGGTGCTAAACAATTTCTAGTTGGTGTGCTGTGCTGAGAGATTAGTTTCCCTCTCCCGGAGGTAAGGATTCCCTCTCATTAGCTTTCTAACTTCTGCCCACAGTCAAGATCCCCTTAAGCCCTGCCTCCATCAAACAGCTGGCCAGTGAAATTGATTTCTTCTTTCTCTGAAATTTCATGTCACTCGTTGTCTAAACCAGGATTGTGTCATAGGCTGCCTTAGAGTCTCCAGACTTTTAGGGCAGGCTAAGCTGAGGGAGATTGGGCATGTGGCCCATCTTGCTTCCACTGGTACTCATTTTCTTTTTTTGAGACAGAGTCTTGCTCTGTCACCCAGGCTGGAGTGCTATGGCATGATCTTGGCTCACTGCAACCTCCGCCTCCCTGGTTCAAGTGATTCTCCTGCCTCAGCCTCCTGAGTAGCTGAGATTACAGGCATGCACCACCACAATCGGCTAATTTTTTTTTTTTTATATTTAGTAGAGACAGGGTTTCACCATGTTGGTCAGGCTGGTCTCGAACTCCCAACCTTGTGATCCACCCAACTCGGCCTCCCAAAGTGCTGGGATTACAGAAGTGATCCATCATGCCTAGCCCGCTGGTATTCATTTTGTAAGTGTATTCTTTTCTAACCAGACCATGAAATCTCCAGGCTACCTCAAGGGTCTTACAAGGAGGAAGCAAAGGCCTAGGTGCCCAAATACTGCTATTTCAACAGGGCAGCTTTTATTTTTAATAAAATAATTTTTATAGAGATGGGGTCTCACTCTGTTGCCCGGGTTGTTCTCAAACTCCTGGGCTCCAACAATCCTCTCACCTTAGTCTCCCAAAGTGCTGGGATTACAGGTGTAACAGCTTTTTATAGGAGTTCTGCCTCCTCCAGCTTCCCTGGAAAACACGAGCAAAATATGTCGAGCCCATCTATGATGAGTACGGGAGACGAGTTGCACTGCATGGAGAACCTGATCCCAGGCCTGGCCCCACCTTTTAACTGTGAGGCCTGAGGACTCTCCCAGGCCATCCATGCCTCTGGTGTCACATCTAGATAGTGGGGAAGAACTCCCCTCCGTGGTCTCTAAGGTGGTTCCAAGATCTGTTATTCCAAGCACTAGCTCTCCTATGAACTGTACTGTTGAGGGGCAGAGGGGTCAAAAGAACCTTCTCCCTCTCTGGCCGATAGATGGTTGGGGTACTCTGAAAGCTTCCCTGTTCCCTCTGCCTATTCTCCTCTCAGGTGTTTCATTCAATGGACACAAAAAGAAGAGCATCACGCTGCAAAGTCTGAACAAATGAAGAGATGCCCCGCCCCCTGTGACTTTTGAAGTTGGGGGATGGATACTTCGGGGTTCTTTGTAGTATTCTCTCTACTGTTGTATAAGCTTGATATCTTCCACAATAAGTTTTGTTGTTGTTGTTGTTTGTGTTTTTGAGACGGATTCTCACTCTGTTACCCAGGCTGGAGAGCAGTGGCACAATCTTGGCTCACTGCAACCTCCACCTCCTGGGCTCAAGTGATCCTCCCACCTCGGCCTCCTGTGTAGCGGGGACCACAGGTGTGGGCCACCATGCCTGGCTATTTTTTTGTATTTTTTTCTGGAGACGGGGTTTCACCATGTTGCCCAGGCTGATCTTGAACTCCTGGACTCAAGCGATGTGCCCACCTCGTCCTTCCAAAGTGCTGGGATTACAGGTGTGAGCCACCACACCTGGCCATAAGAAGTGATAATAACAGCAATAAACCCACCTGATTCCACCCTTTCATGTACTAACTGGATAAGGATCTTTTGAGCCCTCAAAAAGGTACTGATCTTTTTTTCAAAGGAACTACATCTGAACATCGTAAGATTCAATGCCTTTTTAACCTCGCACACTGGAGAACGAGGTATGAAGGAAGAAGGGCCAAGAGTACCTGGGAGTCAGACATCTCTCTCCTCCATCACTTTGTAATGATCTAAACTAGGATGCCCAAGTTCCCAGACCCCTAGTCTCCTCAATTGCATTTTGTGGGCCTACAGGAGACCAGCTTGCCTCAAAAGCGCTCGTTCCGTTATAACCACTCCCACACACATTTAAAGCATCATTACATTTGTTGTTGCATATGCAGGGCTGGAAAGAACAATGGTGCTCAAACTTTCCAGGGCATGAGAATCCGATTGCATGACCTTACCCTGAGGGATTTTGATTCAGTGGCTCCAAGTGGGGAGGACCAGGAATCTACAGTTCCATCAGTCACACAGGTGTCCCTCCTGTAGGTAGTCCTCAGAGGACACTTTGAGAAACCCAAAGGAAAAGCAGAGGGAGGCAAACTGCTCAATGCTACTTGGGAGAAAAACAATCTACCCACAGCATGGAAAACCTCCAAGGAGCGGGCAGGGAGTGTCCATCAGAATGACAGGAAGGAGAGAGGCAGTTAAAGGGAAAGCACCATCATCAAAGCCTTCTCCAGCTAATGCCTTGTCCTTCCTGCATATGCTCCCATCTCATTTTTATTTTCTAAATTTTACCCAGACCTCCCCAAAACCCATTCATCTGACCTTCCCGGGCTCCATCACTAAATCTCCCCATGGTCAGGGGAATTTTTAGAAAGTGTGTTGGATCAAGTCACTTTCCTAACTTCAATCCTTCCATGGCTGCTCACTGCCCTTAGGATAAAGTACACTGCCCTCAAACTTCTCCATCAAGGCCCTGCATGGTCAGGCCTCTCCTGACCTCTCTTACCATCTCATCCCTCTCTAGTGCTGCAGCCACACTGGCCTTCCACGGGTCCCCCAACATGCACATGCTATTCCCTCTGCTAGGATCAAATGTTTCCTCTTCAAGGAAATTTTCCCTTGATGTCCTAGACCAGAACAGGTCCCCCTACTACACTCTTCTATCTTCCTGAACTTTTCAACCTAACACAGATCCCACAATTACTTATATTTTGTGTGATTATATGATTAACCTCTGTCTTCCCAAGTGGACCATAAGCTTCATAAAGATAGGGTCTGTGTCGGTTTGACTCACCACCATGTACCCAGGGCCACAGTAGCTAGTACATTGTGTGTGTTCAACTAGTACAGCATAAATGCCCAGTTCACTGCCGTCTGGGGACACATGGATGAAGAAGAAAAGTGAGACACATGCTTGAAAAATTCACAATGCAAATGACAGGCCAGTGTGAGACAGTGCACTTCTCCTGGTCACAGCCACTGAAAATCTCGACTGTCACACGGATGGCGGTCAACTGGATGCCGCAAGATCTCAGGCTTTCCCAAATAAGAGCATCTCTCTGGGACTGTCCCCAGAGGACAAGGAGAGGGTGGCTTACCTCCTGGGGAATGTGGGAACTGAAAAAGAGGGCTGGGAGAGAGAGAGTGCCAACCTCCTCAATCCCCTTCTTGTTATCTCCTGAAAATGTAGCTTAGTCCCTCACTATCAGGACTCAAGAGAGAGAGGTGGGGAAGAGAAGGTCACAGACAGAAATGATCTTCCTCCCTCCTATCTGGAGCCACAGAAACAGGCATACCCAGGTTATCTTTGAGCTTGCTTTTTTTTTCCCTAGAGATGAGTGGGGGGGTATGGTGAGCAGGAAGATTCAGAGCAGTCAATTCGGAAAACAGGGTGTTTTTCTGCCTGGTTATCAGACCCATGCCCATTCAAGGGATGCAAAGCAGGCTGAAGTTTAGATTCTCTCACTCGGCTATTGAGTCCCATCAATTACACCACGTGGAAAAAACTTTGGACAGTTAAAAATAACATAGGGGCCTGGTGTTTGGAAGATCTGGAGTTTGGAATGCCAGCTTGTCAAGCACAGATCCCTGCCTACCAAAAAGCATGTGCTGGGAACTCACAGACACTCCAACCAGCACAAGAGGGTCACAGATGAGCAAGGTGGCTGTTACCTACCACCCTGACCAACTTGGAGGACAAACTTGGAGGACAAACTCACAGTCCTCAGCCGCTTTGGTCTAAAGGACTTCCAAGCCCTCTTCTAGCCATGGAAAGGGCAGAGCTCATCCAGGCAAGAAGTAGTCTCCTTCCCCTTAGAGGAGGCAGCCATGAATGAAATCGTGAGCTGAGTCCAGTCACCTTACAGGACACTTCACCTCTGTGTGCCGCGTTTCCACATCTGTGAACTTCTTGTTATTTCTCAGAAGGACCCAAAATCAGCACCAATTAAATAGCATGAAATAAGCTGGGCTCCTGGACAAAGCTTGCCGTAGATAAATCTTCCTTGAAGACTCTTTTACACATTTGTTCTAAGAGTAAAAAAAAAATTGATAAAAATAATAATGCCATAGATTTCTAGAACTTCTTTCTTCTAGGAAAACCAGTGCTTCTCCTACTTACCATTTCATTTTCTTAAAGATGCCAGTGTGAGGAAAATATCAGCTAGTATGTCTCCTCATTTTACAGATGGAAAAACAAGTTCACTGCAAACACCCATTAAAAGGGTAATGAGGCTGGGCACAGTGGCTCATGCCTGTAATCCCAGCACTTCGGGAGGCTGAGGCAGGTGGATGGCTTCAGGCCAGGAGTCCAGGACCAGCCTGGGCAACATGGTGAAACCCTGTCTCTATTTGTATTAGTCCATTTTCACACTGCTGATAAAGACATACCCAAGACTGGGAAGAAAAAGTTTAATTGGACTTAAATTTCCCACATGGCTGGGGAGGCCTCAGAATCATGGCAGGAGGTGAAAGGCACTTCTTACCTGGTGGCAGCAAGAGAAAATGAGGAAGAAACAGAAGCAGAAACCCCTGATAAACCCATCAGATCTTGTAAGACTTATTCACTATCACGAGAATAATCCAGGAAAGACTGGCCCCCATGATTCAATTACCTCCCCCTGGGGTACCTCCCACAACATTTGGGAATTCTGGGAGACACAATTCAAGCTGAGATTTACGTGGGGACACAGCCAAACCATATCATTCTGCCCCTGGCCCTTCCAAATATCATGTCCTCACATTTCAAAACCAATCATGCCGGCCAGGTGCGGTGGCTCACGCCTGTAATCCCAGCACTTTGGGAGGTCGAGGCAGGTGGATCATGAGGTCAGGAAATCAAGACCATCCTGGCTAACACAGTGAAACCCCATCTCTACCAAAAATACAAAAAATTAGCTGGGCGTGGTGGCGGGTGCCTGTAGTCCCAGCTACTCGGGAGGCTGAGGCAGGAGAAAGGCGTGAACCCGGGATACAGAGGTTGCAGTGAGCCAAGATGGCGCCACTGCACTCCAGCCTGGGTGACAGAGTGAGATTCCATCTCAAAAAAAAAAAAAAAAAAAAAAAAAAATCATGCCTTCCCAAAAATCCCCCAAAGTCTTAACTCATTTAAGTATTAACACAAAAGTCCATAGTCCAAAGTCTCATCTGAGATAAGGCAAGTCCCTTCTGCCTATATTATATAAAATCAAAAGCAAGCTAGTTACTTCCTAGGTATGTGGTTCCAAATAGAAGAAATCTGGCCACAACAAAGGGTTTACAGGGCCCAGGTAAGTCTGAAATCCAGCAGGGCAGTCAAATTTTAAAGCTTCAAGATGATCTCCTTTGACTCCAGGTCTCACATCCAGGTCACGCTGATGCAAGTGCTGGGTCCCCATGGTCTTGGGCAGCTCCACCCCTGCAAACACCCATTAAAAGGGTAATGAGGCTGGGCACAGTGGCTCATGCCCGTAATCCCAGCACTTTGGGAGACTGAGGCAGGTGAATGGCCCCTACCTCCACTTTGCAGGGTACAACCTCTCTTCTGCCTACTTTCACAGGCTGGCATTGTGTCTGTGGCTTTTCCAAGCGCACGGTGCAAGTTGTTGGTGGATCTACCATTCTGGGGGCTGGAGGATGGTGGCCCTTTTCTCAAAGCTCCACTAGGCAGGGCCCCAGTAGGGACTCTGTATGGATGCTCCAACCCCACATTTCCCTTCTGCACTGCCTTAGCAGAGGTTCTCCATGAGGGCCCCACCCCTGCAGCAAACTTTTGCCAGGGCATCCAGGCGTTTCCATACATCTTCTGAAATCTAGGAGGAAGTTCCCAAACCTCAGTTCTTGACATGTGTGCACCCGCAGGCTCAACACCACAGAGAAGCTGCCAAGGCTTAGGGCTTCCACCCTCTGAAGTCACAGCCCGAGCTGTATGTTGGCCCCTTTCAGCCACAGCTAGAGTATCTGGGACACAGGGCACCAAGTCCCTAGGCTGCACACAGCATGGAGACCCTGGGCACGGCCCACAAAACTTCTTTTTCCTCCTAGGCCTCCAGGCCTGTGATGGGAGGGGCTGCTGTGAAGGTCTCTGACATGGCCTGGAGACATTTTCCCCAGGGTCTTGAGGATTAACATTAGGATCCTTGCTACTTATGCAAATTTCTGCAGCTTGAACTTCTCCCCAGAAATGGGTTTTTCTTTTCTTTTTTTTTTTTTTTTTTTTTTTTTTTTTTGAGACGGAGTCTCGCTCTGTCGCCCAGGCTGGAGTGCAGTGGCCGGATCTCAGCTCACTGCAAGCTCCGCCTCCCGGGTTCACGCCATTCTCCTGGCTCAGCCTCCCGAGTAGCTGGGACTACAGGCGCCCGCCACCTCGCCCGGCTAGTTTTTTTTTTTTGTATTTTTAGTAGAGACGGGGTTTCACCGTGTTAGCCAGGATGGTCTCAATCTCCTGACCTCGTGATCCACCCGTCTCGGCCTCCCAAAGTGCTGGGATTACAGGCTTGATCCACCGCGCCCGGCCGGGTTTTTCTTTTCTATCACATAGCCAGGCTGCAAATTTTCCAAACTCTTATGCTCTGCTTCCCTTATAAAACTGAATGCCTTTAACACCACCCAAGTCACATCTTGAATGCTTTGCTGCTTAGGAATTTCTTCCAATAGTCCAGGTGTGGTGGCTGACACCTGTAATCTCAGCACTTTGGGAGGCCAAGGTGGGCGGATCACGAGATCAGGAGTTCAAGGCCAGCCTGGCCAACATAGTGAAACCCCGTCTCTACTAAAAATACAAAAAAATTAGCCAGGCATAGTGGTGCACACCTGTAGTCCCAGCTACTCGAAAGTAGCAGGAGAATCACTTGAACCCGGGAGGCAGAGGTTGTGGTGATCCGAGATCATGCCACTGCACTCCAGCCTGGGCAACAGAGCGAGAGTCCATCAGAAAGAAAAGAAAGAAAAGAAAAGAAAAGAAAATTTCTTCCACCAGATAACCTATCATCTCTCTCAAATCATCTCTAGGGCAGGGGCAAAATGCCACCAGTCTCTTTGCTAAAACATAACAAGAGTCACCTTCGCTCCAGTTCTCTACAAGTTCCTCATCTCCATCTGAGAGCATCTCAGCCTGGATTTTATTATCCATATCACTATTAGCATTTTGGGCAAAGCCATTCAACAAGTACTAGGAAGTTGCAAACTTTCCCACATTTTCCTGTCTTCTTCTGAGCCTTTCAGACTGTTCCAATCTCTGCCTGTTGCCCAGTTCCAAAGTCACTTCCACATTTTTGGGTATCTTCTCAGCAATGCGCCACTCTATTGGTACCAATTACTGTATTAGTCCATTTCCACACAGCTGATAAAGACATACCTGAGACTGGAAAGAAAAAGAGGTTTAATTGGACTTACAGTTCCACGTGACTGGGGAGGCCTCAGAATCATGGCAGGAAGTGAAAGGCACTTCTTACATGGCAGCAGCAAGAGAAAATGAGGAAGAAGCAAAAGCTGAAACCCCTGATAAACCCACCAGATCTTGTAAGACTTATTCACTATCATGAGAATAGCATGGGAAAGACTGGCCTCCATGATTCAATTGCCTCCCCCTGAGTCTCTCCCACAACACATGAGAATTCTGGGAGATACAATTCAAGTTGAGATTTGGGTGAGGACACAGCCAAACCATATCACTACTAAAAATACAAAAATTAACCAGGTGTGGTGGTGCACACCTGTGGTCCCAGCCACTTGGGAAGCCGAGGTGGGAGGATTGCTTGAGCCTGGGAGGTCAAGGCTGCAGTAAGCCATGATTGCACCACTGCATTCCAGCCTGGGCAACAGAGAAAGACATTGTCTCAAAAAAAAAAAAGGATATTGTGTGCCGACTCTACTAAGCACTTTACACACATTAACTTGCTTAATTCTTCCAACAACCCTATAAAGACAAAAACTATTAGTCCTGCTTTACAGATGAGGAAACTAAGGTATCGAGGTTAGGAATCCTACTCAAGGTCATAGGGCTTGGACTTGAACCCAAACTCTCTGGCTCCAGAGCCTGCACCCAAGCCATGGGTCACACAGCAACTGCTCCCAGCCTCCTGCTCCCCAACATGGAATGTCTGAGCTTACAAAGTGTGCAAGGCTTACAAAGCATGAAAGAAACGAACCCTAAGGACTTGTGTAACCCCCAGCCTCCCCGTGAAAGCTAGCTTACTAGGTCCAGGGCCTTTCTGGAAGGAAGTGGCCAGCACGCAGGTAGACAGCTGCACCAGTGGCAGGGGTGTCTGGGTGGGAATCGGGCAGCACTACCATCAGAATAAACCACCCTGATCCCCCCAGGAGGAAACCCACTGTCTTAGAGACCTGCGGCCTCACTGTCCATGATTTGAGTCATGAAATTAATCCTCAGGGCACCACTCTTTAAGCTACACAGGTTGGCATTCACATTTTCCTCCTTGAATTGGATTTATATATTTTATTTACACCATGTATTGGTGGTTGTTGAAGAAGAAGAAGAGGAGGAGGAGGAGGAGGATTAAAGTACAGAAAGGGAAGAAGACATTTGGGTCCACTGCTCAGGTGGGCTCCACCCACGAGTCTGCCCAGCGTGGCAAATCGGCCCTTGCAGTTAGACAGAGCTGGCCTATAACTGACAGGATTGATGGCTCACACCAGTGTGGGCCCCACAGGGTGTCTCCCTCACCCCACCCCCTCTGGGAGGTCCCCTGGAAAGTATCCAAAATGCGTAACAAAGGAAACCAAGGACAGGGTCTAGTTCAACCCCTTAGTGAAGGGGAGGCCTGGAGAGAGACAATCCCCCTTGCTGGAGGACACAGGGTGACCACCCCACCCTCCCCCCGAAGCCTCTCTTTCGGCCCCTGAGGAGTATGAGTCTCCCCAAACGTTGACTGCCAAACCAGGACTCTGCTCAGACCAACCTGGCCCAGGCTTATTTCCCATTTTTCCCTTCTGTTCACTGACACCCCCAACCTACTCCCAACCAGCCAAACAGATCTGTGTGCTCCCCTCCACGCAGTCCTTCCCATCTGGCCTTCCTTCCCTCAGAAAGGAAGGGTGTCCCCGAAGGAATCGCTCCATCGCCTCATGTCTTTGTTCACTTCCCTTTCGTGCCTAAAGCTCCCCAGCCTCACCCTCCCGAGCCTAAGCAGACCCCACTGTCCTTCTGAACTCAGCTCCTCTCTGAAGGATCCTCTGACATCCCAACCACAGGAACTGCTGTCTCTCTTCCAATTTCAAGGACCCCTGGTGGCCTGGGCTGATCGTTTAGCTCAGCTATTCGCCACCTGGAACCTCACGTGAGGCAGCTTCTCTCAGGAATGCATGTTCTGCTGCCTGTAAGCTTTGTCCTTTTCCTTCTTCCCTCGCCCTACTCCCATATTCATGAGATTGAGTGGGCCCTCCTCGGGGACAAAGTCAGAATACTCTTTCCTTCCTTTGTGCCCCCTCAGTGCTTTTTGATCAAGGTGCAATTCATGGAGAAAGGAGAAAGATGTAAATAGTGAATGAAGGAGGGGACACAGGATCAGAAGGAAACCTAGGCTGGAGGTGCAAACCCAGGGCTCTGAGGGCCTTGGGGCAGCTTAGCTCTGAGTCAAGAAATGAAATAAGTAGCAGAAAGCAAAAGAAAAAGGAAAGGCTTTCCAGCGGGCTTTTTCTTCCCAAGGATTTGAAAAGCTACAGTAGAGCCTGGAGGAGAGTGGGCTGCCCAGGGCTGCTGGCTCTGGGTTTTGGAGAGAAGTGGAGATGCTGTGGAGTTTTTATACTGTCCAGACCAGTTCCTCTGGGCAGCAAAGGAGGTGCACACCCAGGGCACTAAAGATTGGTCCATCAGTTGGGAGCGGCAGCGCCTTTTGTTCTATATGTCTCAGGAAACAGAACACATTCCAAGCAGGTAAGGGATGAGAACAAATGACCAGCAGGATGGGGACCGATAGTATTGGGTCCTCTTCAGTCAGCAGATTATAAAATAATAAAACGAGCATCCTATTGCTCTAAGGATAGCAAGAGCTAGCAAGGTCTCAAAAAGGTTTCAGAATTCAGACTCCCAAACCAGGCAGCCTCCCTCTCTCCTCCAACACTCGCTGGGATCTTCAGCCCCTGAGACGACAAACAATGTCCCCCCGATGTGCTCTGGACCGAGGAACTATGAGAACTTCCTAAATCTCCTAAAACTCTATAGATTAGTGTTCATCCCTGCTGCCCTGTGCATAAGTGACCTAAAATTGCATGGTCCGAACCTGTTTCCCATCCCCCAGAGACATGTGTAATTAGATAAAATGAGGACAGAATATGTATAAGTATCTGTTATACTCGGATGGCTGCCCAGAAAGAAAATGAGTGCGAGGAACCGGAGAGCCCTGTGTCACCCTCTGTCCTGAACTGGGATTGAGGGAGACTTACCTTTGTGAGTAGGTTACTAGTGCAACATGACCTCTCTGAGTTAACGAATATTTTTCTACAGTTCGGCTCCTGCAGCCCATATTTGGCACACCATCAGCATTTTCTCCGGCTTTCCATGTGGAAGGTGTCTTTCCCACCAGGATCTGAACTGAAACTTGACCCTGGGAGTCCACCTTGGGACTTCCTCTTCCTCCTTCAGGTCTCTCCATGGTGGTACCCTCTTCCAAAAAGCCCCCAACACAGAATTATTTGGAGGGTGGAAAATCCATAAGAGGACGTACAAAAGTTACAATGATACACTTCCTCTCTCAGTACAGGAGAGAAGGGCCCTCGTGTGAGCCCTAGGCCATCCTTTTTGAAGGATGAATGAAGTTCATCCTTTTTGAATGAAGTGATCTGCTATACTTAGTTGGGACATTGAGTCATGGCGAAAATCATTCTCTCTCTAGGCACTGATACTGTGAAAGTATACAAAAGTCATTCTCTCAAAGAAAATGTACCCAAAAACAGTGACTGGGCTAAAGCTCCAGCAGATGTTCACCAGATCCCAGCCTTGGGTTTAAACCATTACAGTGCTTTGCATCTTCTGGTCTTCTCTATCTTAAAAACTCAAAAGGAAAAAGAGTCCTCCAGTATAAATAAAGCTAAAGGAAATCCCACACACAACTAAACATAGAGGAGGCATTGAATAAAAATGAAGTTGATTTATCTATCAGTGGCTATCCATAAGCCAGAGGTTACTTACTTTAGCAAAGCTAAAAGGTTTGTCTTTACTTCTCGAGACCAAAGGGAGAAAGCCAAGCTTTTTAGATAAAGTGACCAAGAAACAAGAGGCTAAAATGAGCAAGGCTGCCACATGTCATAAATGCACATCCTACATGCAAGCAAAGCCAAACCTGCATCTGTTTCCCAACTCCTGAAACTGAAGCCTCTTTGGGGAGGAATTCTGCCTTTTTCAGACTCCTGCCATGAAGGGAGAGAATGAGAAACATATCAACTTTCTAGAGTGCTCGAAGCAAACATAGGCAGCAGAGCAGGTGTCTGCCTGCAGGCTTCGCTCACTCAACTATTCCCCATATGTTTCCTGCATGCCTGCTAGGCTAGGTCCTTGGGATAGAAAGGCACATGTGGCCAGGCGTGGTGGCTCACACCTGTAATCCCAGCACTTTGGGAGGCCAAGGTGAGTGGACCACTGGAGGTCAGGAGTTCGACACCAGCCTGGCCAACATGGTGAAACCCCACCTCTACTAAAAATACAAAATTAGCTGGGTCTGGTGGTGTGCACCTGTTGTCCCAGTTACTCGGGAGGCTGAGATAGGAGAATCGCTTGAACCCAGGAGGTGGAGGTTGCAGTGAGCCACACCACTGCACTCCAGCCTGGGTGAGACGGAGGGAGATTCCATCTCCAAAAAAAAAAAAAAAGAAGAAAGAAAGGCACATGTGGCTACTGTCCCTGCCTTCCACGTCCTTACTGCTAACTAACTTGTGTCAACTGTTTCAGTGACTGAGAGAGAAGAGCACACTCAGGACTGCGTGGCCCAGGGCAGGTGTGACCAATTCTACCTGAGGCTCAGCAAGGGCTCCACCAGGGAGAGGGGTCACTTAAATCATCTGGAAGATGAGTAGACAGATGCACATCAAGTGCACCCAGGGACAGGGTGAAGGTGGCGGGCAATCAAACCGCCTGCTCAGAGGAGCCACAGCAGTTTGCTGAGACACCAGGGGAACGTATGACAGGAGCTGTCTCTCTGGACAGGAACACAGAGCGCAGAGCGTCCCCTCAGACTAACAAGTTCGTACATGTCCCTCACGCTGAGGTTCTTACCCTAGAGCCCATGGGCCTCCAGGGCATCCAGAGATGGGCTCTTCCAGGTCTGTGAACCCCATAAAACCATAGGAAGATGTTCACATCTATATGGGTTTTTTCTGGGGAGATGATCCACAACTTCCATAGCATTCTTGAAAGGGCCTATGATTGCCAAAGAAAGGTGAAAAAGAAACAGCCATCAAGACTGAGTAGCCTGCACACGACTGTGGTGTGGAAGCCAGTTTCTCCCTGTCTGTCTCCTGCATATGGCTCAGTAACAGACATAAGGTTTCAGAACTGGCAGAACTAAAGGGATGAGAAGAGCATTCCAGTATAAGGAGATGGAAAGAAATCACCACTGGCATCACCAAAACAAATACCCGTGTGTACTGACTGTGTGCCAGGCTCTGGGCTAGACTTAAAAACCAGTATCTCTTTCCATAAAGCCACATGGAAGAGTGTCTTCTCAGTCTCCCGTTCCTGGAGCCAATATTGCAAGTTGGAGTCCCTAAATGTGGATTCAAGTCACCCAGGGCAATTCACTGCAATCCCCAGATCAGGCTCAAACTTTAGTTGGCAGTTGCCTAGCAACAAGTAACCCTGAAGACACATCACCAAACCGAGATGCCAAAAAGGGCATTTTGTGGACAAGATAGTTCTGAAACTAACCCCTAATAAGTCTGTCAGGCCTCTCTGGGGCTCTTGGGGTAAGGAGTAGACTTTGCAGCCAAAGGTAGGCTGAGAGGAGAAAGATAGAAAGGCGTTGTTTTTTGTTTTTTCAGACAGGGTCTCACTCTGTTGCCCAGGCTGGAGTGCAGTGGCACATCACGGCTCACTGCAGCCTCAACCTCTTGGGCTCGGGTGATCCTCCCACCTCAGCCTCCCAAGTAACTGGGACTAAAGTTGCGTGCCACCACACCCAACTAGTTTTTCTATGGGATTTTACCATGTTGCAGGCTGGCTCAAACTCCTGGACTCAAGCAACCTGCCCACCTAGGCCTCCCAAAGTGCTGGGATTACAAGCATAAGCCACTGTGCCTGGCTAGAAGGTGTTCTGCTGGTTGTATGTTTTCCCACCCCTGGGGAGTAGGCATGAGAAAGGGAACTGAGGGTTAAAGGAGAAGGCAGCCTCCAGTAGAGAAGGCAGCCTCCAGTAGAGAAAGCAATTGGTGCCTCTTCACTTCCTCTTTCAGATGGTACCTATGGTTACTCTTCCAAGCAGTTGCTTAACACATGCCACCCACACCTAAAGACGCGCAAAGCAACAGGAAGACTTGTCTGAACCTACATCCAGTCCTTCCCTAAAGCCATCATCCTCCTACAGCTCCAAAAACCCCACAG
This sequence comes from Macaca thibetana thibetana, assembly GCF_024542745.1. Lineage (NCBI taxonomy): Eukaryota > Metazoa > Chordata > Mammalia > Primates > Cercopithecidae > Macaca > Macaca thibetana. Next base: position 34,814,984 of record NC_065584.1, on the reverse strand, counting down.
GACTATGGAAGGCTGGGGTGAGCAGGATGACAGATCTCAAACTACTACTAACAGTGAAACTGGGGAAGCAGTTTTTAACCAACTTTCCAAGGAAACTCACTCCCTTACAGAGGCATGAAAGATGCAAAGAGACCTCATTCTCTAAAATTCAGAGCTGGTGGTGGTGGTGGTGGTGGTGGTTGTTGTTGTTGTTGTTGTTGTTGTTAACACAAAGCTCAGAAACTCCTTAAGCTAAGAGTCAAGTGAGACTGGGTTTCCCAAGACAAAATTTCCTATCCAAACCATCACATAAGGCCAACACTGGGTATTCTCCCTGTGTAGATAGTGGAAAGCCTGGGAAGATGGCCTTCTCTGGAATCTACCATCCCTTCTCTTGAAAGGTCTTGGGGGTAGGAGGAAAAGGGGCAAATAAATATATCAGTCTGGAGGCGACTCAGGAAGAACAAATGCGGAAGTCAAACAACAAATAAGGCAGATATAAATCCAAATAAAATATTAAAATCATTAAAGGGCTGCTGCTCCCTGAAGATTGGGAAAAATGAAGAGAGTTAATTAAAAGCAATCTCCATGCACTGCTGAGCCGGCCAGCCCTGATAAATCAACAGCTGGGGCTGCTGTGGAGGGCAGGCAAGGGGCTTCAGGAGGGGGTGGGCCAGCCGGGGGAAGGGGGTTTGCCACTGAGACAGCTGTGATGGCAAATTGAACACAGTGACTTAAGTTTCATGTTTGATTAAATATTGTATGACCACTGAATAAAGTTATTCTTTGGAGAAGGAGAAAATGATGGGCTGGGTAAGTGAAGGCGGGGGAAGATAAGGATGAAGAGGTATTGTTCGATTCAAAACATACTTAGGACTGTAACGCTGGCACCTCTGATATTGCTCCCAAAGGCCAAAGCTTTGGGGGTTTTTTTTCTTTCTACTTGATCTGCAAAGGTAGCTGTGTCTTCGTCTTCTAAAATCTCTCTACAAAACTTGGGTTATGTTTATCTGGGGGACCAGGGAAGGCAGTGCAGAGTCAGGGAAAGTAATGAAGAGGAAAAGAAGACAGAAAAGATCTTCAAAATTGTCACTGCTGATCAAAGCCAGACTTTTGACACAAAACTAAAAGGTCAGCAGAAATGGTGGGAACTCTTTTTTTTCTTTACTTCTTTCCTTCTCCCTTTTTTCTGCAGCTAGTTTTTGTGTTTAAAATGAAAAAGAGCTCTGAATTTTGGGGCTCAGTCTAAGTCAAAAGCCAGCTATTTCAGAAGTGTTAGAAGAACAGGCCCTTCTCTATTCTAAGGGGAAACCCTCCAGTTCTTCCTTGATGAAAATATAATCAAGAGAAATGATTGGGGGAAAGTGTTTTTTTCTCCTCCATAGAACTGGGATTGGAAGGGGAGTGTGTGCATGGGGAAACATAAGGAATTATGCATTTGGATATGCATTTTAATTAGGTGGACAGAGGCAGCCGCCTGTTAATTTTTCTTGCTTGTTTCCACTTAGCATTCATCACAGGCAGAACCACCATAGAGCGCTCCCACGATAATAGATGGTTCTGCATTGGCTAAGTCCTCAGGGAAAATAATTAGCAGGAGAGAATATATTCTCTCCACTCCCACTGCCCCATCCACCCTGCCCTCCCCCAATCACCAGCACCACGTTGCCTCCCCTCTCCCCACCCCCCTCACCTATAGTGGTTTTCCTAGGAGAAGCCGAGGGCAGCAGTCAGTCTCCTGGTTTGCTAGCACTTATTTTGCCCTGCCAAAAAACAAGGGTCTAGGAGAAGAAACAGACAGATCAGAGGTCTCTACTGGAGTGGAAGCTCCTCAATGTAGGGAGGGAGGCAGGTGACTGTGCTGATTAGTTCTCAGGGGCAGGCAATCCGTGTTGACTTCGGGATGAAGGAACTCCAAAGAGGATGAGACAGTTCTCATTGTGCTCAACTGGCAGCCAAAGAGGTATCTAGAGTTGCTGGTTGAGGACAGCAGGAGTAGGGATGATGTTTTTTGCTCTTGTAAAGGAAAGTTGCAGGGCCAAGTGCAATGGTTTTCACCTGCAAACCCAGCATTTTGGGAGGCTGAGGTAAGAGGATCACTTGGGGCCAGAAGTTCAAGACCAGTCTGGGTAGCGCAGCGAGACCCCCATCTCTATAAAAACAATTTAAAAATTAGGTGCGGCAGTACACACCTGTAGTCCCAGCTACTTGGGAAGCTGAGGTGGGAGATCACTTGAGTCAAGGAGTTTGAGGCCACAATGAGCTGTAATTGCACCACTGCACTCCAGCCTGGGTGACAGAGTGATTGCACCACTGCACTCCAGCCTGGGTGACAGAGTGAGACCCTATCTCCAAAAAATATATAAGAGAAAAGAAAATAAAGAAAGTTGTAGCTTTGCAGCAAGATTGAATCTGAACCATTTCCAAGGCTGGCAACCAAGACATGTGTGTAACTCTGAGATCTGGCCTCACTGCAGTGCTCTCCGGTCTACTTTTCTATAAAGAATCTGGCCGGGTGCAGTGGCTCACACCTGTAATCCTAGCACGTTGGGAGGCCCAGGTGGGCAGATCACTTGAGGTCAGGAGATCGAGACCAGTCTGGCCAACATGGTAAAACCCAATCTCTACTGAAAATACAAAAATTAGCTGGGTGTGGTGGCATGTGCCTTTAATCTCAGCTACTCCTATGGCTGAAGTACAAGAATCACTTGAAACCTGGGAGGCGGAGGTTGCAGTGAGCCAAGATCACGCCACTGCACTCCAGCCTAGGCAACAGAGCAAGACTCTGTCTCAAGAAAAAAAAAAAAAGGAAAGAAAAGAAAAAGAATCCATTCTTGCCACTGACCTCCAATGCCAGCAGCTCACCCTCCTTATTCACAAGCGGATCTAAGCCCCTGCCCCGCCTCCACTTCTTCTCTCTCCCTCAGTCATCTCAGTTGAAGGAGGAGCCAGAGACCAGGCAAGGACCCAAAGGCCCAAGTTCCCAGAAGAGTACCCCACTCTACCCACCGTGATTCTGCTTCCTCTGGTTTGGTGGGTGAACTCAGATCAGGACTGATGACCAGAAATGAAATGAGGGTTTCCCCTGAGCTCACATTCTCACTTATTTCAAACCCAGACAATAGGAAAATCCCACTGCAATCCCAGAGCTATTTACACACGCCTGGATGACTAGGCCATGCATTTCCCAAGAAACGATGATTAGATGTGATGGGTAATGCCAGAAACATTTATTTTTGTTTTAATATTTAAAATAATGTTTAATATAGTAAGTATTATTGACTCTCTGAGGAGGCCATGGTCAGCTATAGGACACTTTTTAGTTCTCATAGTAACACCTCACATTTGCACTTTCCACCTTCTGAAATGTTTCCATATCCATTATTTCATGTGGGCCGCTGAGGGGAAGCCAGGCTCGGGGAAGGGGAAGGGAGGAGAAGGGAGACACAAGCTCTCCTGGCTGTTTGGAAGGACAGGCCTGACTTGCTAACTCTTGCCCCCCAAGCTATCCTGTCATCACTGTGCTTCCCCCCACCTCCTATTGTCAGACATCACATCTCCATCCACCTAGGGAGCCTTCACTCCAAGCCTCACCAGGTAACTGCTAGTGCTACAGCCCCTGGAACTGCCCCAAACCCAAACCCTGAACCCCCACTAGGAGTCCCTGCCCTCAAAGGAAGGGAGATATGAGGGAAAGGCAATCCCTGTGGCTGGGGATGGGAGAAGTGAGTCTCTAGGTTCTTAGTTCCCAGTGTGTTTATCGCGAAAAGCAATGGACTGCCAATGGAGGGAGAGGCAGAGAGGTTGAATTCTGTGATACTACTAGGTTTGGGTTTTTTTTGTTTGTTTAGTTTATAAGGTGGAGAATGCCTGTATTATCTAGAAATGTAGCCCCTAATTTTTTTATTTTTTTTATTTTTTTTTTTTTTAGATAAGGTCTTGCTCTGTCACCCAGGCTGGAGTGCAGTATTGCGATCATATCTCACTGCAGCCTCAACCTCCTGGGCTCAAGCCATCTTCCTGCCTCAGCCTCCTGAGTAGCTGGGACCACAGGTGTACACCACCACATCCGGCTATTTTTTTAATTTTTTGTAGCAACTGGGTCTCACGATATGCCCAGGCTGGTCTTGAATGCCTGAGCTCAAGGGATCCTCCCACCTCAGCCTCCCAAAGTGCTGGGATTACAGGCGTGAGCCTAGATTTTACAGTCCAAAAATGAAGGAGACCTAGGCATAGTGAAAACCCAAAAGAAATGAAAACGGGGACTAAAACAGATACTTGTATGCCAATGTTCATGGCAGCATTATTCAAACAGCCAAAAAGTGAAACAACCCAAATGCCCATCCACAGTTAAATGGGTAAACAAAATGTGGTCTATCCATACAACGGCCATAGAAAGGAAGAAAGTTCTGACTATGCTACAACACGGATGAACAAACACTGAAGACATTATGCTAAGAGAAATAAGCCAGACACAGAAGAACAAATATTGTATTTTTCCCCTTATATGGGGTGCCAAGAATGCAGAATGGTGGTTCCCAGGGATGGTAGGAAGCAGGGGATGGAAAAGTATTGTTTAATGGACACAAAGTTTCTCTCTCGGATGATGAAAAGGGTCTGGGCAGCTGGGTGCAGTGGCTCATGCCTATAATCCCAGTACTTTGGGAAGCTGAGGTGGGTGGATCACCTGAGGTCAGGAGTTCAAGACCAGCCTGGCCAACGTGGTGAAACCCTGTGTCTACTAAAAATACAAAAATTAGCCAGTTGTGATGGTGCATGCCTGTAGTCCCAGCTACTCAGGAGACTGAGACAAGAGAATCATTTGAACCTGGGAGGCGGAGGTTGCAGTGAGCCAAGATTGCGTCACTGCACTCCAGCCTGGGTGACAGAATGAGACTCCATTTAAAGAAAAAGGAAGGAAGGAAAGAAGGAAGGAAGGAAGGAAGGAAGGAAGGAAGGAAGGAAGGAAGGAAGGAAGGAAGGAAGGAAGGAAGGGAAGGAAAGGAAGAGAAGGAAATCTGGAAACTGATGGTGGTGATGGTTGCACGAGGTGGGAGGATCACCTGGAGCCAGGATTTCAAGACCAGCCAGAGCAACATAGCAAGACTTCTATCTCTACTAAAGATTAAAAATAAATGTACTTAAAGCCACTGAATTGCACACTTTAAAATGGCTAGAATGGTACACTGTATGTTACGTATATTTTAGCCACAATAAAGAAAAATTGAAGGAATGCCTCTCTCTGCTGGAGGTCAGGGTGACCATTTTGTTTTCCCTTTAAAGTCTCAGAATTTACACACCAGCTCCTGTGTAGACTCTGAAGAGTTCTGCAACCTCTTCCCCCCCCTCTTTATGCTTGCAAAAAAACTGCCATGGAAGCTTTCCACCAAAGAAAAGCCCGATAATAATGTCCCCACTGAAATCTGAGATGTTCTGGAGACATGTCACTGAAGGGGAGGCATGAAGTCCAGTCTAGTCTTGGCTAATACCCACTCAGGCAGGGGCTACTTCCACACAACCGCTGGGCACCTCCATTTCCTCAGTGGTCACACAGGTACACTAGAGGAAGCTCAGTGAGACATCAGTACAGGTCCACTTACTTCAGCTCACTAACCATCCAGGTACCTGTGGCTGCTGCCCAAATTAAAATAAAATAAGCACTTTATTTCCAGATTAATTGGGATGGGTGCCATGGTAGAGGAAAAGGCCAGAGAGATCATGGACAAATAAAATCCAGACCAGAGGACTGGCTGGAAAATTGGTTACCCTTCTGCCTCCAAACACTTAAAAAAAAAAAAAAAAAAAAAAAAAAGAAGCAGCAGCAAAATACAGATGTTCTCAGTGATTGCAGTCTTTTAACAACCAAAAACTGAGTGCTTATCCACATCAAAATAGGCCAGTTGGTCTTCAGGTTCCTCATTCTCATCAACTTCTGGATGGGATGCTAGTGAGAAGAAAAGCACTGAAAAGGAAGAGCCAGAGGAAAAGCCCACATTCTAAATGGCCCACCACCTGGTCCTCAGCCTCAGACCTTGAGAAGGGACAAGAAGTTCCACCCAGGTTAGAACTCCAAGAAGGGAGCACCATGTAGCAAGACTGAACCAGAGAATAAGAAACTGTGGAAGTCTCCAATCTTAAATGTTCTCTTTAGAGCCACACTTTAAAAATAAGAGAAAATCAGAACTCTGGCCCCTAACTGTCGCCTCTGTCCTAATCCACCATAATAACAGCCAGAAAGTTGTTGGCTTAAAAGGAATTTGGGGAATCAAAGTGCATCACCATCATAAAGACAAGGAATATGCGGCTCAAAGAAGTTCTGTGTCCCCTTCACAAGTTAGTTGCCTGTAGCTCTGGAAGCAGAGCTCAAGGCTTAGGATTCCTCTCCCCGGGCTTTTTCTCCTCCATTACTATGAAGTCACTACGGCTACAAAAAAATCAGCCACTGGTGAGAAATGAACAAGGAAGAGGATAAGAGGTTGAGACAGGTTTCATCAATAGCAGGTGAAAGTGTGAGGATGGGAAAACTTTCTGATGGAGCTTCCAATTGCAGATCATTCAAACAGCAGATTTTCAAGGTGAATAACAACACCTAAAAAAAAAACCTTTTCTCAGCAACCTGAGATGATCACAGTCCCCGGATTCAGAGAGGGAGGAGAGGGTGCAAAGGGAGGATTAGACATGTGCCAGCATTGTTCCACAAGCTCAGAACTGAGGCCTGGCTGGTGAGGACTCAATGTGGGCTATTTGAACCCCATTATTAGGAGCCCTGAGCCTAATCCTCTCACCCCTCCCTGCTTCTACACATTGCCCCTAAATTGTAGCCTCCTCAGGGATTATCTCCCTTCCCTTGCCACTGCCTGCCACCCTAATATTCACAAACACACACCCTAGAAATTCTCCAGTCTGTTCCTCTTCCCTTTGCTCCACCAACACCTTCTAACCACTGCTTTTAAAACTCTAATGCAAATCACAGGCTTCAAAAACCTTCCCTCAGTGACAGTTTTACGATGCTAGCTCCATTCATCCATATGGGTTGACAGACTGTGAAACACCAGTAACCGGACCAATAAGAAAAACAAATTACAAAAACACTACAACACCTCATCTCTCCTCAGTCACTCAAACAATTAGAAAACTTTGGAATTTGCAACAGATCATAATATCAGTCTCTCTTGCAGTTCAACAATAATCTTTGCAGAGTTCCAGACCACACAGTGGTTTTACCCACTCCTCCATCCTCCCCCTACCCAAGGCCACTCTCTATCTTTCCTTGTTAAATACCTTTATATTTAAAGACTATTTAAAATTAAGACCATGCTTACAAAACACCCCTGTTGGGCAGTAGCTGGGCAAAAAATATTTCAGTGGTTGTGGGATTTTTTTGGCCAGAGGTTTGCCACATTTGGCTACATTTCTGTTTTCTAGTGACTTTCAAAACACTCAAAAACCACAAAAGTTACTTTGCAGAGGTTGGGATAATAAACAGGCCTGGATTCTGGTGCCTTTTTATAACCCATCACCCATCACCACTACTGTCAGCATAGCTGCCTTAGAAACCTAAAACATCAGCCTCAGTTTCCATTCTTTTTCTGGTGCATGCTCAACACAAAACATGCTGACCATGGCATTTTGTTTTTTGCATTGATCTGAACAGATGGCTCTGAAACAGCTTTAGACATTATCATCTTTCTCAGATGTATCCAAATTCCAGCTACCTGCATGATTCCAAAAAAAGGAGGATGAGAGGTCTCCAACTCAGCTGTCTCTGAATTCAAGCCCACCTTATGTGACTGAGCAGCTCTCATTCAACTGGCAGTCTCCAATGTCTCCCAGGAGGCCTGCAGGCCAGGCTATTTTCAGAGGTTTACACTGTGACAATGCCTCCACTTGGGTTCCCGCAGACATTAATCTCCATCATAGGTGTCTCATCAAAAGCAGACATATACCCACTGAAAAATAATGTGTGCTAATGAAGTTTGGAGAATTTAGGGCTTTTTTATAGTGGCAACCAGAAGCAGATGGAGAACAGGTTCTTGGGAATCTGTTGGCTTACAACGTCTGAGGGTCCTTTTTCATAAGAAGCTAAAACAATGTCCATAAAAGGCAGCAAGTTCACAAAGTCCTGGCCTCAATGCCATCTACTTAGTACCTACCCACATCCCCCAACCCCAACAGAAAGAGCTAAGAGGAGATTAGAACCAGGAATGTGACCCCCACCCCTTCCCCTCTGATATCTAAACTGAGTGCCACAGCAAGAGTGAGGTCTGGCTTCTAACTTTCACATGCACAAAACCACTTTAGATTAGAATACACTAATACAGGTCATAGAATGCACAACGAGATCTAGATTTGCGGTTCATCTACACACATGACCTGCTGTTTGACTTGGCTAAGTAAGTTTATTTTCTTCTCCCAGAGTAGTGTTCTTAATAACAAAACAGGGACATCAACATATACCTCCAAGCAAGGTTAACTCCTTACAAAAGAAAGTTTCAATACAATCACGTATATGTGTGTGTTCACAGTTATCAGCATGACAAAATAGTTTATTGGTCTGTTTATAAATAATTACTTAAGGTAAAGCCCTGTTGGTTTATATGGAATTTAATAATAATAATTTTTTTCTAAGTAGGCAGTTATAATAATAGATATATACGTATATAATCAAGTCTGGCAGAAGGTGGCAGACATTCTCAGTTAAATGCACACCAACCAGGATTTTGATAATACAAGAGTAAGTTGTTTAAAGTACTGATTGCAGATTTGGGGAAAGGTCTTTTATCTGAACTAGAATATTAAGATTCAAATTTATATTAAAAGCATTATGTGGCCAGTGCGGTGGCTCATGCCTATAATCCCAGCACTTTGGGAGGCCAAGACAGGCAGATCACTTGAAGCCAGGAGTTTGAGACCAGCTGGCCAAGATGGAGAAACCCTGTCTCCACTAAAAAACACAAAAATTAGCCAGGTATAGTGGTGCGCGCCTATAAGCCCAGCTGGATTCTGGAGGCTAAGGCACAAGAATCACTTGAACCCAGGAGGCAGAGGTTGCAGTGAGCCAAGATCCTGCCACTGCACTCCAGCCTGGGCAACAGAGCAACACCCTGTCTCAAAAAATAATAATAATAATAAAAGCATTATGTTTCCCAGGTATGCAGAAATCAACCAGAATGTAACTAACCTACATGCAGGCCTTTATTAAATCCTTATTTATGTTACCTGCATGTGTTTACTTCACTACCTGGACCTTATCTTGCTTGTTTATGTAAGAAATGAGGGTAACTCTCATACATCTTTGCTCAGACAATGTAGCTGCTAAATTAAATAACTTGTAATACACATTTACATATCATACATGTCCACCAGCGCTTCTGAATTCTATTTGTCCAGATGTGACTGCTTGGTTGTGGGGGCCACCTGCCGTGTCCCCTTTGTGATCTGATCAGTGCAGGCGGCTCCTATTTCTGCCTCTAACACCCTGTTGGGCAGTAATAAGATGTTAAAGGCAACAACAGAGAGAGAAGCCGGGCTGTCAGCTTCAGAGAGGAAGGGGGTGAAGGGTACAACAAGGAAGAAAAAGAAAGGGAGTTGAGGGGAGATCAAAGACAGGCAGGAAGAAAGCCAAATTGCTAAGAGAGGAGATGTGGCTTCAGGAGCTTGGGACCCTAAGGAAAACCCCAAAGCAATGAGATTCAAAATTGTGCCATCCCATCACCCCAGCTAATTGAATTATTGAATGTCCCACATGGAAAAAGCTAGTACAGTGAAAAATAGCCCATACTCAGTGTAGGCAGAGCCCTGCATAGGTGCTGCTGGAAACCTGAGCTTGTTTCTTCCCAACACATTAACTACCACCACTTTATCCCCCATCCTGAGGAAACCTTTGTGTGACCATTTTCTGTAGGGGGCGTCCGTGGTGTTGGCTTTTTTTTTTTTTTTTTTTTTTGGAGGGAAGAGAGAGACTCAGAACGCACACAGAGAAAATGCTAATGTCATTCAGCTCTGTTTCATTGTCAGGAGGGACACATGAGGATAAAAACATAGCTCTCCAAACCATTCTCTCCGCTACCCCTCCTCCCTGCACCACCACCATCCCTTCGGCTGGATGTGTCTCTGCACTTTGTTCTAATTTATCCCATGCATAATTTATTCACGTTTGTATTGTTTCCTGATCAGCAACTTTTAAAAACAAATGAAATATATAAGATGTTTTATTAAACAAGTTGTTTAAAAAAAAAAAAAGGCAGATGGTGTCCGTCTCCCAATAACAACGTGTGTGCTCCTGCATTAGGAGTTAAAAACTGTCCAGGGTGTGAGAGGCTGGGCTGGTCAGGGGTATTGTTTACACCCCTTTACCCCCAGGGAAAGGGTCTGGGAAGCAGAAAGGAATGGCTAATTATAAATGACCACTCAACTCCCACCTAGAAAAAGCAAGCAGGGGCGTTGTGTGTATGCTAGTGTGTGCATGCGTGTGGCGGCACAATTACAAATACATCACATTGCAACTGTTTCTAATTATACAAAGTACAATTCAGAACTAATTCCCCTAACCAGCCGGGATTCCGCCACCTTCTTTCCCCCCGTCTGTCCCTTCCCCCACCCTTAACCGCACCCTACACAGACTCCCTCCCCAAACGCGCACCCTACTGTGATCCAAAAAAACCCTGGAGCGAGCAGGGGAACACTGAAGCTTAGAGATACTGCGCCCGCCCGCGCGAAAGCGGGCTCCCGGGTAACTAGGGTACGGCTTTCCCAGTAGGCAACAAACCTGGTGCACATGTGAAATAGATTCTCTAACTTGAGTTTACCAGGTGGCATCAGCCTGGTTATGTGATTTCGGCTGGATATGGGGAAACTGCAAATCAGTTGTGGGTTCGGTAGAGACAGCATCAGCGGTGTTGCAGCGAAAGCAACCGGCAGCGAGGATGCGGCGAAGTTACGCCCATTTATTCTGCCATAAAACATTTTCTTTCTTGGATGAAACGCTGTGGCGTTCAAGTGCAGTGTATCCGAGCTTCCGAGGCAGAACTGAAGCCGGGAGCTCCTATCTGCTCAGCCTCAGCTTCCAACGTCCTCTTAACGGCAGCTTTCATATAAATATCTTTGAAACCTGGGGCATTCCTACCCGTTTCCCTATTTCTGGTGGGCGACGAGCTGGTGCAAACACGTCTGATTCTCCCTGTGCATTCCTTTGCGTTAGGAACCCCCCTACCGTCTCCGGTAGCGAACCTGGTTTTCAACTCCAGGAGTGGCGAGGGGTGAAGACGAGAATGCGCTGAATTAAAAGAAGCAGGGTCGACAGTGGCCACGCACCAGGGAGAATTCGGCACGAACCGCCCCCTACCCGGCCCGCACCTCCCTCTCCCCCCCTTTGCCTGCGGCTTCGTCCGGGCGGGGAAGTCCCGGTCGAAGGGGTGCGGACCCCCAGCCCACCTCGAATACGGAGGGAGCCACCCTCTGCCGACATCACCCAATAGCACCCCTTTCAGAGCGACACTAGTTTTCCGAGGCCACCCTTGGCTCCGCGATCGCGAGCGGACTTGGCGGCTTAACAGTTCCACCGACTGGAAGGAAGGAAGGAAGGAAGCCAGGATGAAAAGGAGGAGGAAGGCAGGCAGGCAGGCAGAAATTGGCTGTTGGACCCGGGGCTGGCCCCCGCGAGTGCTCGCCCGGCCCGCCCCACTCTGTCCAGGATCTGGACAAGCGCTCAAAGTCTCCCCGGGGCGGCCAGAGGCACCTGCCCCTCGCCCGGCCGGGAGCAGACGCTGCCCCCTCGGGCCAGGAGCCCCAAAACCGCCTCTCCGCCTGCCTCGGCGCCTCACCCAGAGGTGGCGAGAACACCATTCATAAGACCTGCGGCTTCCCTGCCTCCAAATCCACCCCAAGTTAACCCGAGTCGTTAATCCACTACAGCCAGGTTGCTCGCAAACACACGAGCAGACACACGCGCGGTCGCCCGGAGCGCCTCCGAGATCCGGGGGCTGCCGGGGAAAGCCCGGGGCGACCACCTGGGACCCAGCGCGCCCGGGACCCGCTGCTTCCCCCGCGGTGCTCCCAACTCCGGAAGGTTTGCACAAACTCCCCGCGAGCGATCGGAAGGCGAAGAGCGCCCTGCAAACTCCGGAGCCTCCGCGGTGCGTCCGCCGGACCCAGCAGACCCAGCGGCGGGGCGGGGGCCGCGGGCTTGGGGGTGCGGGGCTCGGCCAAGTGCACCGAGGCAGTCCCGGCCCGACGCTCGCCCCCCGCCCGGCCGCCCCCGGAGCCTCGCTCCCTGCCCGCGAGGCGGGGGACTCCAGGGACCGCGCTGTCCCCGAGCTCCCGCGACCCCCCTGCTGTAGAGCGCTCGAGCGCCGGGCTTCTCCGCCGGCAACCCCTATCTCTCGCTCTCTCTGCAATTTAGCAGAACACAAATGTAACAATTTTCTTCTTGTTAATTGCATCTCCTGACATTTCTGCGCGTTGGGGGAAAAAAAAGAAGTAAGAGCTGAAAGAAGAGAGAAGCCCCGCCGCGGCTGGAGGCGCCTGCAAGCGCAAGCACTGGCAGCGCTCGCCACGCAGAAGGCGCCTTTTTTTTCATATTGAAACCACGCGGAATATGTACATTTTTTAGTCTTACTTACGCTTTCAGGGGGTTGTGAATGACAGTCGCCATTTTGCTACAATGTAACAGAATATTGTCTGTCTCAGAGTTCTAAAGGTTCGCTCAGGGGAAGCGACAGGCCAATCAGAGCGCGGGATACCGGCCCGCCGGCCAATCGGCGCGGCTGGTCGCCAGGTGGGCGGGGCCTGCTCCGTGGTAGTTATTAGGGGAGCTGTCAAAGCCCAGAGGTCACTCCCTTTTGTAGAGCCCGAGAGCCAGCAGGTCTTAAAGGGGAAGTACCGCGTTGGCAGCTCCTTTTCGGGCTGGGGAAAGTGGAGACGCACGGGAGAATATTATAGTTTGGTTCAACTCCCTACTTTTCTAAATAACTGCAGAGTTTGCGCTCCTGCACAGAAATATTTCAATATTGCCAGCAAGCCACTGAATCCTATTCATTAGCTTTTGGCTTTGCATATCAACATTTTTAATCCCCCAAAGGGTAAATCCCCGTGTTTCAGTACAAAAGTTGGAAGGCTGCCGTTTCGTGTAACAAATTACTACATGTGCTTTGCCGTTTGCTAATGCTCTGGGTCCTGCTGCTTTTTAATATTCTTATTCCCGAAGTGTTCTCTTTATCTCCGCCACCTTCCTCTCTCGCTTCTTGGAACTGCCGCTGCTGTTCCTGGCGACTCCAGGACAGCAACTCACCCTCCCCCTGGAATGCCTCAATGTCAGGCTCACTCCCTCCTGCAGCCAGGGCTTTCTTTACGTAGTGCAGGGGGGTTACTCTGCGCGGTCCGCCGCTACCACCCCTTCTGTTCTGCTCCCTACACCAGAAACTTCCAAAATGCTCAGATTCCTGCTCGGTGGTGCGACCTGGAGCTCTGACCTTTAGGCTTAGAGGTAGGGAGGACTTCAGGCAACCTTTGGAAACTTTCTACTACTAGGAAGCAAGTGCCTAGGCAGAAGTCGTAGAGCCTGGACTGGGTGTTGTCAGAGTCCCTTTAGAGGAGTGGCACACGCGATTCTGACGTCACCTTTCACTACTTAGAAGGTGGAAAGAATTTGCTAGTGAATAATCCGATGTGACCCGAGGCGTCCAAAGAGTCTGTGTCTGCTTCTAGTCAGTGTGAACTCTTCACTGGCGAGCCCCTGACAAAATTGGGAGACTTCTGCGAAGTCAGGCTTCCACTGGGCACCGGGAAGCTCTGCGTGGATGAAATCGCATTAAATCGAGAATAGGGTAGGGGCCTCGTTAGCATACAGAAGTCTGGCTACCATTCCAAAGCTGTTTAATCAGGTCAAATAGCTAAGATAGTGGGGGAGGGGTGGCAAGGGGAGAGAAGTTGCCAAATTGCCAGTTCAAAGCTATGCCCTCTCGCTTCCTTTTGCTCCTCTCAAGACAATGAATAAAATAAAATAAACATTCCAGAATTTCAAGAGTTCAACTACATACGCTATTAGATTTACAGATAAACAGAAAGTGACTGAATAACTGTTTGTAATAGATTTGAAATCTTTAACTCCTCTCTGCCTATTTAATAAGCAGAATCAAGTTCTACAGATTCCTTTGTAAATTCTTTGCATAGCATCTTGGCAGAGATTACAGTTTGAAAAAGTTATCTCCGAGACGGGTGGATCACGAGGTCAGGAGATCGAGACCATCCTGGCTAACCTGGTGAAACCCCATCTCTACTAAAAAATACAAAAAACTAGCCGTGCGAGGTGGCGGGTGCCTGTAGTCTCAGCTACTTGGGAGGCTGAGTCAGGAGAATGGCGTAAACCCAGGAGGCGGAGCTTGCAGTGAGCTGAGATCCAGCCACTGCACTCCAGCCTGGGCAACAGAGCAAGACTCCGTCTCAAAAAAAAAAAAAAAAAGTTATCTCCTTTTCCAAAATTAAAGTTTGAAAAATCCCTTCTTTACTAATTTGACAAGGGATTGGTTCAAAAGTCTACACTTGACATCACTGAAAAGCAAGCCCTATATTTTCACCCAAGAAGTATGAGTTTGAAGTATCAGTCAGAAGTCCCACTAACCTCTTTGAGGTATCAAAGACACAACAATTCAGATTGGTAGACAACAACGCATTTTCTTACACACAGCCTGATAAAGTAGGAAATGTAGAGCCTCCCCTAAACAAGATTTACAATTTAATGGGGGAAGAGAGAAGAAATGAATTTATATTACATATTAAAACACATACTCTAAGCATGTACATTTCATTTATTGTGTTAAGGCCTGCATGCAGAAACCAGCATAATCTCTAACTACCTAACAAACTTGAAAATGTCAAATCAGATTTATCGATTGGATTGGAAAATAGTGAATTAAAGACAGTACTTTAAAAAAAAAAAAGGATAGACTTGTTTTTTGTAATCCAATGGAACGTCATTTTAACTCTATCAATACAGTTATGACTTTTAAAGAAACAGTTATATTTAACATAAAAGAATTATTTTAACTTTAGTGTTTATATTATAGATCAAAATATAAAGTTTTTTTTGTTTGTTTGTTTGTTTTTTACCAGAAGGTTCAAAAGCAAAGGGGCATAGAGCAGGCATGTTTAAAGAAGACAGTATCCTTAAACAGAGTTTTGGAGAAGTTTAGCAGTTCTGGGGCAATTTCATAGTGCTGTACATGGCAGAAGTGTGAACTCTGGAATCTGCCAGCCTGAGTCCACTATTTACCAGCTGGGTTACCTTGGTCATATTTACTTGCCAGGATTAAATGAGGTAATACATGTCAAGTGTCTGACACACAGCAAGCTTTCAATTCATGTTATTATTTCTTACAGAGAGAACCAGTTCTTTCCTTATGGTATATGGAATGTAGGGAATCCAAAAAACAAGGCACAACAGAAAGTGAAATTAGCTATCACATTTAGTTTTCTAAACCCATTAATCCAAGAAAAATGATCAAATGGACAACTTGGATGAGAATAAAATAATAAATAGGAATGATGTTTCAATGAGGGGTCACATAACTACATAACCCTGAAAAAGGCCTCTTGCTGATTGTGATACCAAAACACCTTTTAAATTCTTTTTTTTTTTTTTCTTCCTGAGATGGAATTTCACTCTTGTTGCCCAGGCTGGAGTGCACTGATGCAATCTCGGCTCACTGCAACCTCCACCTCCCAGGTTCAAGCAATTCTCCTGCCTCAGCCTCCCAAGTAACCGATTACAGGCGCCCGCCACCACGCCCAGCTAATTTTTTGTATTTTTAGTAGAGATGGAGTTTCACCATGTTGGCCAGGCTGGCCAGGTTGGTCTCAAACTCCTCAATTCCTCAGCCTCCAAAAGTTCTGGGATTACAGGCCTGAGCTACCGCACCCACAGCCTAAAATCCCATTTCTAAAGCTCTAGAGCTATTCATATATTTGAATATACTTCATTGTACTCCATCCCTTTGATCTTGATTTAGCTAGTTATGCAGCTTAATTTGGAGAGAAGAGTGGCCCCAGAATAATCACCTCCTCACCTCACCTGGAGAATGCTGAGCTTCACTGTCCAATATAGGCGCCACGGGCCACAGGTGACTACTGAGCACTTGAAAAGTGGTTACTCCCAATTGAGATGCGCTGTAAGTGTAAAATAATGCACCTGATTTCAAAGACTTAGGAGAAATAGAAGGTAAAATAACTCATTATAATTTTTATAGTGATCGTATGTTGAAATAATATTTTGGATTTACTGGATTAAAGAAAATATGTTATGAAGACTAATTTCACCTATTTCTTTTTACTTTTTTTTAATGTGGCCACTAGGAAATTTTAAATTGCACATGTGGCTGGCATTGTATTTTTATTGTACAGTGTTGCACTGTACAACAAAATGAAGAGATCTGCCTTTTTGCACTGTACAGTGAAAACATACCTGAAGTGTGTGCCACCAGGGAAAGAAGTGTGGGGACCATTCTCAACCATGTTAATTCACCCTTGATGTCAGTGAGCGAAACTCCCTGGCCCAGCCCCTGTGTTTGCCGAATGTCATCCATTTGAAGGAATATTGGGCACAACCAAGGACCCAAGAACCTAAGCCCAAAGGACACCCATCTCTCTTTTTTATTATTATTTATTTTATTTTTTGAGGCTGGAGTATAGTGATGTGATCTCGGCTCACCACAACTTTGCCTCCCGGGTTCAAGCAATTCTCCTGTCTCAGCCTCCCGAGCAGCTGGGATTACAGGAGCCTGCCACCACATCCGGCTAATTTTTGTATTTTTAGTAGAGACAGGGTTTCACCATGTTGGCCAGGCTGGTGTCGAACTCCTGACCTCAGGTGATCCACTCACCTCGGCCTCCCAAAGTGCTGGGATTACAGGCATGAGCCACCACACCCGGCCGCCATCTCTCTTTACTCCTAAAATGTTTGAGGGCTATTTCAGCAGACAACACAATGCTATAAGAAACCCATCCAGAAGCACGAAAGAATGGCATTTCCGTAGCAAGTGCCAATCTTTCCAGCTGACTTTTTAAAGGCACATGTAAACGTGAGAGAGAAGTATGGGAAGGAGACACAGGCCTTCCAAACAGCCAAAGAGTTCATTTGAAAGAGGAAGTGTGCCACAAAAGCCATCCAAAACAAATGCAGTTCCTAATGGGCTTCAAGAGCTGAAGGAGTTTTAAGGCTCATGGGGATTAAAAACAAGAACAAGCTCATCCTCAATCCCTCCATTCATCCACAGAGCAACCAGCCATGGCCTCAGCAACTGGTTGGCTGTACTGGTTCCCTGAGATACAGAACCAGCTCTGATATGTTATCCAGGCACTGAGCTGAAGAGGAATAGGAGTCCTTTGGAAGAAAAGGGAGCATCAAAACTGCAATCTAATTTTCTCTCTTCCTGGGGGAATGTGGGGAGAGGAGTTTTTAGACCCTTCACAATATCTCAGTGCAT
This sequence comes from Macaca thibetana thibetana, assembly GCF_024542745.1. NCBI lineage: Eukaryota > Metazoa > Chordata > Mammalia > Primates > Cercopithecidae > Macaca > Macaca thibetana. Next base: position 34,797,528 of record NC_065584.1, on the reverse strand, counting down.
ACAAACACACACACAGAATCAATTTCTCAGGATGGGAGATGCTCCTGGGGTAGTCCTTTGAAACCTCATAATTCAGGGCAGAGTCAAATAAAATCAGTGTTTACTGCTGCCCACTAACTTCATTCATTCATTCATTCATTCATTCATTCATTCATTCACTGGAGGCTTTCTCTAAGGGAGGCATTGTGCTAGGCACAGGTGGCAAAATAAAAATAAACCAGACATGGAAACAATTCTCAAAAAGCAATTTCCATCCATCTGGAGAGAGAATAAAGACAGTAGGCCCAACCCTATGAGCAGGCAGAGCAATTACTTAATGTGACTTAAAAGGAAGAAGCAGCCTGCCCAGCCGGTCTTCTTTTCCTGGCCTGGTGCCCATAATCCAAAGGGTTCATCCTTGAGTGTTTGTTGAATGCATTCACTCCTTTGGGTTTTCAAGGTTTCAAGGTATTGAGATGTTCACAGATTTGTATAAAACAAAGGAGAAGAAGGAGAAGTGATACATGTCAAAGAAGGTCAGTGGAGGGAGGGAGTAGTTCTTGAGTGTTTCTGAGCTGGGTGAGGGAAAGGCTTCAAGGAGAAGGTCATATTTAAATTGGGCCTTGCTTGGGGAACCCTTAGAAATAAGCCAAGGGGTGAAAGGCCTTCCACACCAAAACCATAACATAGCAACATCTAATTCATATAGCAAATATTTGTAGATTATCTACTGCTGGGCCTTGGAGTACAGAAAGACCTAAGAAAACCCCTGTACCCCCACTTTAAAGGGATCATATTTGAGAGATGGGGTGGGAAGAGAAGGCAATTACAAGGCAGAAACAGGAAGCCACGGAGCTCAGGGCACTGTGGGGCTGGATGAGGAGCACCTGCCAGAACCAGGTCAGGATCATCTTCCTAGAAGAGCTGATGCCTGAGCTAAGTCCCAAATGACCTGGAGGAGGAAAGGGTGTCCCTACAGAGATGGCAGCACATTCAGGGAAGTCGGAGACGGCACTGTGATTTCAAGTGATCCCTCTGGTAGGAAGGTAGTTTATGCAGAGGGATAAGCAGCAGAAGCAAGGAGCGGGTGCTATTGCTAAAAAATGTGTTTCATCTGGGAGGCCGTCAGGCAACACCGAAAGATTTTAAGCTAGGAGTGAAAATGAAGAGATCTGCCTTTTTTTAGAAGCTCATTTCAGCAGCAGCATGACCACGGATTGAAAGAAACTGAGCTGCAGGCCTGGGAACCTGTTAAGGGGCTGTGGCAGCCCAGGATGAGGTATACAGGGCAGAATCAGTGGCTTCTAAGGAAGGGTGACTGGCATGCTGTGAGTTTGAGGGACACAGGAGGGGCCCAGGATGATGCACCGGGAATGGCCATCGGTCAGCTTGGTCTTGACTGGAGAAACACACAGTCAAGGCCAAGGCCTGAGGGCTGGAGGCCAATGAAGCACTGAGAATTTCTGTCGTGGGGCAGGGGTTTGCCTTACTAGAAGACCTTAATCCTCCATCCCCAACCCTTCCCTAATGTTGGGATCAATCTATCCCCTGGGGCAATGGTGGGTAACCTAGGCTGAGAGGCTGTGAGAGGCTGAGATTCTCTTGAATATCCCCCTCCACGCAACAGTGCCAGCTTTCCTTTCTCTATGGACTCCACCTTCAGGGGGAGCCTCTTCCAAATTCCCTTCTTCTCATCCCCATTCTTTCCCTTAGGACATGCTCTGAATTGGTTTAAAGGAGTTTCCCTCCTGGGTGGTTGCATTTTAAGAGGGAATTCTAGGACACCTCAAAACCTACACAAGGAAGGGATTAAGACTTCATAACATACACAGCACACACACTCTCTCACACACACACACACACAAACACGTGCGTAAGCAGTAACTTGATTAGAACCTCAGACACCAGGAAAGCCAGCAGATGGGATATTTTTACACAGGAGCTTTCTCCACTCAAATCACACAGTAATCCCAGTCTACTCTCAAGACCAGCCTCAGCCCCCTTCTCCCTCACTAACGTCAGACCATCTCAAGTGGGCCTTGGGTCTTCTTCCCGATAAAGCCACTGGTTGCAGAGCTTTCACGGGGTCTATTTTTCTAAGATGGCTAACTCTCCTTTCTCTCTTCCACCCTCCTCTACCTGCCAAGTCCACATTTTCCAAGTCCTCCCTCAGCCCACCGCCGGGGACACCGTATCTGAAATTCTGGTAGTTCTTCTGTCCTAAGTCAAAGCAACTGGCAAGGCCTCCTGCAGACAGGGACAGAATGGGACAGGAGAAAAAAACTGTCCCATATCACCACCATAGGGAGTGACCAAGACATGCATGAACAAAATTCCCCTAAAACTATACATACACGTGAAGAAAGAAAATTCACCCCCTTGGCCATTTCCTGGATAGAGAAGCATTTTTTCATCTGCAAAGGTGGATGCCTCAAAGGCCCCCAAAGAGGGCTTTCTACAGGGTGTTGCTTTAAGTGTGGTGACACTCCCAGGCACCTGTTTCCCTCACTCACAACATTTACATGACCTCAGGCTTCTACTCTGTCATTAGTCAGGAATCATCCAGAAGTCTACAAGCCAAGCACAGGAGGGCATATTAAGTCTTGTTGTCCTGCAGATATTTACACCACCATATAAAAATAGGTGCCCGCAGCAGGAGAGATGGATGGAAGCCATGGAACCTAAAATGTCCCCCACTCTGGCAAAGAGGGAGACAGAGGCCTGCTAAATTAAAGCAGGTGTTTTCTGTTCTCTGACAGCCTCGGGCAATGAACTCTGGCCTGTATAGTTGCAAAAGGACCTCAACTCCATGTTTATGCTACTCCAGAGGAAAAGAGAAGAAGCTAAGCAAATATTCCTAAAGCCCACAGAGGGCCCCGCGCATTTTAAATGCATCTAAGCCAACAGGGCAGCCAGGCTGAGGACAACTTCTCCAAGGCAGCCATGGGTTCTGGGACAGAGGCACAGCCCAGAGAACCCCGAAGAAAATAAAGATAGAAGAAATGGAGCAGGGAAAATCAGTGAGGTGGGACTGCTGAGAGAAAGGAAAAAATGGAAGTAATTGGTTCTGGTAAGGGGAAAGGCAAAAAAATCCAATAAAATGGGACTATTAAAGACCTAAGCAGCAAAGGAAATTTATTTTCTGTACCTGAAATCCCAAAGTCATCAGATGCTCTTTGTTCTCACCAATCAAAGGATAACACGACTTATTGTGTCCATGTACAACAGACACACATTTGCATAGTTGCCATATTGTAACAGTGGGAACTCAGTGACAATTCTGAAAGTGAGGGCTATTTCCTAGACACAAGTGGGCTCATTAACAGTGACTCTGAAAGCCACCATGTTTCTAGAAAGACTTTTGATAAAGCTGATGGTAAACATTTTAATCGTAGCCATTCAGCAGCTTAAATCTAAACCTATTTGGATTAAATGGATCTCAGGTTAGGCACTTGCTGCTTTGGGTTTTTGCACAGTTTTATGAATAGCTCTATTAAAATACTTGCATTTGAGTACATCTCATTTTCTGTTTTCCTACCCCACGAGGTGTAGAGACCAGATAGGACACTTTAAATCTCCAGAGTCTGGCCCAAGGCCTAGCAGATGGTTAATAACTGGTAGTTGAAAGAATAAGTAAATGCACAAATCACTAAATCTAGTGATATAAATCCCTCCCCATTTAATAAAAAATAAATAAAAATATTAAAAAAAAAAAAAAGCAAGGCCCAGCCAGGTGGCTCACACCTATAATCCCAATAGTTTGGGAGACCAAGACAGAGAGGATAGCTTCAGGCCAGGAGTTCAAAACCAGCCTAAGCAACATAGTGAGACTCTGTCTCTATTTCCAAAAAAAAAAAAGTCTACTCCATACCTACTAGGTGGCTAAAATCAAAAAGTCAAAAATAACAATTGTTATTAAGAACAGAAAAATGGAGAAATCAGAACCCTTATATGCTGATGGTGTAATTGTAAAATGGTCCAGCTGTTTTGGGAAGCAGTCCAGCAGTTCCACAAATGATTAAACATAGAGTCACCATGTGACCCAGCTATTCCACTCCTAGGTATATCTCCAAGAGAAGTGAAAACATATGCCCACAAAGAAACAGGACATGAATATTTATGACAGCATTATTCACAATATCCAAAAGGTGGAAACAATCTAAATATCCATCAACAGACAAACAGATAAACCAAACGTGGTGTATCCATACAAGAGAACATTACTCCACCACAAAAAAAAGAATAAAAGTCCTGTTACATGCTACGACATGGATGAATCATGAAAACATTGTGCTAAGTGAAAGAAGCTAGTCACAAAAGACCGCACACTCTATGATTCCATTCTCATGAAATTCCAGAATATGGAAATCCACAGGGCCAGGAAGGAGATTAGTGGTTACTCAGGGCTGGAGAGGGCAAGTGTATGGGAATAGGAGGGGGACAGCTGAATGATACAGGGTTTCTTCTTGAGGTGATGAAAATGTTCTCAATTTTAATGTGGCGAGGGCTGCACATATCTCTGGATATACTAAACACTATTGAACTGTGTATTTTGTTTGTTTGTTTGTTTGTTTTTAGAGACAGTATCTCACTATGTTGCCCAGGCTGGACTCCTGGGCTAAAGGATACTCGCACCTCAAGTGACCACAGCAAGAGAGATGGATGGAAGCCACGGAACCAGCTTTGTACACTATAATGCCCAGCTTTGTACACTATTGGGTAAATTGTATGGTATATGAATTATATCCCAATTAAGCTGTTTTTAAAAATTATCTACTCATAATAAATATCAGAAATTTCTATGGCTATTTTCTCCTTTAGAACTGCATTAGACAAGTAGAAAATGAAGACTATTAGAAGAGATTCAATTTTCAGTTTGGTGCTTCTACATTTATATGAAGCCTGAAGGCTGAGGTGGGAGGATTGCTTAAGTCCAGAGGTCAAGGCTCCAGTGAACCGTGATTACACCACTGTACTCCAGCCTGAGCTACATAGCAAGACAGGAAAAAAAAAAAAAATCTTGTATATTAGCTACTCTGGAGTGACTCCTCAAGTGAAGTCTCATAATGCGGGCTGAACTGAGAACCGGTTTTACTTAATGACTAAAGCTACTCCTATCTCAAATTTGGGTTTCTTTTAAGTTCTGAGATATAATGAGGGTAGGAGGGACAATTCTATCCGAATTGAGGTCCTTTTTCAGTTTTATAATGTCTTTAGCTAGTTTTGATCATGAATTATGAATTTTGGATAAACTTTCATGTGACAAAACCAAGGAAAAAAAACAAGGAATATGACTGGAAGCACTGATGACAATATTAAACAGTATAAAAATCTAAGGTCCCAGCACTTTGGGAGGCCGAGACGGGCGGATCACGAGGTCAGGAGATCAAGACCATCCTGGCTAACATGGTGAAACCCCGTCTCTACTAAAAATACAAAAAAATTAGCCGGGCGTAGTGGTGGGCACTTGTAGTCCCAATGAGGCAGGAGAATGGCATGAACCCGGAAGGCGGAGCTTGCAGTGAGCCAAGATCGCGCCACCGCACTCCAGCCTGGGCGTCTGAGCAAGACTGCATCTCAAAAAAAAAAAAAAATCTAAGGAAGGAGGGTGGTAGCAGAAAAAGGGAAATCCAAAAACCCTAGAACTGAATCCCAGCTTGACTACTTCCAAGGTACACAACCTCTGGCAGGTGACTTGACCCTGAACCTCAGTGTACTCATCCGTAAAATGGGGCTATTCATACCAGCTTCTGCATGCGATGGTGTAAGTGACATAAAGAAAAGTAACTGACACATAGTCAACACTTGAGAAATACTTCACCCTTCTTCCTGGATAGAAAATGCAAGAGTAAGAACTCGATACTGAACAGGAACAAAGAAGGGAAAGAACAGACAACAAGGAATGGTGGAGTTAGAGGGAGTCTGAATTAACAGAATGAGACCAAACAAATTCACTGTAGCCAGATAGTCCTGGACCAAAATGGGAGATAAGGCTTGCCTGTGTTCAAGGAAAAGGGGCATTAGACAAAACAGAGAGCAAAATGAGAGCAGGAGTGGTCTGTCTGTAAGCCCTTTGAGGTTTAGAAAGGAGCCAGTCCTTTTGAGAGCTTCATGCTGAGATATTATGGAATTAGATAGGGATGTGGTGGATGAGAGCAGGATGGGATTAAATGTAACAACCAGGATATGCAGTTACTAATAAGTTACTCGCTGTTCTCAGGGATATTCCGAAAGCCTGGGTTTTAAGAAAGTAAGCCTTAATGGAAACAAACCAACGTCTACTCCACATTAGACTGTCTCCTCCTTTGATGCCCCCTTGGGAGGAGGATGGAGTTGTGCAACTGTTTTTTACTGAAAAGAGTAAAACCAGTTTTCAAACAGTGCCCTAAATCCCAGCGCCCAAATTTGTTACTGGCAGTTGGGCGCCCTCTAGTGTCAGTTGGCAGGGATACCACCCTTTGAAAGTCGTAAAGTTGGGAAACCCTGTTGGGTTCCAGCTCTAGAAGAAACTGCCAAACAGCAATATTTACATGGATACCTGGAAGGCAGGAAAAGGTTGAAGGAGCACCACTATGACACAAACGAGTCCTTCTATTGAGAAGTTCTGGAACATAGTAAGAATTCGTGAGATGTTTGTTGAAAGTGAATGGCAATTAGGTCCATGGCAGACAGTCCTGCATTAACGCCCCATTACGATATTGACATGTAAAGAATACACCACCTGTTGGCCGGGCGCGGTGGCTCAAGCCTGTAATCCCAGCACTTTGGGAGGCCGAGACGGGCGGATCACGAGGTCAGGAGATCGAGACCATCCTGGCTAACACAGTGAAACCCCGTCTCTACTAAAAATACAAAAAGTTGGCCGGGCGAGGTGGCAGGCGCCTGTAGTCCCAGCTACTCGGGAGGCTGAGGCAGGAGAATGGCGTGAACCCGGGAGGCGGAGCTTGCAGTGAGCTGAGATCCGGCCACCGCACTCCAGCCTGGGTGACAGAGCGAGACTCCGTCTCAAAAAAAAAAAAAAAAAAAGAATACACCACCTGTCAAATCGATGCAGCAATGAAAAACTTGACTGCTCAGATCTTAGGATACATTTTTTTTTTCTGAGACAGAATCTCACTCAGTCACCCAGGTTGGAGTGTAGTGGTGCGATCTCAGCTCACTGCAACCTCCGCCTCCCGGGTTCAAGTGATTCTCCTGTCTCAGCCTCCCGAGTAGCTGGGACTACAGGGGGGCCACCACGCCCAGCTAATTTTCTTATTTTTAGTAGAGACAGGGTTTTACCATTTGCCCAGACTGCTCTCCAACTCCTGGCCTCACGTGATCTGCCGCCTCAGCCTCCCAAACTGCTGGGATTACAGGCATGAGCCACCATGCCCAGCCAGATCTTAGGATACTTTCTGAGTGATATAGTTAAGAACCACGGCTAGATCACCTAGCTGAAATTAAAGAAATTACTCCACTGGATCAACCAAAATATACATGCTGTAACAAAAGTAAATCCTGTTGGCCAGGTGCAGTGGCTCATGTCTATAATCCTGGCACTTTAGGAGGCCAAGGCAGGCACATCACCTGAGGTCAGGAGTTCGAGACCAGCCTGGCCAACATGGCCCACTTCCATAGCCAGAGCTGTTTTTGCATCAGATCTCTTATTCATTGAGAGCCGAAGAAAAAATTAACCTCACACACTTACCTCAAATTGTTTGCCCGTCTAGTTCTTTTGTTGCCAGAAACTTAGATTCAGTGGACCCAACAGTACCTGAAACAGGAATTCCCCGAGCCATTCCAGTTTTGCCTGGAAGGACAGCAAGGCTTGAGAAGAAAGAAATTTAAAAAAAAAAAAAAAAAAAACTGCCTTAGCAGACTTAGCATGCAGTGGTCCACTTTGCTCACAGTGCCCCAATGGCTGGGGTAGCCAGCAGTGCTTTGGAATCTGCCTTCTCCCGGCCGCAAGAACTTGGAGAGACAGGCCCCGTGCAACCCCTGTGCAAACATAAGACATGCACCATGCCACTTTCATTTTGTTTATTTTTTCTTTTATCTTTTTTTTCTTTTTGTTGCTTACACCTGTAACAAAACTGCAAACCACACTACTTTCTTTGCTCATGAAACCTACAATACCTTCTGCTTCTTCCTTTGTGAATGCCATATTGTACCTGTAGCCTATATCTATGTCCCCTGAATGGTCAGGTACCTGAACTTGAACATCCAACAGAATGGCCTCAAATGTTATTTTACAGACTAGCCCTGCCCTGCCTTGTGGAAAAGCCCCAGAGGCCACACCTAGCCATGGCGGATGTTTCAAATGACTATTCATTTGTCCCGGAAGTCACAGACAGATTTATGCCTCAGACACTCTTGGGAGGTGGAGCTTGCAGTGAGCCGAGATCGCACCACTGCACTCCAGCCTGGGTGACAGAGCGAGACTCCGTCTCAAAAAAAAAAAAAAAAAAAAAAAAAAAGAGGTACCCAGAGCACAGACTGAAACCTCAAATAATTATTCCCAATCTTCTTTCTGGGATCAGGAGAATAAATGGAGAGCAGATGCCTTAAATGTATCGAGGGCACATGGTACTGCTGGAAAAGGGGTATAAATCTGTCCCCCACACAAAGCCCTTTAGGAGAGGATGTCCAAGCACTCTGCAACTTACTCAACATTTCTAAAAGTAGGGTGAATCCCGAAGGGCTGGGCCGAGCCTGGGGGCGCTTTTGCATGAGGAACAGTCACTAGAGCAGGATCTGGTCTCCCAAGAGAGACAGGGTCTCGCTCTGTTGCCCAGGCTGGTCTTGAACTCCTGCTGTCAGAGGCGTGTGAACTAGAGCAACTCCATCTTAAATAGGAGCTGGGTAAAATGAGGCTGAAACCTACTGGGCTGCATTCCTAGTAAGCTAAGGTATTCTAAGTCACAGGATGAGCCAGGAGGTCAGCGTAAAATACAGGTCATAAAGACCTTGCTGATAAAACAGGATGCAGTCAAGGAGTCGGCCAAAACCAAAATGGCGATTAAGAATGACCTCTGGTCGTCCTCACTGCTACACTCCCACCAGCCCCATGACAGTGTACAAATGCCATGGCAACATCAGCAAGTTACCCTATATAGTCTAAAAAGGGGAAGCATGAATAACCCACCACTTGTTTAGCATATCATCAAGAAATAACCATAAAAACGGGCAACCAGCGGCCCTCAGGGCTGCTCTGTCTAAGGAGTAGCCATTCTTTTATTCTTTTACTTCCTTAATAAACTTGCTTTCACTTTGCTAAAAAAAAAAAATTCTAAATGTGAGGCAGGTAGGCGAGCATTAGGAGTAGAAAGTCAGGCTCCCAGCTGGCTACCATATTTAACTGGTTTCTATTTTAAGTAAGGACTACAAGGAAAGAGGTGGGAGACAGGGCAGAGTCCCGCATGTGCTCTGCAGGAGCGTTACTCACCAGGTCATTACTCACCAGGGTGCTTTTAAAATCTGGGAGCCCTGCAGGGGGTTTCCTTTGCAGGCTCACAGCTAATGTAGAAGAATGAGGGCTTCTCTTCTCCTGCCTTCTTTTCAGGGCTCCTAACCTTCCAACACCCAGAGTGCTCTCCCAGTGGGTGGGACAAAATAGCTTACCCAGAACTCCAGGAGGAAGACAGGAGGAGGTGCAGAGAGTTGGTAATGGCACTCCAACATTCTGATGGCAGAACTGAAAAAGTTAAATAGGTGGTGGTGGGACATCGTAACATGAAACAATACATCAAATCCAATAGCAAAACCTCTTAATTCATCCTCATAACATGATATCATAAAAGGCCCTTTTATTAACTCTTAGAAAAAGGCATTCTTGGCCAGGAATGGTGGCACACATCTGTAATCCCAGCACTTTGGGAGGCCGAGGCAGGATAACCACTTGAACTCAGAAGTTTGAGACCATCCTGGATAACATGGCAAAACTGTGTCTCTATAAAAAATATAAAAATTAGCCAGGTGTGGTGGTGTGCCCCTGTAATCCCAATTACTCAGTGGGCTGAGGTGAGAGGATCACTTGAGCCCAGGAGGTCAAAGCTGCAGTGAGCCATGATCATGACATGCACTCCAGCCTGGGCAACACAGTGAGACCTCATCTCAAAAAAAGAGAAAGAAATGAAAAAGAAAAAGACATTCCTGATGGAACCTGCTAGACATCCATGGAGCTAAACTTTCTACTTGTCCTATCCCAAATAGAAAATCCATAGTGCCTGGTTTTATTGTAAAACACATTTCTTTAAAGAAATCAAAAGTTTTTTCCACATCCTATTAAATCCCTAAATCTCATTATAAGTTGACTATAAGTAACCATTGACTGAATTTTGCCATCAAATAGAATTTAGTGCCCTCAAGTTCACAGCATTGGCTGAAGTATTATACACAAAGTAATTCAGACAATATCTCAGAATCTTAAGTGGTATCAATACCCTGTATTACATTATAAACCATTTCCAAAAAACTTTTTGTAAAGTGCTTCCTGTTCAAGCAGACAGCTGAGCCCAACCAATGAGAAAGGATTCATCATCATAATAAGAGTCACACTGAATAGTGCTTTCCAAGTGCAGGCACTGTTCTAAATCGCTTTATCCGAACAAGCCCGTGTAAGCCTCTCAGCAGCTCCTTAGACATAGTCTCAGGATCCTCATTTTACTGGCAGGAAATAAAAGAATGACTGTAGAAGCAAACTTTGAGTAACTAGCAGTCTCCACTTAAAACTAGGTCAACAAGTTTGCCAATCTCTAAACTCCAGTCCAAATAACTTTTTTGTTCACGTCAGACGGGTAATATGCCAACATCATAACAAGATTTGAGGGAGGCACAGCTCACACATGCGCATGAAAACCCAATCATCACGCTTATGAACTACAAAAGGATTCAAATAGCTCTTCTTTCAAGTTCAAAACACAAAAATGAATTTTACTCTCAAATCTAAAATTTGCAACACCAGGTTTGTCATATCACACAATGCTATTTTCATTAGCTATCTGAAAAGCAGGGAAGAAACCTTTTTTTCCGACGAATAAAACCACACACACCTTTGAAGCAGCAGGCAACAAACCGTCAGTGCCCCTACTGTTGGAGAAGCCTCTACTCCTTTTATTTGATTTTTTTTTTTTTTTTTTTTTTTTTTTTTTTTTTTTTTTGAGACAGAGGGTCTCACTCTGTCACCCAGGCTGCCTCATTCTCCCAGGCTCAAGTGATCTGCCATAGCTGGAACTATGGGCACACGCCACCACACCTGGCTAATTTTGTTCATTTTTTGTAGAGACAAGGTCTCACTATTGCCCAGGCTGGTCTCAAACTCCTGGACTCAAGGGATCCTCCCACCTCAGCCTCCAAACTTGCTGGTATTACAGGTGTGAGCCACCCCTCCCGGCTCCTCCTTTTCCTTTATACTGTTCTTTTTCCTCTCTTGGCCTTTCTGTCACCTTGACATTCCCCTCTGGGGAAGGTGGGGAATTTCAAAACCAGTTTGCCATGGTATATACCTCTCAAGGAAAAAAACAAATACCAAAATATCAAACTTCCACTAAAAGTTTTTAAAAGTTTACCTAAGGCCAGGCACAATGGCTCACGCCTGTAATCCCAGCACTTTGGGAGGCCGAGGTGGGTGGATCACTTGAGGTCAGGAGTTCGAGACCAACCTGACCAACATGGAGAAACCCCATCTCTACTAAAAATAAAAAATTAGCCTGGCGTGGTGGCGCACGCTTGTAATCCCAGCTACTAGGGAGGCTGAGGCAGGAGAATTGCTTGAGCCTGGGAGGCGAAGGTTGCAGTGAGACAAGACCGCACCACTGCACTCCAGCCTGGGTGACAGAGCGAGACTCTGTCTCAAAAAACAAACAAAAAAATAAGTTTACCTCAAGCAGCAAATGATTATGCTGACACAGTAAAGCCATCAAAGAGATGGGCAGTGGCAAATATATGCATGACTTTAAACCTTTTCCCAACTGCCCCATCATCTGCAATGGAGGTAATACTTCAGAGCAATAGGTGTTGCCTTTGTTCATTCTTTCTCATCCCTTTCTCCAGTTGAGCCTCCTCAAGCCAAAGATAAATAAGAATGTACACATTACTGAGGCCTATTGGTATTAGGAGTTTGAGGTTTATTTGGTTTTTGTTATTTTCAATGTGAAAATAATTTCATCTTTTTCTTGGACATAAAAACAATGCACATCTATTATGAAGAATTGGAACAACATGGCCGGGCGCAGTGGCTCACGCCTGTAATCCCAGCACTTTGGGAGGCGGAGGCGGGCAGATCACGAGGTCAGGAGATCGAGACTATCCTGGCGAACACTGTGAAACCCCATCTCTACTAAAAATGCAAAAAAAAAAAAAAAACTAGCCAGGCGTGGTGGCAGGCGCCTGTAGTCCCAGCTACTCGGGAGGCTGAGGCAGGAGAATGGCATGAACCCGGGGGCCGGAGCTTGCAGTAAGCGGAGATCATGCCACTTCACTCACTCCAGCCTGGGCAACAGAGCGAGACTCCATCTCAAAAAAAAAAAAAAAAAAAAAAAGAATTGGAACAATATGGCCAGGCACGGTGGCTCACACCTGTAATCCCAGCACTTTGGGAGGCCGAGGTGGGCAGATCACTTGAGACCAGGAGTTCGAGACCAGCCTGGCCAACGTGGCAAAACCCCATCTCTACTAAAAATATAAAAAATTAGCCGGGTGGGGTGCCATGCGCCTGTAGTCCCAGCTACTTGGGAGTCTGAGGCATGAGAATTGCTTGAACCCAGGAGGCGGAGGTTGTGGTGAGCCAAAATAGCGCCACTGCACTCCAGCCTGGGTGACAGAGTGAGACTCTGTATCAAAAAAAAAAAAAAAAAAAAATTGGAAAAATACATAAAGATACAATCATGAAAAATGAAAGTCTCTTAAAATTGCACCATCCTAACCAGTAAAAATGAGGTAGACTTCTTGCAGTGCATTTATGTACACACACACGCCACAGTTTTACATGGGTGGGATCATATCATATTTGCTGTTTTTATTAGGAACAACTGTTCTCTTTTTCTCTCCTCCTCCAACAATAGGGTGTGTCCGTATATATTTTCCTTCATAACCATACACACACACCAGTATACATTTTCATATACACCAACACATATAGGGAGGTTTTCTGTTCTTTTTCCACAATGATGGAATCATATTACACTCATTCTGCATCTTACTTTTCTCACTCACAGGTATCTCTTGGAAATCTCTCTCAGACATCTGGAAAGGCTATCATTCATCCCATTGAATGGTCATATAATATTCTATGGAGTAATATATTTTAATTTTTCAGCCATTCCCTGATTAATGGCCATTCACTAGGTTTCTGGTTCTTGGCAGCTACAAACAAGGCCGCAATAAACATTCTTGCACACATGTTCGTACAAATTAGCACTTTTATTTTATGGAATAGATTCCTAGGAGTAGGATTCTAGGGTCAAGGGAAATATGTATTTTTAATTTTAATAGATATTGCCAGACTGCCTTCCAAAAACAAAAAAAAGGCCAGAATGCTCTACACCACCACTAGCAATGGATGTCACCCCACAGTCCTGCTGGCAACAGGTATCACGACTCTTCTTAATGTTTTGCCAGTTTAATGGATAAAAAGGAATATTCCATTGTGCATTTGCATTTCTCTGAATCTGGGCCGCTGCATACACTGTGCAGTTTGTGCTTACGATGGATGATGGAGCGGAAATCTGGCCCATAAATGGTTTGCAAAAACAGGCATCCTGATGGCCCCAGAGGAAGGGGCCCCAACCTTTTCTTGTTTATATGAAGGTAATGCCAGTGGCCCCATCATGACCACCAAGAAATTTGAACACCTTTTTATATGGCTGTTGGATATATTTGGACTTCTGTGAATTTTCTCTCCATATCTGTTGCCCATTTTTCTGTTGGGAAGCAATAGAAAATATCTACTTGTATCATTTAATATTAATCTTGTCAATTTACAGGAGCTGAAATTTTCAAGATTAACTTTACAGAAATTAAATCTGACTACCATCTGCATTACAGTTAGTACAATTTGCCCAATAACTTTTTTATGGTATCACTTACAAAATATTTTTAATGTTTTAGTCAAATATGTTTATCTTTTCTTTTATAACTTTTGGCATCCAGTCTTGGTTAAAACTACCTCCTTGATCTCTAGAAAATGCAGGCTGGGCGTAATGGCTCACCCTTGTAATCCCAGCACTTTGGGAGGCTGAGGTGGGTAGACTGCCTGAGGTCAGGAGTTTGAGACCAGCCCAGCCAACATGGTGAAACCCCATCTCTACTAAAAATACAAAAATTAGCTGGGCATGGTGGCAGGCACCTGTAGTCCCAGCTACTCAGGAGGCTGAGAAATGACAATCGCCTGAACCCAGGAGGTGAAGGTTGCAGGGAGCCGAGATTGTGCCACTTCACTCTAGCCTGGGGGACAGAGCGAGACTCTGTCTCAAAACAAAAAAATGTGTGTGTGTGTGTGTGTGTGTATGTACATATATATTTAATAAGATAATTTAGGAGACTACCTGTATTTTCTTTTTTTTTTTTTTGAGATGGAGTGAGCTCAGATCCTACCATGCACTCTAGCCTGAGCAACAAGAGCAAAACTCCATTATAATATACATTTTTGGCTTATCAAAATATAATGTAATCAGTACATCTACCTTCCTCCCAGAAAATGCAAACAATTTTTAGAGTATTTAACTTTAGGCCAGGTGTGGTGGCTCACGGCTGTAATTCCAGCACTTTGGGAGACCAAGGCGGGCGGATTACATGAGGTCAGGAATTCGAGACTAGACTGGCCAACATGGTGAAACCCTATCACTACAAAAAATACAAAAATTAGCCAGGCGTGGTGGTGGGTGCCTATAATCCCAGCTACTCAGGAGGCTGAGGAAGAAAAATTGCTTGAACCCTGGAGATAGAAGTTGCAGTAAGTGGAGATCACACCATTATACTCCAGCCTGGGCAACAGAGCAAGACTCCATCTCAAAAATAAAAAAGAATATGTAACTTTACATATCTCCTTCCCAACTTATTTTGTCATGTATTTTAAAACTCCACAGTTGATGTTCTCGTACATTACCCATTCATTTACCCTCTTCTTTGGTCTCCATTTGTTTGTTTATTTGTTCCTTCGTTTCTCTCCAACCTTCCATCTGAGATTATTTTCATTCTGCCTGGAAAAAAAAAAAAAATGTGCCTTAGAATTTCCTTCAGTGGGTTTGCTGGTAACGAACACTCAGTTTTTGTTTGTCCATTTTGTTTTGTAAAATACCTTTATTTTACCTTCTTTTTGTCTAGATAATTTTATAAATTTGAAATAATTTTAAACATTAATTTTCAAGACTAGAGCAAAGAACCCCTTGATTTCCTGAACCATTTGGAAAAAAATTGCCACCATGATGCCCCATCATACTTAAACACTTTAGTCTATAATTCTTTTAAACAAGGACATCCTCCTACATAACCAAAATAAAAACATCAAAATCAGGAAATTAACACTATGCATTATGACCATCTAATCTAGAGACTCAATCAAGTTTTGCAAATTGTTCCAATAATATCCTCTAGAGAACAAAATAAACCAGTTCAGATGAACTGTTGCATTGTCACATCTCTTTTGTCTCCTTCAATCTGGAATAGTTCTTTACTTCCTTTGTCTCCGTGACCTTCACATTTTTGAAGATTACAGGACAGTTTTTGTGTGTGTCTGATGTTTCCTCGTGGTTAGATTCAGGATATGTGCTTTTGGCAGAAATACCACAAAAAGTGACGCTGTGTTCTTCTCACTGCCTCCCATCAGATGGTATGCAATCTAGATTTGTGTCATTACCGGTGATACTGACTTTGATCACCTGATCAAGGTGGTATCTGCCAGCTTTCTCCACTGTATGTTACTCTTTTCCCTTTTGTAATTAAGAAGTATTTTTAGGAGATATTTTGAAATTATGTAGATAACCTTACCTCGTCAAACTTTTGCTCTCTAGCCTCAGCGTCCATTGATGTTTCTTTTCTGAATTAATTATTAAGGATTGCCAAATCATGATTTTATTTATTTTTTTTTTTTTTTTAATTTTCGAGACAGGGTCTTACTCAGTCACTCAGGTTGGAGTGCACTGGTACAATCAGGGCTCACTGCAGCCTTGACCTCCCAGACTCAAGCAATCCTCCCACTTCAGCCTCCCAAGTAGCTGGGACTACAGGCATGTGCCACACTTGGATAATTTATTTATTTATTTATTTATTTATTTATTTATTTATTTTTGAGAAATGGGGCCTCACTATGTTGCCCAAGCTGGTCTTGATCTCCCTCAAGCAATCCTCCCACCTCAGCCTCCAAAGTGGTGGGATTACAGGTGTGAGCTACTGCGCCCAGCCTAAATAGTGATTTTCTGACTCCATCGTTCCTTCTCCATTTATTCATTGACACTCTACTGCAAGAAAATGTTTTCTCCTCTCCTCATTTATTCTTTTTTTTTTTTTAGACAGATTCTTGCTCTGTTGCCCAGGCTGGAGTGCAGTGGTGCAATCTCGGCCCACTGCAACCGCAACCTCCACCTCCCAGGTTCAAGCAATTCTCCTGCCTCAGCCTCCCAAGTAGCTGGGATTACAGGCACATGCCACCACGCCCGGCTAATTTTTTATATATTTAGTAGAGATGGGGCTTCACCATGTTGGCCAGGCTAGTCTCAAACTCCTGACCTCAAGTGATCCACCCGCCTTAGCCTCCAAAGTGCTGGGATTACAGGCATGAGCCACCTTGCCAGACCTATTTATTCATTTAGTTAATTATATCAGTGTGGATTCAATGATTCCTACTAATTCAGTGGGTTATAATTGATTACTATCATCATTCATTTAAATAGTGCCAGATTTGGCCAGTAGGCGCCCCTTCAAATTAAATAGCCTGGTCTCATTTTAGACCTTCGCTGCTCTATCCCTGGAAACAGCCATTTCTCAAACAACAACAAACCTGGTTCCTGTTAGTAAAAAATAATTTTTAGGAACCAACATTTGAACACTGGTTGTACTTATTGCTGTCAGGGTGTTGCTGCTCCTGAGCCCTCTTGGTAGCCAGAGGCAAGGAACATATGCATATATACATGTACATATTTGTGTGTGTGTGTGTGTGTGTGTGTGTGTGTGTATGCATATATGTCCATAATTGCACTGTAGTACTTCAATCCCAATCTGGTTTTCAATCTTTCCACATTTATAGCTCTCTTCTCCAATAGTGAGAATCCCATCTCCCATTGTTCTCAAAACATTTACACTGGATCATGTATGTTATGGGCTGAATCATGACCCCCTCCAAAATTCAGGGAAGCCCTAATCCCCACTATCTCAGAATATGAATGTGTTTGGAGATAGGGCCTTTAAAGGGGTGATTCGGGCCAGGCGTGGTTGTTCACACCTGTAATCCGAGCACTTTGGGAGGCCGAGGCAGGCAGATCACTTGAGGCCAGGAGTTCAAGACCAGCCTGGCCTACATGCAAAACCCTGTCTCTAGTAAAAATATAAAAATTAGCTGGGCATGGTGGCACACCTCTGTAGTCCCAGATACTCAGGAGGCTGAGGCATGAGAATTGCTTGAATTGGGGCAGCTTCAACGAACCGAGATCATGCCACTGCACTCCAGCCTGGACAACAGAGAGAGACTCTGTCTCAAAAAGTAAATAAATAAAGATGTGATTCAGTTTAAAGGAGGGCATTAGGGCACTAATCCAATTTGACTGGTGTCCTTATAAGGAAGAGGAAATGTGGGCACAGAGAAATACCAGGGATGCTCACACACAGAGGAAAGGCCATCTACAAGCCAAGATGAGAGGCCTCAGAAGACACCAAACCTGCCAACGCCTAGATCTTGGACTTCTAGCTTCCCAGACTCTGAGAAAGTAAATTTCTATTGCGTAAAGCCACCCAGTCTGTGGTGTTTTATTATGGCAGTCCTTTCAAACTAATACCGACCCATCCAGCCAAAAGCAACCTCGTCTAAAACCAGCATCAACAAATATTTTGTGATCATCAGGCTGCGTTAAGCAAGTTCTGAGAAGCACCTCTTTCTGTAGCAATCTCGTTATCTGTATAAATTCAGCCCGACACAGTGGCTCACATCTGTAATCCCAGTGCTTTGGGAGGCTGAGGCAGAAGGATCACTTGGGCCCAGGAGTTCAAAACCAGCCTAGGCAACTTATAGTGAGACCCTCATCTCTCTGAAAAGTAAAAAAAAAATAGCTGGGCATGGTGGCACATACCTGGAGTCTCAGCTACTCAAAAGGCTGAGGTGGGAGGATCGCGGGAGCCTGCAAGGTTGAGGCTGCAATGCACCATGATTGCACTTCACTGCACTCCAGCCTGGGTGACAGAGCAAGACTCTGTCCCAAAAAAGAAAAAATTAAAATAAATAAGTAAATTCAGTATTCTCTGCCAAGCAACTAGCTGTACACAATCTCAGTGTGTCTGCAGGGACTGGTTTAGTCTCAGAGTTAAGGGGCCAGTGGATTTTGCCACAATATATATTCTGTGCATGTTGCACTCTGATGGACCCTATTCATTCTGAAGATCTCCCTGATGGCCCGGCCAATCCACAGCACCTACAATGCATATTTACTGAGCACCAGACAGTACAATCACTGACAAAGAAACCAGCTCAGAGCTTAGCTTGTTCCTTAATAAGGCATTGCTCAAATTGCGACCTCCTTAGGAAGTGTGCTTTAAATTGCACCACCATCTAACCTTAACTTATTCGAAATTTCAGAAATCTGAAAAATGACTCTGAATCATGGACCCCAACTCCTTTATCTCACCCATTCTTATTCCTCTTGGAATTTATGTCCCGACTTCACAAGTCTAAGAATGATTGCTCTGGCTGCCTGTGCTGCGTGATCTGCTGGGGCCTGGAAGTCCCAGCTGCGCTTTCTCTGCCTCTGACACCTCCCCTGGTAATAAACAAAGCTCTACCAGGGCTTCCCTAATGACTCCTGCTGCAATGGACAACACTGCCGCTCATTAATAGTGATGCTAGCACTATGGGGCTAGTGGGAACAAATGTTTATTTGGTTCCAGAAAATGAGCCAATCCCACCATCAAACACTGTCCACAGAAGTGCGGTGAGAAGAAGCCATTTGCAGAAAGAGAAGCTTATTTCGCTGACACCTCTGCTGTAAGCTGAGGTGGTTAAAGCTTCTGCAACAGCAATACACCGTGGCTGAATCTTACCCTTGTCTCAAAGAGTTGCTTCCTCAGGGGAGCAGAGAAATCATACCCATGCCTGAGAATGGGGAAACAGATGCCTGGAAAACCCCCCTCTGCATTCTCCTTTACTTTCCCAGCTTTTACAGCCAAGCTGCTGGGATTCTCACTATGTCTGTGGAAGAAGGTTTTCATGCATCCTTCTGGGTTCCAATTTACTGTGTCCTCAAGTGCTCACTGTGGGCCAGGCATTGTTCTACATCTTTGTATAATCCCAGCACATTTAATCCTCACACGGAGGTGGGTTCCTCACTTTTCAGATGGGAAAACTGAGGCTGTCCTGGAGAAACCCAGGACAGGATAAGAAGGAAATCCATTCTGCATTCAGATCCAGAGAGGTCAAGTAACATGCCCAACGTCACACAGTTAAACTGCAAAGGAACAGGAATTCAAACACAGGCCAAGTGCCTCCACAGCACGCAGTCTGGACCCCCAGACTGTATTTTGGGTAATGGTTAACAATAATTACAGTTGTATAAAGTGTCTTCCTTCCAATATGCAAAACACTTCCAAAGAGGTTGTCTTATTTACCCATGGTACAACACTTTTCTAATCTGGAAGGATGAGGTCACAGTGCTTCAAATTATCTCCTTTAATGCATAACAGGGGACTATGTCATCGAATTTGGGACAGAACAAGGAATAAATTAATTTATGAAAGCATGTGGCCCCAAGTGTGTTAACTCACCTGAGAGATGGAGCGGGGACACAATTGGGGCTGAAGAGGTTGCTTACGTTAGCCTTCTTGGCCTACCTGATTTTGTACAGATGTGACCCCAGAAAACACAACAGAAAGATTCATGCCCTCAAAGTCCCTATGCCCCTCTCCTGGGGCTAAGAACAACATTCTCATCCGATTTTCAAAAAGTCTCCCAAGGCACACGCACATACCCATACCGTTTCTTAATTAATTCAGTTTGGCTTCAAGTCCTCCTGTAGTTTCCTAGGGCTAAACGGAAACTGAATACTTCCCAGCTCCCTTCCTCTTGTCCCCTAAAGGCAATCCTCCTATCAGTGTTCAACAGAAATTCAAATGCAGAAGAAACCAGGGAGGCAGTAAGATTTCCAACAATTGCTTGCCTCAAGATTTTTTTTTTTTTTCCTGCTCTCTTTCTGCTGGATTTTCCCCCTTCTCTCAATCTATAGCTTTCCATGTTTATAAAGCTGTTGACACCATAAACAATGCACATTCTTTTATGTTCTTTTATCTCGCTGAGGTCATGAATGATGCTCACGGAAGCTCTAGCAAGGCACTCTTCCTGTGAGCCCCTCCTCATTCTCTAGTCTAGACTCTCCTTGGAAGAAGACCCCCGAATTTGCAAATGTTTAACAGAGGGGGGGAAAAGCTGTAAAAATTATTTTAGGAATCCTCCAAATGAAAGCACCATTCCTGGCGCCACCTCCTGCAATGGCTTCTCTGTATGTCCAAGAAAAGGCTTCACTGATTTCTAAGACCGAGACCCCCTCTCTATGGCAAGGAATGGAAATTAACAGCTAAGGATGAATCCTGCTGAAGGAAATACAGTTCTGTACCATACATAAGCCACAAACTGTATTACTTGGGTAATCTAGATGCCTGGGTAGTCACTACAACATGCTCTCTCTCTCTTTTTTTTTTTTTTTTTGAGACGGAGTCTCGCTCTGTTGCCCAGGCTGGAGTGCTGTGGTACGATCTCAGCTCACTGAAACCTCCGCCTCCCGGGTTCAAGCAATTTTCCTGCCTCAGCCTCCCAAGTAGCTGGGACTACAGGTGTGTGCCACCATGCCCACTTAATTTTTTATATTTTTAGTAGAGATAGGATTTCACCATGTTGGCCAGGCTGGTCTCAAACTCCTGGTCTCAAGTGATCTGCCCACCTCGGCCTCCCAAAGTGCTGGAGTTATAGGCGTGAGCCGCCTTGCCTGGCCCCATGCTCTCTCTTTAATGCACAATTTAAGATACTTAGCCATGAGGCCAAGACAGGATGAGAAGGTAATCCATTGTGTACTCAGATCCAGAAAGATAAGCCTGGCTAAATAGTGATCTGTCTTGACTAATGAGACTGCACTTTTGAAAATCACATTGTATAAGCATATTTATTGACCTCAAAAAAAATTATTCACAATGTACTGTTTCAACAACACAAAAAAAGTATTACCTTAAAGAGCCCTTTTCTGAAACAGAATCTGACTGAGATGATTCAAAATAACTATTAACAGTTTAGGCAAGATGAAGAGAAATAAGGCCGGGCGCGGTGGCTCAAGCCTGTAATCCCAGCACTTTGGGAGGCCGAGGCGGGTGGATCACGAGGTCAGGAGATCGAGACTATCCTGGCTAACATGGTGAAACCCCGTCTCTACTAAAAATACAAAAAACTAGCTGGGCGTGGTGGCGGGCGCCTGTAGTCCCAGCTACTTGGGAGGCTGAGGCGGGAGAATGGCGTGAACCCGGGAGGCGGAGCTTGCAGTGAGCTGAGATCCGGCCACTGCACTCCAGCCTGGGTGACAGAGCAAGACTCCGTCTCAAAAAAAAAAAAAAAAAGATGAAGAGAAATAAGATCACTGGGACACCCAGGGGCTAGTAAGAGTGGGAAGCTATGACCACCAAGAGGTTCAAAGGAGCAAGCGGAGGAAATGAAATTTTCTGGCGCCTGGACGAGGAGCCAGAAAACATTCCCAAGCAAGGAAGGAGCAAGCAAAATCTTCACTTCTCTCTCTACCCACCCACCTATCTACTACTGGTGTCTCTCACTGGTGGAACTCAACTGGAAGGCTGGCAGCAAAGGAGTCTTGGTAATGCGTTTTGTAAATATGCACAGAGCAGCCCAAAGAAGGGGGAAGAGTAGATGGCGGACAGGGGAGCAAAAAGAGAATAGTCACCTGACCCAAAATAGCACCCCAGTCACTTCTTATCACATCTTATCACATCAACTTCTTATCACATGCAATGACACGTCTTGTCATTGCACTTACCATTATTTTTACTTTTTTTTTTTTTTTTTTTTTTTTTTTTTTTTTTTTTGAGACAGAGTTTCACTCTTGTTGCCCAGGCTGGAGTGCAATGGCGCGATCTCGGCTCACTGCAACCTCCACCTCCCGGGTTCAAGTGATTCTCCTGCCTCAGCCTCCCAAATAGCTGGGATTACAAGCATGTGCCACCACACCTGGCTAATTTTGTATTTTTAGTAGAGATGGGGTTTCTCCATGTTGGTCAGGCTGGTCTCAAACTCCCGACCTTAGGTGATCCACCCACCTCAGCCTCCCAAAGTGCTGGGATTACAGATGTGAGCCACCATGCCCTGCCTTTTTATTTTTATTTATCTGTCCCCCTCCTCATTGGAATGTAAGCTCTTTGAAAGGAAAGAATTTGTCTGTCTTATTCAAAATTGTGTCCACATATGGAATGTTGGAGCCCAGGAAGACTGAGGAAGGCTTCCTCATGTGTGAAGGGTACAGGGTTTCCCAGCACAGGTTTGCAGAACCTGAGTAGGGAAGGAGGACATCTGTATTGGGTAGGGGGTGGGGGCAGAGACAGGAGATGGTTACGTACAAGGGGATTGATCAAACAAGTAAATAAAAATAATGAGAATGTCACTGCTGGAGAAGGAAGCTACAAATAAAGAAAGGGAGAAAATTAGAATCAGCCCTATAGTGATGGATTGGAATTGGAGATATTGGTGCAAACTCATGGTTTTCAAGATAGGTGGGTAGATTGATAGATGTACAAATAAATATAGATGTAACTGTGTGTGTGGGAGTGTGTGGGTATGTGTTCCCAACCGTAACCATGGAGAGGGCCTTGGAACAGGGATATCCTAATAGCAATAAGCATACTTAGCACTCAGGTCTTGGTTTCTAAATACCAATTTCCATGAAATGGAGATTAAAGTCAATTGAATTAAATTGAATGGAAGATTAGGTGACAGTGGTGTATCAATGTCAATTTTTCAATTTTGATGGTTATGCTTTGGATACATAGAAGGCCCACGTCTGTAAGAAATACAAACTAAAAGTATTCCAGATAGATGACGCATCAAGTCAGTGGTTGCCCTCAGAAAAAGAAAAACAAAAATTCTGTAGTTGGAAGTTTTCTATCAGTTTGTGATTGTTTTCAAAAACAATTTTCTTTATTAAAAAAAAGCACTTACATCCCCAGCACCTAGAACAGACCTGATATTCCAAGTGCTCAGTAAATATTTGTTGAATTAATAACTGAAGGATAAAAACAGTTACAACAAACACATGCTTAGAAAAAAACACATCCTGGGCCGGGCGCAGTGGCTCAAGCCTGTAATCCCAGCACTTTGGGAGGCCGAGACGGGCGGATTACGAGGTCAGGAGATCGAGACCATCCTGGCTAACACGGTGAAACCCCGTCTCTACTAAAAAATACAAAAAACTGGCCGGGCGCGGTGGCTCACGCCTGTAATCCCAGCACTTTGGGAGGCCGAGGCGGGCGGATCACAAGGTCAGGAGATCGAGACCACGGTGAAACCCCGTCTCTACTAAAAATACAAAAAATTAGCCGGGCGCGGTGGCGGGCGCCTGTAGTCCCAGCTACTCAGGAGGCTGAGGCAGGAGAATGGCGTAAACCCAGGAGGCGGAGCTTGCAGTGAGCCGAGATCGCGCCACTGCACTCCAGCCTGGGCGACAGAGCGAGACTCCGTCTCAAAAAACAAAAAAAAAAAAAAAAAAAAAAAAAAAAAAAAAACTAGCCGGGGGAGGTGGCGGGCGTCTGTAGTCCCAGCTACTCGGGAGGCTGAGGCAGGAGAATGGCATAAACCCGGGAGGCGGAGCTTGCAGTGAGCTGAGATCCAGCCACTGCACTCCAGCCTGGGCGACAGAGTGAGACTCCGTCTCAAAAAAAAAAAAAAAAAAAAAAAAGAAAAAACACATCCAAATATTAACAGTTGTTTTTTTGGAGGGATGGATTTATCACAGGTAATTTGGGTATTTTTTTCACTTTGTGCTTTTCTGCTCCTCAAGTTTTCTTAGATTATTATGCATTATTAACTGTTATATTGGTCAGGCTGCTAACCAGCTAAGACTAATATTTTAGAGGCAAAATCTTGTCAGCGAGTTTATGGGTTCCAACATTTTATGTATTAAGTTATTGGGACCAGATCCTTGGAAATTACTTATCTACCCAAGTACACAGAATACGAATATGATCAGTTAATTATTGAGACATGTAACTTCCTGATGTCTAGAATATTCTTGCCCATTACCCAGGGCTCCCTCTTTTCCAAAATCACGATAATGGAGTCAGTCATCAGCAGTTTGGTGAACATGTAATCATACAAAGAGGTGTAGAGAATTTTGTTGGGTATTTCATTAGGTTAGCAAAGGAACTAGAGGCCGGGTCCTGTAATTCCAGCACTTTGGGAGGCTAAGGCGGGTGGATCACCTGAGGTCAGGAGTTCAAGACCAGACTGACTAACATGGTGAAACCTCATCTCTACTAAAAATACAAAATTAGCTGGGCATGGTGACAGGCACCTATAATCCCAGGTACTCGGGAGGCTGAGGTAGGAGAATTGCTTGAACCCAGCAGGCAGAGGTTGCAGTGAGCCGAGATGGTGCCATTGCACTCCAGCCTGGACAACACAGCAAGACTCTGTCTCAAAAAAAAAAACCAAAAAAACAAAAAAACAAAAACAAAAAAAACAGAAAGGAACTAGGGATTTGTTCTAGATCAAGATTTTCAGGGACCGGCCAGATGAGGTGGCTCACGCCTGTCTAACACTTTGGGAGGCCAAGGCGGGCAGATGACCTGAGGTTGGGAGTCCAAGACCAACCTGACCAACATGGAGAAACTCCATCTCTACTAAAAACACAAAATTAGCTGGGTGTGGTGGCACATGCCTGTAGTCCCAGTTACTTGGGAGGCTGAGGCAGGAGAATCACTTGAACTCAGGAGGCAAAGGTTGCAGTGAGCCAAGATCATGCCATTGCACTCCAGCTTGGACAACAAGAGCAAAACTCCATCTAAAAAAAAAAAATTAAGATTTTCAGTGACCAAGACACTCACTTGGATACTACTGAAAAAACACTGAGAAATTCTGATGAAAATGATCCTTTTTCTAGGCCCCGGATGGACTGCTACCTCACAATGGACATGTTAATTTAATTACATTTCTCTTGCATTGATTTTATTTTGGATTAATCTCCATGATGGGATTTGACAGGCATCCTAGTTCCTGTGGCACCTTACATACACATCACCTTTTAAAATGGCCAACTCCTGCCGGGTGCAGTGGTTCACACCTGTAATCTCAACACTTCAGGAGGCTGAGGCAGGTGGACCATTTGAGCCCAGGAGTTTGAGACCAGTGTGGGCAATATAGCAAGACCCTATCTCGATAAGAAAAAAAGGTTTTTTTAAAATTTATATATATATATATATATATATTTTTTTTTTTTTTTTTTTTTGAGATGGAGTCTTGCTCAGTCGCCCAGGCTGGAGTGCAGTGGCACGATCTCTCACTGCAAGCTCTGCCTCCCGGGTTCACGCCATTCTCCTGCCTCAGTCTCCCGAGCAGCTGGGATTACAGGCGCCTGCCACCAGGCCCGGCTAATTTTTTGTATTTTTAGTAGAGATGTGGTTTCACCATGTTAGCCAGGATGGTCTCAATCTCCTGACCTGGTGATCCGCCCACCTGGGCCTCCCGAAGTGCTGGGATTACAGGCGTGAGTCACTGTGCCTGGCCTGTTTTGTTTTTTTTCTTTTTAGAAAAGGACAACTCCTGCAGTTGATTTAAACAAATGTTGATTTGTTTAAATTAATATTTAAATTTTATATTTTGGGAGATGGGATGTGGGGATGGCTAATGGGTGCAAAAACATAGTTTGAAAGAATGAATAAGATCTAGTATTTGAAGGCTGGGTGCAGCGGTTCACACCTGTAATCCCAGAACTTTGGGGGGCAAAGGTGGGCAGATCACCTGAGGTCAGGAGTTCGACACCAGCCTGGCCAACATGACAAAAGCCCATCTCTACTAAAAATACAAAAAATTAGCCAGGCATGGTGGCAGGCACCTGTAATCTCAGCTACTTGGGAGGCTGAGGCAGGAGAATAGCTTGAACCTGGGAGGCGGAGGTTGCAGTGAGCCGAGATCACACCACTGCACTCCAGCCTGGTAACAGAGCGAGACTCCGTCTCAAAACAAACAGACAAACAAAAAAACACACTTTTTTTTAGCCTTTGTCATGTGCAATATATTTTCCAACCTCTTTCTATAGATTCATTCCTTTTCATTACAACATTTGCCTTGGCTTCAAATTCTGGAGATGAAATGAAAAAATCACTTTTACGTTTGAAGTTAATATACATCATCTAGATACCAAGCTACCTTCACAAGGTAGGATGCTTAACCAATGGGCGCTGTGCACCAAGTCCTGGGTGAGGTACTCCATCATCAGAGCTTACTCCTTACAACCTTTCTCAGTAGGTGTCTTATCCTCATTCTAACCTGTGAAGAAACTGAGGTCGGAATGCCTCATGACTTGCCCAAGGCCCAGCAAGCTTCATTTGTTCACTGATTTGCAAACATTCTTTAATCTTTTCTCTGTGTGTGTTGCAAGTCCCCAAAGTATATCTCATGCCCACCTCACTGTCCCCTCCGTGGACATTCAGCAGACCCTGCTGGCCGGCTGCCAGCCACTCATTCACTCAGCAAGCCCAAGCCAACTTCTCCTGCCACCTTCCTCCAGTGTCCCCCAGCTCTTCAGTGGAAAATCCAGCTCCGAAAGTTAAGTCTGGCCTATTCTCCCTCTGAATCCTGCCGCCCATCTGCATCCTGCCATTCCATCCTGGCTATCCCCACCCTGGTTTGGCCCTCACTGCCTTTCACAAGGACTGTTGCTGCAATAAGTTCCTTAGAGGTCTCCCAGCTGCCTTCCACAATCTTTTCTCCCCAACCCCCAACACGGTGATTTCTCAGAAGTACAGTTCTAGTCCTGTCACTTCCCAACTCTAGAACCCTCAGAGCCTCCCATTGTCTACCTTTTTTTTTTTTTTTTTTTTTGACACAGGGTCTCACTCTGTCGCCCAGGCTGGAGTGCAACGGCGCTATCTCTGCTCACTGCAACCCCTGCCTCCTGGGTTCAAGCAATTCTCCTGCCTCAGCCTCCCCAGTAGCTGGGATTACAGGCGCCCACCACCAAGCCCGGCTAATTTTTTGTATTTTTAGTAGAGACGGGGGTTTCACCATGTTGGCCAGGCTGGTATGGAACTCCTGGCCTCAAGTGATCCACCTGCCTCAACCTCCCAAAGTGCTGGGATTTCAGGCGTGAGCCACTGCGCCCAGCCTGACTACTCTTTCCCCGGTAATTCCTGCGTCACCAAGCCCCAACCCACCCTGCCGAGTTTTGCTTCCAGACTCCTCTCCCATCCAGCCGACTTGAAGCGGCCTCGAGCCACGTTGTTTGTTCAGGCAGAATTTTTCTTTGCCTTCTCTTCAAGGCCGCTCAAGCTTCATGAAGCGGTTCTTTATTCTGACTATGCCCACTTCTCTCATTTCCCTCCTCACCCAGCCCCGCTCCACACCCTGCACTTATCTATAAACTCCTGAGAGCCAGGAGTTTGGCCTGAAATCCTAGCTTCCTCTTTAAGGGCTAAAATGCCTTCGCACGGGGTGCAATGGATGAACCCCACCGCCTGCTTTCTAACGGGTCCAGCCGCGGGCAGGGGCCTGGGTTATGCAGCCACAGGACGCACCAGGCCTGCTGCTGGACCCCAACAAGCCTGGCCTCTGTGAACCCAGCTGTCCTCACAAACTGTCTCTTCGGGCCACAAGCACATTAGACGCTTCCGTTTTCCTTTCATTAGATCTCAAAACCGTCAGCTGATACCCGGGACAGGCACAGCACACATAGGTCATTCTAGAAATATTGGTGGTGTGAGCAAACTCCAAGCTGGAGACGACACGAGAATGATAGATCCGATCCCTTCTCTCAACAGAAGAAATCAAGGCTTAGAGAAGGGAAGAGACTCGCCCTAGGTCCCACAGCAAGGAGCAGTACTGGAGCCAGCACGGAGGCCCCCCGGTTCCACGGTCAGGGCTCGCTACGCTACACCCTGAACGCAGACCCAGGGCAGCGGCCTCGGCCGCCTGAGGCCACTGCCCAAGGCATCGCCGCCTGTCATAACATCACGTTACTTCTGTCCCTCGCCTCACAGACTCCTTCTCTCTTTCCACTACAGGGAGAGGACTTCTCCAGGGCCGGATCAGCCTGCGGAGGGTGGAGGACACGGCCTCTCAGGAAAGCGGCTCCAAACAGTTCCGCTGCTCCGGGAGCAGCGCCCCCGGCCCCACCCCCACGTGCTCCTGGCCCCACCCCCAAGCGCTCCCGGACCAGCCTCCACGTGCATCCGGCCCAGACAGGCCAAGCCTGGGAGGAGCCGAAGCCCCACTCCCCGCCTTCTGCGTAGGATCGCCCCTATTGACGTCGACAGACAGAAGCCGCGTCCAGTGAGAAGGAAAGGACGGCCGCTATAGCCCTATCGGCTGCTACAACACCAAAACGTATCCACCTAACTGGCTGACGCTACACCTTGGTCTTTCCGGGTCCTTGCACGCTTCGGCCCAACTTCTGCACAACTGAGCCCGAGGGGAATCCGGAAGGGACCTGCTGAACTGGTAAGTCTGTGCTGCCTGGGGTGCCTACTGGCGTCGGTTCGAGGGCTGCCGCGCGCCCGCTGCAGAGCTCAGAGTGGGAGACGGGTGCGGCGAGGAAGGCCAGGGAAAGGGGCGGGGAGGGGCGGGGAGGAGCGAGCACGTGGAACGCCGGTGCCACCGGGCCTAGGTGGCAGCTGGGGCAGGGCGCTTAGCCCGTTCGGGGACGCGTGGGGCCCTCCGGCCGGAACAGCGCTACAACCGTAAACACGCAGGGAGGGCACCCCGAGTGTCGCCGCTGAGGGCGTTTCTCTAAGCGCTTCTCTAAGCCCTGCTGCTGAAGGCCCCACCAGACACCTGGCGGGGGCTGGGCTGCGGGCCTTGGGGCGGTGTCCCCGTGAATGTTCAGGTCAGCATAACAGGTAAGGCGTGGCTGACGCTTACGAAGTGGCCGGCACTATGCTGGCTGCTTCACAGGCACTACGTTTTCCCAGCACCAGCGCTATGATGTGCTTGTTAGACGCAGAAAGGGGTGCAGTTTGGTTGTCCGTGAGGGGTAGCGAACGAACTAGCAAGTGCTGGGGCCTGGGTTTGGCCCTTGCCTTCACTCTGAGTTGTGTGTTAACGAGAAAGCCAGCTCTTCCACGCCTCGTGGGTTCCCCGGGGGCTTCAGAAACCAAGACACCTTTCATCACGGTGTTCTACAGGCATTGTCTTGTGACTCCAGCGGCGCAGCCAGAAGCAAAGGAAACTGAGGGGACAGCTTCCTAGAGGAAACAGTTCCAAAGTCCCAAACTCTGATTTTAAATTACGATAGAAATTAGAGTTGAGGTGATGTTTTGTGGGTAACCAGGCCTGGGGGTCCTACCAACAGAGGTGGAATCCCTGTTCCACCATTTAGCTTACGCTGGGTATGGTACCTAGCCCTCTAAGCCTGTTTCCTCATTTGTAAAATAGGATTGAAAATACCAACTCAGGGTGGGGCGTTAGTACAAAGCCTGCTGCCTGAATTATTTCTTAAATAAATGTTAACAGAAAACTTTGTTGTTTTTTAAGTCAGCCGTCCAAAATGTTGTTTTACAATGAACAACTCTTAAATGCTGGGACTACAGGCACGCACCACCAGACCCAGCTAATTTTTAAATTATTTGTAGAGACGGGGCCGGGGGAGGGAGTGGTGTCTCACTATGTTGCCCAGGCTGGTCTTGAACTCCGGGGCTCAAGCAATCCTCCCACCTCGGCCTCTCAAAGTGCTGAGACTTTAGAGGCATGAGCCACCGCCCTGGCCTGTAGAAGCTACTTTGTATTCAGCTTTACAAACCAGTGGAGTTAGCGTTTTGCACACTACAGCCCGCTGGTGTGCAGACTTTTTTTTTTTTTTTTTTCCTTTTTGATACGGAGCTTCGCCCTTGTTACCCAGGCTGGAGTGCAATGGCACGGTCTCGGCTCACCGCAACCTCCGCCTCCCGGGTTCAAGCGATTCTCCTACTTCAGCCTCCCAAGTAGCTGGGACTACAGGCGCGCGCCACCAAGCCTGGCTAATTTTTTGTATTTTAGTAGAGACAGGTTTTCACCATGTTGGCCAGGATGGTCTCATCTATCTCTTGACCTTGTGATCCGCCCGCCTCCCAAAGTGCTGGGATTATAGGCATGAACATCACGCCCAGCCAGTCTACAGACTCTTAACAAAATTCTCCTGTTTTTGGATAATTAGGATGTTTCTCACTTTAACTATCACAGCATGGTGTAGTAAACATCATATATATGTGTAGTTTTATATATATATATATATGATGTATACTACACCATGCTGTGATATTTCACATACCCTAAAATTCACTTTTTAAAAAGGGTTCAATCCGGTGGCTTTTTTTTTTTTAATTGGCAAGATTGTGCAACCATCACCGCTGCCTAATTCCAGAACATTCTCATCCGCCCAAGAATCAACCCCGCAGCCCCAGGATACCCCAGTCTCTGAGCCGCGGTTGTTGGGCTCTAGTCCAGGGCCCCTAACCATGTGCTAAACAAGATGGTGAGGCCCTGCCTAGAAATCAGAACAGCCCCGAGGCCTCCAAACCCAAGAGCCCCGTGGGGAGATGGAGCCCCTCCCCCATTCTGAGCTTTGGCCTCGTGCTAAGGCTGGACCTACCCCCTGTGCTGTCAAGCCTACCTCCCGGGGGAGGCGAGGCCAGTCCCGAAGTGTGCGGGCTGCCATCCCCCACACTTGGCTCCCGAGCTGGCCAGTGTTGGGGGGCGGGGGCCCAGCACTGCGGGTGGCGTGGAAGCCCGGGGCTGCCCCCTACTGGGTGTAGCGCACCCGCCGCCCCTCGCCTACTCTGGGCCTGCGCCTTGGGCCTGTTGAGGCCAGGCCTGGAATGGTGCCCTGCAAGCAGGTAAGAGCCTGTAATTCCGGAAGCTGCGGGCTCCCAAACCAGACACCATTTTGGAGACCGGTGCAAAAATATTTGCCGCTTGTGTGTGGAAAACTGCAAGACTGTGAGAGAGAGCCGACCTTCTCGTGCATGAACCTTTATAGAAGGTGGTTCACATATTCTGTACACTACATACGCATACGCTGGGCACATACTGGCTCGCTGTGTTAAATCTCAGAATTGCTGCCGCGCGTGGTGGCTCACGCCTGGCATCCCAACACTGCGCCGAGGCGGGAGGATCGCTGGAGGTCAGAAATTCGAGACCAGCCTGGGCGGCTACAAAGCGAGACCCCGTCTCTACAAAAATATTTTTTATTTTTATTATATTTTATTTTTCTGTCAAGCTGTTTTTTATTTCAAGGAGAGGGCAGGGGAGGGGGCCCAGTCTTTCTTGGCGGCGGCTTTCCTCATGGCGGCCAGTACCTTGCTGAGCTCCTCCTGCTTTCTCTTGGCACGGATGTGCGTCCCCACCCTTTTCTTGATGAACTTGAGGGCCCGTTTCTCCTTGGAGACCTTCAGTAGCCCCATGGCGCGCAGCTTGTACGGGGTGAAGCCACACACCTCTCGGATCATGTCCCGCACAAACTTGGTGTGTTTGCTCTGACGCCCGCGGCGGCGGCTGTGCCTGGGCTTGCTCACGTTCTTGGTCACCTTGTGGCCCTTGTTGAGGCCCACGGCCATAGGGTAGCGCAGAGGCATGGCTGCTACTCTCCAATGGCGCCGTGGCGGAAGGCCAAAAATGTTTTTTAAATTAGCCTGGTGTGGTGGCACTCGCCTGTAATTCCGTCTACTCCGAGGTGAGGCAGGAGGACGGCTTGAGCCGGGGAGATGGAGGTTGCTGTGAGCGGAGATCACGCCACTGCACTTCAGCCAAAAGGAGAGTAGGAGGGAATAAGTAAATAAAATTAAATAAAGTGGTGTCTCACTGTGGTTTTGATTTGCATCTACCTAAGGACTAATGATGTTGGGTATCCTTTCATGTGCCAGTTGGCTATTTGTGTAGCTGCTTTTTTTTTTTAGACGGAGTTTCGCTCTTGTCGTCCAGGCTGCAATGCAGTGGCACCATCTCGGCTCACTGCAGCCTCCACCTCCCGGGTTCAAGCGATTCTTCTGGCTCAGCCTCCCAAATAGCTGGGACCACAGGCTCCCGCCACCAAACCGAGCTAATTTTTGTATTTTGTATTTTGAAACATGCGATTTCACCATATTGGTCAGGCTGGTCTCGAACTCCTGTCCTCGAGTGATCCACCCATCCCAGCCTCCCAAAGTGCTGGGATTACAGGCGTGAGCCACTGTGTCTGGCCCTAACTAGTGTCTTTTGATGCACGGAAGTTTTCAATTTTGATGAAGCCCAATGTGTGTGTGTGTGTGTGTGTGTGTGTGTGTTTGCGCGCGCGCGCGCACTTTGAGTGTCATATTTGAGAAATCATTGCCTAATTTTATACCTTTGTTTCCTTCAAAAAGTTTTATAGTTTTAGATCTAGATCCATTTGGGTTCGTTTTTGTCCCATATGGTATGAAGTAGGGATCCAAATACATTCTTTTGCATTTTGATATTCAAATGTCCCAGCAGTTGAAAAGACACTTCTTTCTTTAGTTGAATGGTCTTGGCACCTCGATGAAAACCAATTGACCATAGATAGGCATATGGGTTTATTTCTGGTCTCAATTCTACTCCACTGATCTGTATTTCTATCCATATGCCAGTAACATGGTGTCTTGATTACTGTAGCTTTGTAGTGAATTTTGAAATTGGGAGGTGTGAGCCCTCCCAACTTTGTTCTTTTTCAAAATTATTTTGAGTATTCTGGGTCCCTTGCATAATATGAATTTAGGATCTGCTTATCCCTTGCTTAAAAAAAGGCATTTGGAATTTTGATATGGATTGCATTAAATCTGTAATTTCTGTCAACAGTGTTTTATAGTTTTCTGTGTACATGCCATACATTAATTTTGTTAAATATATTCCTAAGTACTTTTTCTCTCTCTCTTTTTTTTTTTTTTGTAACTGAGCCTGAGCAGGACCAGAGGAGTACTTTATTCTTTTTGATGCCATTGTAAATGTAACTTTTCTTTAATATTCAGGCTGTTCATTGCTAGTGTACGGAAATACAACTGGTTTTTCTATATTGATCTTGTATCCTGCAACCTTGCTGAACTCATTTATTAGGTCCGGTAGCTTTTTGATGGATTCTTTAGGATTTTCTGTATATAAGATCATGTTTGGTCACCTTTTATTTCTTTGTCTTGCCTAATTGCCTATCTAAAACTTCCACTACAATGTTGAATAGATGTAGTGAGAACCAACATCTTTGTCTTGTTCCTGACCATAGAGGGAAAACTTTGTCTTTGGCCAGTAAGTATGATGTTAGGTGTGGGTGTTTTGTAGCTGCCCCTTATCAGGTTGAGGAAACTACCTTCTGTTTCTAGTTTGAGTGTTTTTTTAATCATGAAAGGATGTTGCATTTTGTCCAGTGCTTTTTCTGTGTATCAACTGAGAAAATCATGTGAGGTTTTCCCCATCAATTAATACGGTGTATTATATTGATTGATTTTCATATGTTGAACCAACCTTATATTTCTGAGATAAATCCCACTTGGTCATGGTATATAATACTTTTTATATGCTCCCGGATTTCACTTGCTAGCGTTTTGTTGAGGATTTTTGCGTCTCTATGTTCATAACACATATTGACCTATATTTTTCTTTTTTTTTTTTTTTTTTTTCTTTTTTTTTTTTTTTTGAGAGACAGAGTCTTGCTCTATTGCCCAGGCTGGAGTGCAGTGGCATGATCTCGGCTCACTGCAACCTCTGCCTCCCGGGTTCAAGCGATTCTTCTGCCTCAGCTTCCCAAGTAGCTGAGACTATAAGTGTGCACCACCATACCTAACTAATTTTTTGTATTTTAGTAGAGACGAGGTTTCACTCTATGTTGGCCGGGCTGGTCTTGAACTCCTGACCTCAGGCGATCTGCCTGCCTCGGCCTCCCAAAGTACTGAGCTTACAGGCATGAGCCATTGCACCCAGCCTTGACCTGTATTTTTTTTCCTATATCTTTGTCTGGTTTTGGTAACATGGTAATACTGGCCTTATAAAATGATTCGGAAAAATGTAGTAAATATCTTGGAATTATTTTTGGAGGATCAGTTCCCAGAAGGAAGGCACGTACATTTATAAGTTACTTGATAAATATTGTCCAATCATTTTCCAAAAAACCAAATTGTGTTTATTTATTGTTTGAGATTAACATTGTCTTGGCAGAATAGTAGTCTCTTAGAAATTATAATTCTTTATGCCTTGAGGTACTTAAAAGTTTCTCTGAAAGACAAAGACAAGCCCAACCTTCTGAAACACACCTGATTTTAACATCTAGAGCAGCTCCAAAGGTACTAGATGTATCATGTTACCAGCAAATTGTTTTTGAGTGCTTCCTACATAGGACAGGGTTTTTCAGCTTTAGCACTATTTTTGGCCAGGTAACTCTTGTTGTTTTTGAGATGGAGTCTTGCTATGGTGCCCACACTGGTCTCAAACTCTGGACTCAAGCCATCCCACCTCAGCCTCCCAAGTAGTTGGAACTGTAGGTATGAGCCATCACAACCAGCTGAATAATTTTTTCTTTTTTCTGTCTCTTTTTTTTTTTTTTTTTTTTTTTTTTTTAATGTTTGTTTGAGACAGGATCTTGCTGTGTTGCGCAGGCTGGTCTTGAACTCCTAGGCTCAAGCAGTCCTCCTGCCTCGACTTCCCGAGCAGCTGGGATTACAGTCATCAGCCACTGCACCCAGCCCTGGATAATTCTTACTGAAGAATGTATGGAAGCTGCCCTGTGCATTGTAGGGTGGTTGGCAGCATCCCTGGCTTTTACCCACTAGGTGCTAGTGGCAGCCTACCCCTCCTTCTCCCAAGTTGTGACAAACAAAAATGTCTCCAGACGTTGCCACATGTCCCCTGGTGGGTAAAATAGTCCTTAAGAAGCACCGATCTACAAACTGTGATGCATACTGGGTTTTATATTATTACTAGATAAAATTGTCTCTAATGGCCGGGCACGGTGGCTCACGCCTGTAATCCCAGCACTTTGGGAGGCTGAGGTGGGCAGATCACTAGGTCAGCAGTTCGAGACTAGCCTGGCCAATATGGCAAAACCCGTCTCTACTAAAAATACAAAAATTAGCCAGGCATAGTGGCGCACGCCTGTAGCCCCAGCTACTCGCGAGGCTGAGACAGAAGAATCACTTGAGCCCAGGAGGCAGAGGTAGCAGTGAGCCGAGATTGTGTCACCATATCCTTGTTACTTTCAAATATGTCTCTTTAGGCTCAGTTTCTCTCTGTATTATCAGACCCATATTTCCCATTGCCTGCATCTTGAGATTGATTTGTTCAAAATCAGACTTACTCTCCTCTCCCCAAAGTGTTCTTCCTTTATTCTTAGTCTCCCTGCTCATGACTTTACCAGTTATTCACTTAACCTTTCTCAACTCCTCTCTCCACCTCTCCCATGAAATTCGCTGCCTAAATCAAAATCCAGGCTCTGCTATCCCACATACCATGTCCGTAATGTGTAAGTGAGTTCATCTCACCTGGGTTGCTGCTGCAGTTCTTACTGTCACCTTCTTCCCCATGCCGCTGCCTTTCAGGTGCCCTTTCTTAGCAGCCCTAATCATGTCACTCCTCACCCACCCAGAGTCCTCGTGACCATGCCCTGTCTGCCTCTGCAGGTTCATCCCCCCAATTTCTTGAACTTCAGGCTCTGGCCATACCAGATGGCCTACAGGCCCGCCGCCCCCGCTGCCTTTTTTTTTTTTTTTTTTTTTGTGACAGAGTCTTGCTCTGTCGCCCAGGCTGGAGTGCAGTGGCACTATCTCAGCTCACAGCAACCTCCACCTCCCGGGTTCAAGCGATTCTCCTGCTTCAGCCTCCCAAGTAGTGGGGATTGCAGGCACCCACCACCATGCCCGGCTAATTTTTGTATTTTTAGTAGAGACGGGGTTTCATCATGTTGGTCAGGCTGGTCTCGAACTCCTGACCTCAGGTGATCCTCCTGCCTCAGCCTGCCAAAGTGCTGGGATTATAGGCGTGAGCCACCGCACCTGGCCTAATTTTTGTATTTTTAGTAGAGATGGGGTTTCGCCATGTTGGTCAGGCTGGTCTCAAACTCCTGACCTCAGGTGATTGCCCACCTCGGCCTCCCAAAGTGCTGAGATTACAGGCGTGAGTCACCACTCCAGGCTTCCCTGACATTTTCATTCTTCAGACGGCACTTACCTCCCTCCCCCACCTCCAGCCCAGGCACGTGGAGCAGTCACTCCCTTCTCTCCCACCACACCTGGAGAGACCTGGGTCTGTACCCTTATTCTGCGCTGCAGGGGTTGGTCTGTGCATCTGTCTCCCATATTAAACAATCAGTGCCTCGAGACCAGGGAGCACAGCTTATTATCTCTGCCCACTCCCTAGCGCCTCACATGGAGTGGGCGCTCTGTAAATGTGTGCGGAGTAGTAAATGGAAATAACCCAGAGCAGAAAGAAGCTACTTGGGACTTAAAGTAGCCACAGGTTTCGTTTTGCTTTGCTTCAGTTCAGCAGAAATTTGCTAAGCACCAACTAGGTCATGGATGCTAGGAATAGAAAAAAGAACAAAGTTAGATGTTTGCCTTATAGAATTCACCTCACATCCAGTATAAGATGGGAGTATGAACAAAGAGTCATGCAGAGTGATGAGTGCAAGCATGGACTGTAAAGCGGCCGTAGAGAATGAACTATGTTTGTGTTTGGGGAAGACACACTCCCCACCCCTGAACAGGCTTCTTAAAAGTACTAGAAAGGTACTGTGTTCGTACTAGCCTTTAAACTCTTTCTGTATTTGGAAGGCTTTATTAGTGTGACTTTTTAAATGATTTTTTTTCTTTTTCTTTTTTTTTTTTTTTTTTTTTTTGAGACGGAGTCTCGCTCTGTTGCCCAGGCTGGAGTGCGATGGTGCAGTCGTGGCTTACTGTAGCCTCCGCCTCCCAGGTTCAAGCGATTCTCCTGCCTCAGCCTCCCAAGAAACTGGGATTACAGGCACCCGCCACCACGCCCGGTGAATTGTTGTACTTTTAGTAGAGACGGGGTTTCACCACGTTGGCCAGGCTGATCTCGAACTCCTGACCTCAGATAATCCACCCGCATCGGCCTCCCAAAGTGCTGGGATTACAAGCATGAGCCACCACACCTGGCCTTTAAAAGGATTTTTGCCCAACCTCAACAACTATATTACTTGATGTTGGCAGGCCCCCTTACCGGATTGAAGTGCCTGTACCTGGGGCCTATATGAGTTAGGGGTGAACACATGCTCTCCCTGGCCCAAATTGGCACTTGTCAGTGCTTTTCTCATCAACTGTGTCCTGCTGATTGTGCAGCCGCCTGTTGAGGATAATGGTGTGAGTGGGACACAGTCCTGCCTCCTGTGGGTGATCTGAAGTCTGACTCACCAATTCGTGTGT
This sequence comes from Macaca thibetana thibetana, assembly GCF_024542745.1. Classification (NCBI taxonomy): domain Eukaryota; kingdom Metazoa; phylum Chordata; class Mammalia; order Primates; family Cercopithecidae; genus Macaca; species Macaca thibetana. The sequence continues at coordinate 34,759,788 of NC_065584.1, read as the reverse complement.
TCCTTGCTGTATTCATACATTGTTACATAATTAAACAAATTAGAATCATTTCATATACAGAACATACACTCTAAAGGAATTTTGACCTTTTTCTAGAGTTGGTAATAATAATAAGCTTTATGTCAGTAGGGCTTATTTCTCCTATCAGTCTTTTTCTTTTTTTGAGATGAAGTCTCACTATGTTGCCCAGGCTGGTCTCAAACTCTGGGCTCAAGCAATCCTCCCACTTCAGCCTCCCAAAAGTGCTGGAATTATAGGCATGAGCTACCGCATGCAGCCATTTTCCTACCAGTCTTAACACTGGCCACACGTGCTTCCCTTCCTGTGCACAGTGCCTTTCAGCTTGTAACTTAACTATTAATAAATACAACGGAATCCTTTTTTTTTTTTTTTTTTTTTTTTTTGAGACTGAGTCTGGCTCTGTCGCCCAGGCTGGAGTGCAGTGGCCGGATCTCAGCTCACTGCAAGCTCCGCCTCCCGGGTTCACGCCATTCTCCTGCCTCAGCCTCCCGAGTAGCTGGGACTACAGGCGCCCGCCACCTCGCCCGGCTAGTTTTTTGTATTTTTTTAGTAGAGACGGGGTTTCACCGTGTTAGCCAGGATGGTCTTGATCTCCTGACCTCATGATCCACACGTCTCGGCCTCCCAAAGTGCTGGGATTACAGGCTTGAGCCACTGCGCCCGGCCACAACTGTATTCTTTAGCTGGGGTATAAGATAACTGATCCATAGGGAAACCCACACATGGTGTTCAGGAGCCATTATTTAGGACGATTAATAAGATAAAAATTTGGGGGCCAGGCTTGGTGGCCCATACCTGTAATCCCAGCACTTTGGGAGGACGAGGCAGGTAGATTACTTGAGGCCAGGAGTTCTTGAACAGCCTGGCCAACATGGTGAAACCCCGTCTTCACTAAAAATACAAAAATTAGCCAGGTGTGGTGGCGGGTGCCTGTAGTACCACCTACTTTGGAGGCTGAGGCAGGAGAATTGCTTGAACCCGAGAGGCAGAGGTTGCAGTGAGCTGAGATGGCGCCACTACATTCCAGCCTGGGCAACAGAGCGAGACTCCATCTCAAAACAAACAAACAAACAAAACCAAGCACACACATTTGGGCTGCAGGAGCAGGGATATTACTTTCAGAAAAGAGAAATTTAGACAGGCAAAAGAGCAGATCCGGGGGTTAGGGAGAAATCATGAACTCACTTTTGAACCTGTTGGATCTGCGGAAATAGACAGGAAGCAGCATATAGGAATCTGATGCTCAGTAGGGATATTAGGGTTGGAGCTGCATCTGCATTGGTAGATGAGATGGTGTTAAGTCTGAAAAGAAGAGGATCTAGGACAGAACAATGGGAAGCACACACAGGGTGTGTGACCCAGGAGAAATGAGCAAAGGATTCATTTAGCAAGAAGAAAACCAAGAGAAAGATATTACAGAAGCCAAAGGAAGAATGTAGCCTCCTGGTGCCTGCCGCACGTTGCAGGAATAAGGGCTAAAAAGAGACCACTCACTTTGGCAAGTAGGTGATCACAAGCAAGAGCATTTTAGCAGAAAGGCGAGGACAGAGGAAGCTTGGCTGCAGTGGGTTGAGAAATATTGGGAGATGAAGACACTGAGTTCGTGGATATAGACCATTCTTTCAGAATATGCCCATTCTTTTTGGATTAGAAATGGAACACTAACAAATGAAAAACCTGGGCATGTTTTCAAGCTGAGATAAGGAGAAGGAGACATTAACATATGTAGAAACAGATGTCTGCAGTTCCTGGGGAGGAATGAGATCGATAGCCAGGTGGGATGGGTCTGCTTTTTGAAAAGGAGCAGTGATACCTGTTGTCCAAGACAAGGAAGAAGACAATTAGTAAAGGCAGGTATTTGTGGAGCAGAAGGGAGTGAAGTTAGGGGATTCATGCCTAGCAACGTTTTCTCTTTTCTTTTCTTTTGTTTTCTTTTCTTTTCTTTTCTCTTCTGAGATGGAGTCTCACTCTGTCGCCCAGGCTGGAGTGCAGTGGCGCGATCTCGGCTCACTGTAAACTCCGCCTCCCAGGTTCAAACTATTCTCCTGCCTCAGCCTCCTGAGTAGCTGGGATTACAGGTGCACGCTACTCCTGGCTAAGTTTTGTATTTTTAGTAAAGACGGGGTGTCACTATGTTGGTTAGGCTGATCTCGAACTGATCTCATGATCCGCCCGCCTCAGCCTCCCAAAGTGCTGGAATTACAGGCATAAGCCACCGTGCCCAGCCATCCCTATTTCTGTGGAGTAGGGAGCTATGTGGTCAACTAGGGGTGACAGGAAGGAAGTGGGAAGGATGTTGGGAGAGTGCTGGAGGCAGCCCTTCCTGGGTAAGGCTTGGTGTGGCAAATCTGATGATAACCCAGGGTGGGCCAGCCTTTTGCTGGTGCTGAACATGAAGCAGCTGTCAAGAAGCAAACAGAAAAGCCCACACCTTTTCCACATGGAGATCCATGGAATTTTTGTTTTTCTCTTTTAGGAACAGAAATGAATAAAAGTAGCTGGCAGAGTAGAAGAAGACATGGGAGAAGAAGCCACCAGCAGAACCCTTGGTTCAGACTCCGTGATCCTGAAGACAGGCAAGTGTGCCACTCTGGGGAGCCACTTTTGCCCAGTGTGCTGCTGGCATTGTACGCATGGCATGTCACACGCTCACAGGCATGGAGATCACCAGGGGGCTCGTCCCAATGCAAGTTCTGATTCCGTGGGTCTGAGAGGTCTTGAGGAGAGCCTGCCTTCCTAACGTGCTCCCAGGGCATGTGGCTGTGGTGGGCCAGCCCACCACACTGAGTAATGAGGGGAGTGGACCACTCTCTGTTCTTTCCTACGCGACCACGACCTCTGGCCAGGGCATTCGTCCTAAGGCTGGAGGTAGACGTTATCTGATACAGCTGGAAAACCGTTTCTCATTTTGTAGACTTTTTATGAAAATACCTTTGTGGAAACCAAATTTTATTCAGCCTAAGTCTTGGACAAGGATATACACTCATGCTTCACTTAACGAGGGGGAATGCATTCTGAGGAATGTGTTATTAGGCTGTCGTGTCACGCAAACATCATAGCACATACTTGACACAAACCTACATGGTACAGCCAGCCACACACCTAAGCTATATGGGTGTAGCCCATTGCTCCTAGGCTGCAAACCTGTGCAGCATGTGACTACTGAATGTGAGAGGCAGGCAGGACACAGTGGTATTTGTGGATCTCAACATAGAAAAGATACAGTAAAGATAGGGTATATAGGATTTTTTTTTTAAATGGTGTACCTATATATGACACTTCCTGTGAATAGAGCTTGCAGGACTAGAAGTCAGTGAGAGTGATGAGTGAACACAAAGGCTTAGGACATTATACTAGTATAGACTTTAAAACACTGTACACCAGGCTACATTACATTTATTTTTTTCCTTAAGAGATAAAGTCTCACTCTGTTGCTCAGGCTGGTCTCAAAGTCCTGAGCTCAAGTGATCCTTCTGCCTCAGCCCCCCAAAGTGCTAGGATTATAGACGTGAACCACCACGCCAGGCCAAGGCAACATTAAATGTATTTTTAAAATAAAGTTGGCTGGGCCGGGCATGGTGGCTGACGCCTGTAATCCCAACACTTTGGGAGGCCAAGGCAGGTGGATCACTTGAGGTCAGGAGTTTGAGACCAGTCTGGCCAACATGGCGAAACCCCCTCTCTACTAAAAATACAAAAATTATCTGGGTGGCGTGGCACACGCCTCTACTACATCCTTCAGCCTATAATTCCCACAGAAGCTACTTGTGGATTTACACATCAAGTGTTTTAGCCACGGCTCTATCCCAGTGTTACTGAACTAATCAACTCTGTCCCCCAAAGCCCAATTTTTCTGTCTGTAAGATTGTGTAGTCAAGTAAAAGTTAAACTCTTCATGCTACTGAATCCAATAAAGAATGAAATTCACCTAGCCTTGTAACTGCCGTTGTGCTGACAAATGAGCCCAGCTGGTAAAATTCTTATTGGCAGAGATTTCTATTTTTTCTTTTAATCTGGAAAATTCCACAAGACCTCACAAAATGCTTGAGTGAGAAAATAAGAAGAGGGAATCACTGACATCTGTTCTCTTTTAACGAAAGAAAAAAGAGTGAAAAACCAAAACCTTGCCCTATTTTGTTGTATTTGCAAGAGGAGATCAGTGCTTCTCAAGTAATCAGAAAGGTCAGAGATCAGAGGTGAAGGTTGCAGAACTGCCCGAATGGACCCCCAGTCAGAATGCCTGGAACTCAAGCCCTGGGCTCCAAGTTAACACAGCTGTGTGTCAACAGGTCCGACTCCCAGGCAGCGCAGTCGGCTCAGGATTCCAGCCACGGTGATGATGAGTCTCCGTCGACCTCGTCTGGCACAGCTGGGGCCTCCTCTGTGCCAGGTAAGGCCACTTGCTGGGTGAGACTCCTGGCCCCTGCGCACAGGGAAGGCTGAGACCCATTCCCGGCTCGGAAGGAGTTGCAGGAGCAAATTGAAACACTCAGGGAGGGAGCTGGGTGCATCAGGAATGGTGGTCCTGAGGCAAACCGCCTCCTCCAGGACTGAGCACAGTCCAGGATGTTGCTTGACAAGGCAGCTCATCCCCGCTCTCAGAAAAGACAGGCAGCCATGAGGTGGGGGGAGAGGCCACTGGGCACCCAACTCAGGTGGTCAGTTCACAGTGGTTGAAATTGATGCATTTAATTTTTTTATGTAAAGAGCTACCTGGGTTTTACTTTGACCCTGAAAAGAAACGCTACTTCCGCTTGCTCCCTGGACATAACAACTGCAACCCCCTGACGAAAGAGAGCATCCGGCAGAAGGAGATGGAGAGCAAGAGACTGCGGCTGCTTGAGGAAGAGGACAAGCAGAAAAAGGTGGGCTCCTCACCCCTTCGCCCCCCTGTCCTCTGCTCCTGCCAGCACCTGTCCATCCACTGTTGAAAAGGGTGCCAGTTAGATGCCCCTGCAACAGTTAGCAGAGGCACTTCAGGGGGTGTGGCCCCAGCTTTTCCCTGACAGAAAGAAGACAAGAATAAGAACAGCCAAGAGCCCCTCCTTCCATCCCCATTTTCTTGTTTGCTAAATTTTTCCAGCAGTTATTTATTTATTTATTTATCTTTTCGAGATGGAGTCTCACTTTGTTACCCAGGCTGGAGTGCAGTGGCATGATCTCGGCTCAGCGCAACCTCTGCCTCCCAGGTTCAAGCAGTTTCCTGCCTCAGCATACTGAGTAGCTGGGACTACAGGCACGTCCCACCATGCCCAGCTAATTTTTTTATTTTTAGTAGAGACAGGGTTTCACCATGTTGTCCAGGTTGGTCTTGAACTCCTGACTTCAAGTGATCTGCCCGCCTCGGCCTCCCAAAGTGCTGGGATTATATGTGCGAGCCACTGCGCCCAGCCTTCTTCAGCAGTTGTTTTGTCATTCCTGAAGGAATCTTGGGAGGCAGTGTGATACTATTTTAGTAACTGTTTTTTGGTTTTTGGGTTTTTTTTTTGAGACAGGGTCTCACTCTGTCGCCCGGGTTGGAGTGCAGTGGTGTGATCTCGGCTCACTGCAGCCTCCACCTCCCAGGTTCAAGTGAGCCTCCTGCCTCAGCCTCCCAAGTAGCTGGGATTACAGGTGCCTGCCACCATGCCCAGCTAATTTTTGTATTTTTTTTGTAGAGATGGAGTTTCACCATGTTGGCCAGGCTGATCTTGAACTCCTGGCCTCAAGTAATCCGCCCACCTTGGCCTCCCAAAGTGTGGGATTAGAGGTGTGGGCCACCATGCCCGACCCAGCTTTCTATTTTAAATAGAAGACCAGGATGCATGGTTTGGAATACAGGCCATCTTGACACAGGTCTAGATGCTAGCATATATTGTTGTCAAGGTAGGCAATGGAACGTATAGTTCCAGCCTTGGGTCACCACAGGTGGAATGGAAAGTGATGCAGGCCTGTTTGCAGTCCCATTGCTGCACTCTTGCACCTGGTGACTTCATCCCTCTGGGTGTATGTGGATGGAGAACATGGCAGAGTTGAGGAGCAGACTTTCCTGCTCACATTTTTTTTTTTTTTTTTTTTTTTTTTTGAGACGGAGTCTCGCTCTATTGCCCAGGCTGGAGTGCAGTGGTGTGATCTCGGCTCACTGCAAGCTCCGCCTCCCGGGGTCAAGCCATTCTCCTGCCTCAGCCTCCCAAGTAGCTGGGACTACAGTTGCGTGCCACCACACCCAGCTAATTTCTTTTTGTATTTTTAGTAGAGACGGGGTTTCACCATGTTAGCCAGGATGGTCTCGATCTCCTGACCTTGTGATCCGCCCGCCTCGGCCTCCCAAAGTGCTGGGATTACAGGCATGAGCCACTGCGCCCGGCCTTCGCCCACACTTTCTTGTGCTGGGCCTTTCCTCTTGCCAAGGACAGGAGACTTGGAAAGGATACCATTGGATTTTTATGCATAAAATTTCTGCCAATTTAGTGCCTATTTCCTTTATTGCGTCCTGTGGAACGAAAAACATTCTCCATTATCCCATAACAAATAAATCTTCATTGAATTGTTCTCTTTTTTGTAATAAATCTAGATTGCCAGGATGGGATTTAATGCATCTTCCATGCTCCGAAAAAGCCAACTGGGTTTTCTCAACGTCACCAGTTATTGCCAGTAAGACAATGCCTCTTTGTTATGTTTTCTTCATGAATGTTCTTTTCCTGTTTCTTATTTTCATGGTACAAGAATCCAATGTGGACAGACCATGTGGCTACCCCGTGAGGCACCTGCATAGTTGAGGGGCTCCAGTTCAGAACCTGCCTTCTGCTGCTTAAACCCACCCTGAGAAAGCTGTTCTCTCTAGACTGAAGGAGAGGGACTCTTGCAGGAGGCTAGGGAGAGAGGATGGGGACGTAGGCAGAGATGTCTATTCTCTGGTACTCATAAGTCATTCTAGTAGAAGATCCTACAACTTCATTCCCATGACATTTTTGCATGCTTCTTTTCCTTCTAATGAGTTGTCACCAAAAATGGGGCATTAAATGGATGTGTGTGTACTAAACTTTATCCAAGTACTTATGATGTCTGATACAATTCTAACTAAAACCCTGTGAGATAGGCCGATACTTTTCCCCATTTCCTGAGGAAGAGACTGGGGCTCAGAGTGGAGTGATTTGCTCAAGGTAAAGCTAGAAGTGGGGAACTGTCTGACTCCAACACCTGAGCGCCCAACGCTGCGTCTCCTGCCCCCACTGTACATGTGTAAGTGAAGAACCCTGCATTTAAGGCAGCTTCCTGGGGCACAGCCCTCGCACCTTGGAGCAGGACCCCTTCAGGGAAGACCAGAAACACCGTGGGTATCAGGCAGGGTAGGCCCCTCCTCTGTTTTCCTCCTTCTGAGACAGAAAGAGTTAAAACTCTAGTTAGATCTGTTCCTCATCCTGCGAAACAAGAGGTAGCATATCCTGGGGCTCTTCCCAGCAGCGGAGTGCCCTCCAGACCATTGTTTCATCTCCAGCACTTTGGTCATCTCAGGAGAAGGAGGTGTACTGGATGATGCAGGCACAAGTCCCTCTAACTCCCACTCTTTGACTCTGTAAATGGGCCACTCACTTCTTCATTTTCATCTTCCTGAGTGTTCTGTGGGGAAACTCAAATTCACATAATCTGGGATCTTGCTCAGCTCCATTGCTGAGAAGTACTATGGAGCAGGCTGACGAGGAGAGATGGGCCTCAGCGGGGAGGGAAGGCCAGAGACCCCCGAATCTTCTTCATGCATGTCAGCTACAGCATCCATGCCCCTACCCTCTGTTTCTGCAGTTTAGCCCACGAGCTGCGTCTCAGTTGCATGGAGAGGAAAAAGGTCCAGATTCGGAGCTTGGATCCCTCCGCCTTGGCAAGCGACCGATTTAACCTTATACTGGTGAGTGGGAGGGGGACAGCTGTGGATACCTAGGATGTGAGTACCACCCTCTGGACACTTTGTGGCTTAGCGTTGCCAGTCATCAAGCCTGGCTCTGGAGAAGCCAACTGCAATGAAAGCAGGTGGCATCTTCTTGGTTGTACGATTTTAACCTGCCTGCTGGCTCCCGGCTGGGAGATGCTGAGCTGGCAGGCAGGCTGTGTGGTGACCATCATCACCCCCACATCAGTTCCATTGTTTGACATCAGAGTCTGGACCCAGCCACACCTTGACTAAGAAACCTGACACAGTAACTTCTCCTTGGCTGTGTTATATATTCATTTAAAAAGTTTCACAGTGGACCAGGGGACATCTAATTCTTCCTGAAGTGGGACAGGACTTGGTGGCTAAACCTGCAGCCCAGTATGCCTTTGGTCACTAGAGGGTAGGACTCCTTGCTTGCCGCCCTGGCCTCAGGGGCACCTCCCATCAACGCACCTCCATCACATCATTTGCAGGGGGTGAAAGGCCTTCTCTGGTTTGGGATGGACCCAAGCTGGAGGCCAAGGTCAGCTTAAACCCAGAGGCCAAGGAATTGTTGGCAGAGAGCTAGATGGTCCACTGCAAACAAAGGTCCCTGACCTCTCGATGGACCACGTAAGAGCAGGGTGTGCCCGGCAAGCCCTGTCCTTCCTGGAGGCTGAGGGAAAGCCAGGGAGAGTGAGACGAGGATACAGAGGCAGGAGCATCTGGACTCGGTCATCTGCTGGCCGGACTGGAGGCCGATGCTAGAGATTGACCCTGGAGGTCAACACTGCATCCTTCTGCCCCAGGAGACCACCACAGCGGGGTCCTTCCGTGTGAGGGGTGTTGGGGGCTGGGCCCACATTCTCCCGTGTGGCTTTTCTCTCCATGAGTGCTTGGGGATATGGTTTGACTAAATGAGTGGAATCTTCTGTTGTGGTGGGTTCCCCTCAGGAGTCCCTTCCCTGGGGTAAAGCGCATGGGAACAGTGGGGGTCATTGGCATGTGGGGTCTGGTGATACACAGGCCACTGTTCACAAGCCTGGACGCCCCGACCCTCGTGCTTCATCTCTCCTGACCCAGGCTTTACGTGTGGTAGGTCGTCTCCATCACCCAAAGTCACAGTGACTGGCTGGCCGGTGTGACCGCAGGGCCGGAAAGTGGCTTGCCACCTGGCGCGCAGTTTTTCAGATCTGAGTCTAGTCTCAGTGATTCTTCTGGGAACATGACTTCTTCCTGGGAAAACTTAACAAAGTTGATACACTTTCACCAAAACCAGCGTCCAAACCTGTGTGTGGGTCTGTATTTATTAATATATACAAAACACATAACTATGTAGAGTTTTTGCTTTGAAATAGCGATTAACCACATCATGTTTTAAAATGAGAAAAAAAAGCTTAAAATAGCCCACATCTGGCACAGTGGTTCATGCCTGTAATCTCAGCATTTTGGGAGGCTTCGACAGGCGGTTCACTTGAGCCCAAAAGTTCGAGACCAGCCTAGGCAACATGGGTAAACCCTGTCTCTACAAAAAATATAAATTAGCTGGGCATGGTGGTGTGTGCATGTAGTCCCAGCTACTCGGGAGGCTGAGGTGGGAGGAACACTTGATCCTAGGAAGTCAAGGCTGCAGTGAGCCATGATTGTGCCACTGCACTCCAGCCTGGGCAACCAGATCAAGACTCTGTCTCAAAAGAAAAAACAAAAATAGGGCCAAGTGCAGTGGCTCACACCTGTAGTCCCAGCACTTTGGGAGACCGAGGTGGGAGGATCACTTGAGGTCAGGAGTTCGAGACTGGCCTGACCAACATTGTGAAACCCCGTCTGTACTAAAAATACCAAAATTAGCTGGGTGTGGTGGTTCATACCTGTAGTCCTAGCTACTCAGGAGGCTGAGGTGAGAGAATATCTTTTTTTTTTTTTTTTTTTTTTTTTTTTTTTTTTTTTTTTGAGACGGAGTCTCGCTCTGTCTCCCGGGCTGGAGTTGCAGTGGCCGGATCTCAGCTCACTGCAAGCTCCGCCTCCCGGGTTCACGCCATTCTCCTGCCTCAGCCTCCCGAGTAGCTGGGACTACAGGCGCCGCCACCTCGCCCGGCTAGTTTTTTGTATTTTTTAGTAGAGACGGGGTTTCATCATGTTCACCAGGATGGTCTCGATCTCCTGACCTCGTGATCCACCCGTCTCGGCCTCCCAAAGTGCTGGGATTACAGGCTTGAGCCACCGCGCCCGGCCGAGAGAATATCTTGAACCTGGGAGGCAGAGGCTTCAGCAAGCTGAGATCATGCCACTGCACTTCAGCCTGGGCGACAGAGTGAGACTCCCTCTCAAAAAAAAAATTAGCCCACATCCTGAGCCAGGCATGGTGCCTCACACCTGTAATCCCAGCTCTTTGGGTGGCTGAGGCAGGAGGATCACTTGAGGCCAGAAGTTCAAGACCAGCCTGGACAACATAGTGAGACACTATCTCTACAAAAAAAATATAAAAGTGGCCAGGCACAGTGATTCATGCCTGTAGTCCTAGCTGCTCAGGAGGCTGAGGAGAGAAGATCACTTGAGCCCAGGAGTTCAGGGTTATCATGAGCCATGATCATGCCACTGCACTCCAGCCTGGGTGACAACAGTGAGACCCCACCTCTTTAAAAAAATAAAAATAAAAAAATAGCCTACTTTTGCTCAAGCCTGTAATCCCAGCACTTTGGGAGGCCGAGGCGGGTGGCTCTCGAGGTCAGGAGATCAAGACCATCCTGGCTAATACGGTGAAACCCCATCTCTCCTGAAAATACAAAAAAAACTAGGTGGCGGGCGCCTGTAGTCCCAGCTACTCAGGAGGCTGAGGCAGGAGAATGGCGTGAACCCGGGAGGTGGAGCTTGCAGTGAGCCGAGATCGCACCACTGCACTCCAGCCTGGGCTACAGAGCAAGACTCCATCTCAAAAAAAAAAAAAAAAAAAAAAGCCTATATTTGGTTTTTTTGTTGTTTGTTTGTTTGTTTTGAGACGGAGTCTCACTCCAGTCTCGCTGGAGTGCAGTGGCCAGATCTCAGCTCACTGCAAGCTCCGCCTCCCGGGTTTACGCCATTCTCCTGCCTCAGCCTCCCGAGTAGCTGGGACTACAGGCGCGTCACCTTGCCCGGCTAGTTTTTTGTATTTTTAAGTAGAGACGGGGTTTCACCGTGTTAGCCAGGATGGTCTCGATCTCCTGACCTTGTGATCCGCCCGTCTCAGCCTCCCAAAGTGCTGGGATTACAGGCTTGAGCCACCGTGCCTGGCCAAAAAAGCCTACATTTGAATGCAGTCTTTTTCTGTTGCACATTTTATTCAGTGGGTTTTTTGTTTGTTTGTTTGTTTTCATGGTGGTAAAAATTAGTGCCTATGTAATAGGAACTAGCATTTTTCCTATTGCTGCACAGCCTTCGTGATGGCACGTGGCACATTCCTCTGGGTGCGTGCCAGCACTCTCCCAAACCCACTTCTGAGTGAGGTCCTCATGCAGATCTCAGACTTTCTGGCCATGTCCCCTCACTGCCATTCTCATCCTTCCTCTTGAATTGTTAGATCTGACATGTACTGACTTTGCCCAGAGACGGCTGCACTGAATTAGGGGAAGTGAGGTCATCTCCACACTCATGGAGAGGAGCTCTCACCCAGTGAAAATGCACAGAGCATGGGGGCCAGGAGAGACGAGCAGGTCCCTCTTACGTAACCCACCAGGCACAGCCTGGGATGTCACCCACTGCCCCCTTCTCTTCTCCAGGCAGATACCAACAGTGACCGGCTCTTCACAGTGAACGATGTCAAAGTCGGAGGCTCCAAGTATGGCATCATCAACCTGCAAAGTCTGAAGACCCCTACGCTTAAGGTGTTCATGCACGAAAACCTCTACTTCACCAACCGGAAGGTATGTTGCCCATCCCTGTAGCCTTGCTGCACACTTGGCCGTGGGGGTAGTTGGCCAAATTCAGGATAGAGGAGAGCAATTGGGGAAGAGGGCAGAGCATGGTTACCTCATTTTTCCATAGGACTTGATTTTTACTTCAGCCTAGGAGTTTCAGACCAACCTGGGCAGCGGAACATGCATGGTGAAAACTCGTCTCTACAAAAAAAAATAATAATAATTATCTGAGTGTGGTGGTGTGCACCTGTAGTCCCAGCTACTTGGGGATTCGGGGGGAGGTGAGGTGGGAAGATCACCTGAGGCCGGGAGATCGAGGCTGCAGTGAGCCATGATCGTGCCACTGCACTCCAACCTTGGTAACAGAGTGAGACCCTATCTCAAAAAATGGATTTATAGTTGCTCAGAACCCATAGGGAAAGAAAAGGGTCCCAGGAGTTTCTTGTCTTGGAAAAGAAAGTGAAATGAGATGATTGGGGTAGGTTGAAACAGCGCTTCTTTAACTGGTCCTCAGGACTGTCTCTCCAGGGGTCCAGGAGTTGATCTGAAAGGGCCCACACCAGGGCAGAGAGTTCCTTGGACATGGGTGACAGTGACTGTGGCCTGGATAGGAGGGGTCCTGCCCTGTGTGTTGGAGTGATACGTCATCCAGCCAGGCCGCAGCCAGCACTGAGGCTTAAATAAGAGGAGCTTCCTGTCTAGGGAGCAACCTTTAAGTTGCAGTGGGGTGATGGCGGCATCCATGAGAAGCTGTGACTTGCTATTCAGTTGGGACATAAGCCGCAAGATGGTTACAGGTTGAAAATGGCTTCTGGGTGAAGTAAGATACACCTTCAGAGTTAGGCTTATCTCCTGCCATTCAGCCCTGCCCAGAGGGTATGCCAGATATACCAGATGTCTCCCTGTGGCTCTGTTGGAGGACTCAGACTTGAGGTTACTTCCTGTCCTGCTCAAGCCCTGCCCTCAGAATGTTTGTTCCAGCCCATTTGAAGAGGAACGAGACCTGAAGAAAGAAGTCACATGTCTGTGTCCCCACAAGTTATTCCACAGGAAAGCATATTACTGTGGAATAACTTTCCGTCTTGCTGTGTGCTTCCTCACCAGGTGAATTCGGTGTGCTGGGCCTCGCTCAATCACTTGGATTCCCACATTCTGTATCCTTTGGCAGAGGAAGAGGTTTGGTGGGCAGGCCACACCCTGACGTGGACCTGGGTATCTGTGAGCTTCATGGCATGGCATCTTAGTGACCAGAGGGCTGGGCCCTTGTGCACTTAAATCTCATGCTTTAGAAAAAAGCGTACCTGGGTAGAACACAAGGATGCCCGTGGAGCACAGAGAAGTAGCTGAGGTCCCATCATGGCTGTTTCTCAAGATGACATTGATGTCACTGTGTGGCAGACACTCTCTGGGCCTTCACATGCATGTGGTGGAGACAGGATAGGAACTCGGGCAGTCTGGCTCCAAGGCCGGCCCACTCTGCCACTGTGGCGTGTGACAGGAGGCTCTGGGTTCACGACACAGACCCAGTATTCCTGCCGGAGAGCTGGTGCGGTAGCAGAGGAACAAAGCGGAAAGGAGCAGCACAGCCTTGGGGAGGAAGCCCAGCTCCTCCTGAGGCCAGGGAGGAAAACGGTGGTCAGGAGGGCAGGGTCCTCCCAGGGGAAGCTGAGGGCAGGGTCAGAGAGGGGGTTTCTTTGGCAGTGGACTTGGGTCCGTGGGTTCTGGGCCTCAGGTCCCTGCTGGCAACAGCTTTTTAGAGCACTCATCACACTAGTCTTTGCCTTCCTGAGTGAGCGGAGCCACTTTGCTGAGAGCACAGTAGTACAGTGTTGTGGTCCCTGGCCTCTGGTACCCTTGGGGGCTCTTGATATGGCACAAGACTTGATTCACTGAAAGCCACATGTTAATGACTCTTGTCCTTGGTTCATTCTTATATTAAATGTGTTCTGGAAACAACATGACTGCTCGTTGTACTTAACACCTACTTCTTGTGTTGTCGTGAGATTAGCATTAGTTAACTCCTGTGAATGCACCTACCAGTTCCTGGTACATCATTGGTCTTCAACAAGTGATAACTGAATCAGAGTCTTTTTTTAAAATTTTATTTGTTTCACAGCACTGTCTTTCAAAGGAGTTTTTTGGTTTTTATTTAATTTTTTTCAGAGAAAGGGGTCTTGCTCGTCATCCAGGCTTGAGTGCAGTGGTGCAATCATAGCTCACTCCAGCCTAGAACTCCTGGGCTCAAGTGATTCTCCTGCCTTAGCCTTCCAAGTCGCTGGGACTGTAGCTATGCACCACCACACCCAGCTTACATTTCAAAGGCTTGTAAAGCCTAAATACATTAGCGACCTGATTACAAATTTATATAAGGCACCAAACTATGTGTGTTCTCCAAATTGAAAATTGTATGTGGCTTTCATTTGATGGGGTTCTGTAGGCTAATGGGACTGACCACGTGTTCCTATGATGATCTAACCAGAGGGCTAAAGAGGCCAAGCTCTGCAGAGAGCAAAAACGAACCTCGCTCTCATTTCCAGTCTTTTAAAACAGCATGGTTTCTCATGTTTCTGTGGGCTAAGGAGAGGGAAAAAAACTCCACGTAATTGGGCTTTAAGGGATGGATGGTCTGTCGTAGCCTCATCGGTGGCTTGCCCTCTGGTGGCAGTTTCTGGTAATCTTCGGGCCTTTGTGCTACAGATTTTTTGTGCTGCTTCAGAAGTTCAGGTAACTTTTTCCCTTTCGAAAAATGGTACTTTGTTCAGACCTGCACTCTGCATTTTCCCTGCAAGAGTGGTGGGGGTTAGATGGAATTCTTTCTACACTTATTGGGCCCTTAGTTAACCTGTGGCCTGTCAAAGGATTAAGTCTTAGTGTGGCCCCATAAGTACTCAAAGTTTGAATATAAATAAGCTGAGATTCAGCAACAGTAACTAACATGCACATCGCACTTTCTTCACTTCCGTGCCCTCCAAACCCAGAAGCAAAATAAGTTTATTTGGTGATGCTGTTCCCATTTACAGTTTTAGCACCCTCTCTATCCTGGAGATACTTAACTTGGAGCTTACCACCCAGAGTGGTATGTCACATACACATCATATACTCAGATGGTCAAGAATGTTACCTGGCCAGGCACGGTGGCTCACACCTGTAATCTCAGCACTTGGGGAGGCCAAAGTCGGGGGATTGCTTGAGGCCAGGAGTTTGAGACCAGCCTGGGCAATATAGCAAGACCTGCTCTCTACAAAAAAAAAAAATAATTATATTAGCTGAGCATCATGGTGCATGCCTGTAGTTCCAGGTACTCAGGAAGCTGAGCCAGGAGGATCACTTGAGCCCCAGACTTCAAAGCTACAGTGAGCTATGATCACACTACAGCACTCCAGCCTGGGTGAGAGAGAGAGACCCTGTCTCTTAAATTTAAAAAAAAGAAAAGAAAAAAGTGACTGGGTGCAGTGGCTCATTCCCATAATCCCAGCACTTTGGGAGGCCGAGGCAGGTGGATCACTTGAGGTCAGGAGTTCAAGACCAGCCTTGCCACCATGGTGAAACCCTGTCTCCACTAAAAATACAAAAATTAGTCAGGTGTGGTGGCATGCACCTGTAATCCCAGCTACTTGGAAAGTTGAGGCGGGAGAATTGCTTGAAAACCCAGGAGACAGAGGTTGCAGTGAGCCAAGATTGCACCACTGCACTCCAGTCTGGGCGACAGAGCAAGACTCCATCTAAAATATATATATATATAAATAAAATGTTTAAAAAGGTTTTTAAAAGGTTACATGATTACTTTTCAGATAGTTACGTTTTCCAGTGAGGAATATGTGTGGTCATTCAGACAACACCTATCGAGTATATGCAGTTGCAAGGAGATGGAGACAGGCAGCTCCACCAGTCTTCAGTGTAGGAGGAAAGCTGCATGCAGGAGGGATTGCAGCCACCTTCCTGAAGGGAGACCCATGAGGGCAGGAAGAGGCCAGGGACTCCTAATAGGAGGAGGAGTTGGGAGAAAGCTTGGTATGTTTGGCAGCAGTTTGATATTCATGATGTTTCTGGCTAGGGAGTAGGACCTTTCAAGACTGAATGCTCGCTCAGGGATGTGGGAGGTCCCAGGGGTTTGTGATTGTGGAGTGATTTTTGAAAATGATTCCTTTGGTGGCATTGTTGGGGGATAGACAGGTGAGAGCAAGTCCTCAGACAGAAGCTGCTGCAAGACGGAGAGCGGCAGTGAGGGCGTGAAATGAGGCAGCAGGAGTGGAGGGAAGGGCACCAAGGGGCAGGCGCAGGTCCTAGCCCGGGCATCGTGTGATAGGAGAAGGCCCAGGATAGACTTCCCGGAGAGTGGTGGGTTGAGGCCAAGGAGTGTGCAGTAGAAATTGGGCTACATGGCCATAGGGCAGAACTGGAACATTTCCGTCAGATTTAGAAATCAGGAGCTCATTGAAGGCTGTGGTGAGAACACTTCTCTGGGAAGCCGAGGGTCAGGCCTGGATTTCAGGGAGGAAAGGCAAGGGAGTGAGAATAAATACAGGCTCCTCTGGAGTGAAGTTTGGCTATGAGGGGAAAAGGAGAGGAACCGCGTCAGTCAGAAGACACACACATAGGCAAAGGTATAAAGGGGCAGGTCAGAGAGACTGCCCAGTGACTACGCTCATGTGAACAGACACCCACATGTAGTCAGGGAAATGGCCATTGAAATAATAGGTGTCACCTGTACCCATTCAGATAAGCAGAAATTTTAACAGCTGGTAGTGAGATATTCTGTGCAGTGCCATTTCTGTATGTATTTTTTAAAACAAAAGTCGCTTTGTTTTATTTATTGACAAATACATGTAGTGGAAATACAGCATGGCTTAGAAGAACTTACACCAGTTTGAGAAGAGCAGTTCTTTCTGGGTGGGGGAGAAGGGAGAATTGGACTAGGGAGGGATCAGAGAGGGGGGCTTTTGGGGCTTTTTTATAGTATTTTATTTTTGAGACATGGTCTTACTCTGTCAGTCAGGCTGGAATGCAGTCACATGATCACAGCTCACCACAGCCTCGACTTTCAAGGCTCAAGCAATCCTCCCACCTCAGCCTCCCGAGGAGCTGGTACTACAGGCACACACCACCACGCCCAGCTAGTTTTTGTATTTTTTGTAGAGAAAAGGTTTTGCCATGTTTCCCAGGCTGGTCTCGAACTCCTGGGCTCGAGTGATCCTCCTGCCTCAGCTTCCCAAAGTGCTGGGATTACATAGGCAGGAGCCACCACACCCAGCTTTTAACTATATCTGATATCTGATTTGTTTTTCCCTTTAAAAAAAATCTGAAGCTGGCCGGGCACGATGGCTCACCCCTATAATCCCAGCACTTTGGGAGGCCAGGGCGGGCAGATCACCTGAGGTCGGGTGTTCAAGACCAGCCTGACCAAGATGGAGAAACCCCATGTCTACTAAAAATACAAAATTAGACAGGCATGGTGGCACATGCCTGTAATCCCAGCTACTCAGGAGGCTGAGGCAGGAGAATCGCTTGAACCCAGGAGGCAGAGGTTGCAGTGAGCCAAGATCACGCCATTGCACCCCAGCCTGGGCAACAAGAGCGAAACTCCGTCTCAAAAACAAACAAACAAACCAAAAAAAACACGCGAAGCTAAATGTGGACAGTGTAAACATATGTTGAATCTGGACGGCGGGGTTACTCTGTCCTAGGTTGTGTGCCGTATGACCTTCTGAAGGGTGAACGCCCATGCCTCCTCCCAGAGGGGAGCCTTGTGCCTAACTGTCCTTAACAGCTTTTTCCAGGCTGTGCCTCATGGGACTCGCGGAGACTCCAGGCTGCGCGACCCTGCTCCCAGCGTCACTGTTCGTCAATAGTCACCCAGGTACAGGGTTCTCTTCCTTTGAAGAAATCTGTCCTATGTCTCCCGAGAGCTGTGTGGAGGTGGCTTAGAGAGGAGTGTGGGGCCACTGCAGAGGCCCTGTGGGAGGATTCCCTAAGCCTGTCCCAGGGTTAGTACCAGAAGCATGTGCTTTTTTTTTTTTTTTTTTTTACAGCATCTGCCCCTTTTTACCCATCTTGGGCCATTTCAGTCATTTCAGCAGCCAGAGCAGACTTAACACGTATGTAAACCAACGTGAGATTAGAACACTGATTTGGATGCCTGTGCACATCATTCAGAAGACACCTCCGAAGGTCCAGAGCACCTCAGGTGCCATCAGGGGTACTTAACATTCTGCCTAGGTTAAGGCAACTTGACTCCTCCTTCCTGACAGCATTCTAGATACTACATTTTCAGTCTATCAGAAAATTAGGATCAATAAGACAAGAGTGAGAGGCCTCTTAAGAGTGTGGGCTTCAGGCAAACCTGGCACGAATCCCAGCTCTGCCCCTTGCCAACTTGAATGGAATATTGAACCTCCCTAAAGTGGACAAGGCCTTCCCAGTGCACATCCATGGAGAATTAGATGAGATCACGCACATTTAGCTCAGTGCCTGGTATTTCATCGCACAGCAAGCTTATGAGGCAGGAGTGTGTCTTACCACCATTTTACGGTTAAGGAAACTGAGGCAGAGAGTTTCAGAATTTGCCTTACAAAAGTAATTTTTAGTGTTGGAGGTCAGGCTCACAGTACCCTTTGGAGAGGTAGTAATTGGGAAAGGGATGTGAGGGAGGCCTCTGGGGTACTGGATTGTTTTATGTCTTTTCTTTTTTCTTTGTTTGTTTGTTTGTTTTTGAGACGGAGTTTTGTTGCCCAGGCTGGAGTACAGTGACGTGATCTCAGGTCACCGCAACCTTCGTCTCTGGGATTCAAGCGATTCTCCTGCCTCAGCCTCCCGAGTAGATGGGATTACAGGCATGTTCTACCACACCTGGCTATTTTTGTACTTTTAGTAGAGATGGGATTTCTCCATGTTGGTGAGGCTGGTCTCGAACTCCTGACCTCAGGTGATCCACCCGCCTTGGCCTGCCAAAGTGCTGGGATTACAGGCGTGAGCCACCGCGCCCGGCCTGGATTGTTCTGTTTCTCAACCTGATTGGCGGGTACGTGGCTATATTTAGTTTGTAATAACTCCCTGAACTGTATCCTTCCAATGTGTACGTTCTATCAATGCAAAAGTTTATTTTAAAAAATATTTTATCAAAGCATGGTGACTCATGCCTGTAATCCCAACACTTTGGGAGGCCAAGGCAGGATAATCATTTGAGCCCAGGAGTTCGAGACCAGCCTGAGCAACATAGCAAGACTCCAATCTCTACAAAAAATAAATAATAAGCCATGTGTGGTGACTCACACCTGTGGTCCCAGCTACTTGGGAGGCTGAGATGGGAGGATTTCTTGAGCCTGGGAAGTTGAGGATGCATTGAGCCATGATCATGCCACTGCACTCCAGACTGGGCAAAAGAACAAGACCCTGTCTTAAAAATACGTATATCTATATATATCTTTATGTGTGTGTGTGTGTGTCTGTGTGTGCGTATGTATATACACACACACTTGCCTGAGATCACATAGCTGGTAGGTGATTGAGGATCGGAGCCACCTTACCTCTGACAGTACACTACCTCCTTGATATCAGTACTATAAACATGACTACTGGGAATGTTAACATACATGCATTTTCAGAATAACGACTTGTGAGCCAGGCATCCCAGCTGAGCCTCTCTCTTGCAACCACAAAACCCAGAATGGGGCCAAAGGTATAGACCCTCTGAGCAGCTATGGGCATATTTGGATGTTTTCTGAACCCAGTGGTCCCTGGCCTGGCTAGAGGGCAGCCACAATTTACATTCTCCTATCTCCTTAGCAGGAATAGACCGGCCTGGCATGCTCTGCAGTTTCCGGATCCCTGGTGCCTGGTCCTGTGCCTGGTCCCTGAATATCCAAGCAAATAACTGCTTCAGTACAGGTGAGCCTGGCTCCCCAGGTGCCCAGAGAAGAGGCCTTAACAGACCTTAAAACCCCTGTAGCTGTCCCTGTCCCCAGACTACATGTGACATAATCTCACCAGCCTATCTCTGTCTCCGCCAGGCTTGTCTCGGCGGGTCCTGTTGACCAACGTGGTGACGGGACACCGGCAGTCCTTTGGGACCAACAGTGATGTCTTGGCCCAGCAGTTTGCTCTCATGGTTAGTTGGATTGGGACAGGCAGAATATAAAGTTTGCCCCGTGCAGAAATTTGGCCAGATTGAAATTGGACTCCTCTGTGTGCCATCTAGTCGTCTTTGACAGGGGAGAAAGAGCATCAGAAAGGCTCAGTGGGTTCCTTTGTAAGCGTGTCTGAACTGAGTGAAAGTTGGTTGATCCAGAAAGGCTTGCCTGAGTTGCTCTAAACAACCTCTCATGGAAAGGAATTGTGAGCAGTTCTTGGGTACTTGGAGTTACCCAGCAGGACAAACCATCTTTAAAATGTATAAGCTAAACACCAATTCTTCACAGCTCTCAGGTTATATGTTTTATATATTTAAAAAATCAGGGCCGGGCACGGTGGCTCACGCCTGTAATCCCAGCACTTTGGGAGGCCGAGACGGATGGATCACGAGGTCAGGAGATCGAGACCATCCTGCCTAACACAGTGAAACCCCATCTCTACTAAAAATACAAAAATTAGCCAGGTGTGGTGGCGGGCGCCTGTAGTCCCACCTACACGGCAGGCTGAGACAGGAGAATGGCGTGAACCTGGGAGGCAGAGCTTGCAGTGAGCCGATACCGCACCACTGCACTCCAGCCTGGGCAACAGAGTGAGACTCCATCTCAAAAAAAAAAAAAGAATTTAAGCTTGATAAATTCAAGTCAGTTTAAAAAAAAAAAAAAAATCAGGCCAGGTGCAGTGGCTCATGGCTGTAATCCCAGCACTTTGGGAGGCCGAGATGGGTAGATCACGAGGTCAGGAGTTTGAAACCAGCCTAGCCAAGATAGTGAAACCTCTTCTCTACTAAAAATACAAAAATTAGCTGGGTGTGGTGCCAGGCGCCTGTAATCCCAGCTGCTCAGGAGGCTGAGGCAGGAGAATCACCTGAACCCGGGAGGCGGAGGTTGCAGTGAGCCGAGATGGCACCACTGCACTCCAGCCTGGGCGACAGGGCAAGGCTCTGTCTCAAAAAAAAGTGGTCATAACTATATTTTAAGGACTTTTCTCTAGAAAATACCATCTTTCCTTAAAAGTGAATGAACCTGCTGACCCGCCTTTGGTAGAGATGGGGTGCTATCTCTGGGACTTCAGAGAGAAAGGCCAAAGGCGGCAGTGCGTGGGGGGGGCAGGGAGCAGGCAGCTCCTAGGACCTCTATGCTGCCCATGAGGAGGACACGTGGGGTCTGGTTCTTCTAGCCACTAACAAGGAATCATCCTCCCTTCCAACTCCATTGAGACCCAAACCCTGACCAGCACGTGTCTGATCACACCATCCGACCCAGAGGCTGGAAGAGGGGTTATAGCAGGAGGACCTGCCCTGCCCAGCCTCAGAGGGAGGTCATGGTAGCCAGGACCGAGCAGGCCCTCTTTCCACAGGTTCCTCTGCTGTTTAATGGCTGCCGCTCTGGGGAAATCTTTGCCATTGATCTGCGTTGTGGAAATCAAGGCAAGGGGTGGAAGGCCACCCGCCTGTTTCATGACTCAGCAGTGACCTCTGTGCGGATCCTCCAAGATGAGCAATACCTGATGGCATCAGACATGGCTGGAAAGGTAGGGGATCATGAACTTTCTCAGGCCACGGGGTCTCGTGGCCCAGAGACCTGCCAGGTGAAAGGGTTCTGCTGAAGAGGTCCTCATACCGAGACCCCAGGAAGGGGAAGTTCACTGAAGACCAAGTGATTTGTTGGCCCTGCCTGGGGACTGCTTTGTTGCCCATATGAGCCTAATCTGATGTAAACAAAAGTGAAAAGGATTCTTTGGTTGTGTACCTTTTTTTTTTTTTTTTTTTTTTTTTTTTGCGACGAAGTCTTGCTGTGTTGCCCAGGCTGGAGTGCAATGGTGCAATCTCCGCTCACTGCAACCTCCATCTCTCAGGTTCAAGCGATTCTCCTGCCTCAGCCTCCTGAGTAGCTGAGATTGCAGGCACCTGGATAATTTTTGTATTTTTAGTAGAGACGGGGTTTCACCATGTTGGTCAGGCTGATCTCAAACTCCTGACCTCATGATCTGCCCACCTTGGCCTCCCAAAGTGCTGGGATTACAGACATGAGCCACCACGCCCGACCTGGTTACATGCTTTTGATGGACTCCAAGGCTCAGGAATTCGAGATGGAGATCTTCATGACCTGCACAGGCCACTGGAGACCACCTTGCCTTCCTGGCTTCGCACTTGGGGACCACCGTGGTACCTCCTGGCCCCTCTCTGATGGCTCCTGGTGCTTCTTTCCACAGATCAAGCTGTGGGACCTGAGGACCACTAAGTGCATAAGGCAGTACGAAGGCCACGTGAATGAGTATGCCTACCTGCCCCTGCATGTGCACGAGGAAGAAGGAATCCTGGTGGCAGGTACTTGAGGAAGGATGGGGAAATTCCACCCCATCAAATACTGTCTCTCAGGGGCGATCCCAGCAACTTCAGCAGCATAGGGAAAAGTTACCCCAAAACAGAACTGAATCAAGGGGAGTGTGGACATTTGGGTGGGGAGACTAGGAGGGAAGTAGAATTGGATATATTAGTAATCCGCAGTGTAAATAAATGTCCACCAGGTGGACAGCCTCGTCCCATGTCAGTGGGCAAACATCACTTCAGAAACAGGCAGGTGGGGGGTGCTGGGGAGCCTGGGTTTGGAGTTTGCATGGATTTCATCAGGCCAGCGGTATCCCACCATGCAGCTATCTTACCCAAAAACGTGGCCTCCCTGTTGTCTCTACTCGCATTTCCACCAGAGGATGCTGAGAAAAGAAGTTACGGTCATTGTAAAGATTCTTGGCCCCGGCCCGGCGCGGTGGCTCACGCGCATAATCCCAACACTGTGGGAGGCCAAGGAGGGCGGATCACCAGGCCACGAGATTGAGACCATCCTGGCCAGCATAGTGAAACCCCATTACTACTAAAATACAAAAACTAACTGGGCATGGTGGCACCTGCCTGTAATCCCAGCTATTTAGGAGTCTGAAGCAGGAGAATTGCTTGGACCAGGAAGTCGGAGGTTACAGTGAGCCAAGATTGACAGAGTGAAACTCCATCTCAAAATAAATAAATAAATAAGATTCATGGCCCCTTTACTGCCATCCCTGTGGCTCCACGATCTGCAGATTAGGAGCGGCTGGCTAGCCACTAAGCCCCTGGGAAGGGAGTTACCAGTTGATTACAGATGATAGTGGCTATAGCGTAATCAGACAGTGTGCAGGCTCAGTGCTTTCACACTGAAATAGTGGCCCCTGACACTACAGAATGTGTTCTCAGTCTTCATGAACCACTTCTACTGGTATTCCTATAGAAAGGGCTTATTCCCCATGGAACATTTTTGTGGCTAGGAAGCATCACTTTGTTAGAACGTTCTTAGACTTATTTACTATTCTCATCAACACCAGGACTTCGCTTCCTTTTTAAATCGATTTTTCACCTATTTTTATCGCAGAAGAGCTCCTGTGAGCTGGATGATAGAGAGAGCTCAGCCTTGCTGAAAGGCAGGTGCAGGTAGTCGTCAGCGGCAGTAATAAGCTGCAGCCGGGAGTCAGCTTCAGCCAAGGTAGCACTTCTGGTCTTAGAGTCACACAAGTGATCGGAATCACAAATGTGAAACCCATGACTGCCCAAGGCCTGTCCTCTTCTGCTGAAGTTCTCCAGTAGTATATATCATGTTTCTGGGCTGCTGTAACCCATGCTGTTGTGTGTCACAGTCCTCAGAACTGGAGCCCTGAAGACTGAAACTGGTCTTAGGAACTGAAGCGTTAAACCAGAAAGAGCTGTGGGGAGAGTTGTCAACCTAGTCCATCCCTAGGATGTAATGACTTTGACAGATCTTTTACTATATCATGAAAAGATCAGGCCAGACGTGGTAGCTATAATTCTAGCACTTAGGAAGCTTGAGTCTGGGAGTTTAGGACCAGCCGGGGCAACATAACAAGACCCTATCTCAAAAAAAAAAAAAAAATTAGGTATGGTGGCACACACTTGTAGTCCCAGTTAACTCAGGAGGCTGAGGTAACTCAGGAGTTCAAGGCTGCAGTGAGCCCTGATTGCACCACTGCACCCCAGCCTGGGCGACAGAACAAGACTTTGTCCCTAAAAAATGGGAGAAATCAGTTGCATGTCATCTAGACCAGGTGGCCTGCGCTCACACTTGAACATTCCGTGACGTCAAGAGCAGCAGAATCCCCAGACATTAGCCAGGATACCTCCAAGCCACTCGTGGCATCACACAGCCAACCAGGGCATCTTGTCATTGTTCTAGCACAACAGGGAGACTTGCGTTATCTGTAGAAATGCTGTCTGTTAATGAGTTTGTGTTTTGGCTCACATGAAATCACAGCCCTGAGGAATCTTGAGAAGCCATGTCCACATGTAGGTGAGTTTTCCTTTGCATTCTCTCACTAGCCTGCCATGTGTCTTTCCTCTTTCCTAGTGGGGCAGGACTGCTACACGAGAATCTGGAGCCTCCACGATGCCCACCTACTCAGAACCATACCCTCCCCGTACCCTGCCTCCAAGGCCGACATTCCTAGTGTGGCCTTCTCGTCGCGGCTGGGGGGCTCCCGGGGCGCGCCGGGGCTGCTCATGGCTGTCGGGCAGGACCTTTACTGTTACTCCTACAGCTAATTCTGCAGGGTACAGCCCAGAGCTATGTGGATTTGACTTACGGGAGGAAAGCGTAACTTTTTACTGCATCTGATGAGGGCGTTTTAAGTGACAGTGTACACAGATCCCATCCTCTGGCTGCTAGGAGAAAAGTGCTGAACGTTCCGTGTGGAGACACTCAGGAAAGTTATTTGAGTTAAATTGCTGGCTCAGAGAGCTTGGAAGTCCTTTTCATAAAAGGTACCTATTTCCTTTTCTTATTGAATTCTTAGAACTTAGTTAACCCTCCCTACCTTTTCTTAACAAAAAAAGACTTTTCTAAGGACTGAAGATTGGCAAAAACTAAAAGCTTCTTCCACCAAGAGCCCATTGGAGAAGCCCAGCGATGAGACGGTGAGATGGTTTGAGCCCTCGGTGCCTGGGTCCCAGGACGACCTGCATCTGTACTTGGGGAAGCCAGCGGGAGAGGATGGGGAGGTTACTTCTCTAAGTCCCTGCAGAAATATTGAAGGCTGGAGTTTGGAATCCTTAAACTTGGCCTTCTCAAACTCAACAGCAGATCTCCGGGATTCTCCTGTTATTATCCAAAGGCATTGGAAGGAAAGATGGATCTTCTTACATGCGAGGAGTTTTAAACAGTCCTTAACATACCTTTGTTGAAGCACCTCTAAGGTACAGCAGCTCTGGTTTCTATTACAGTGACTTGAATGTCAGATTCAAGGGCCTGGCGTCAAAGTGAATCGGTTTTGACTTTTTGCAGTCTAGGAGCGACGGTTTGTGAGATGTTTATTCAGTGTTAAAGAGCCTGTTTTTCTACCAAACAATAAACCAAGAAAAGAATCATGGTGTGACGTGCGCTTCTGTGAATGACTCAGGAGATCATGAAGCTTGGGCTGCTGGGACCAGCTTTCATAGCCTTCCTGGAGAGCTTCCCTGGGCCCCTCCAGACCCACTCTGCCCTCATCATCTCTCCATCTCCACCCTGCTCTGTGCATGCCCGAGAGACTCACCTCTGGACTAGGTCAGGGTTCCCTGGCTCGCAGCAGCCAGGTAGGTTCAGCCCGTGGGAAGCAGCAGCAGAACACGGAGGGCAAGAGAAGAGGGAGGTGGGATCGCTGGTTCCCCGGCTCCCTTCTGGCTGGGCTATGGGTGGCTGTAACTAAAACCCACCACTTCTATTGGAAAGTGCTCAGAGAGAGCCGGGTTCCAACAACTCTCCATTTGTCCCTTCAGACCTACAGCTGGTCATCACACCTCACTATTGCTGGCCCAGGATGCCTCACTAGGTAGACTCTCAGCCACTTGAATGTTCCATCCGTTTCCTGCCAGTACCCTGACTAATACAACGTATTCTATAGAGAACCAAATTTTTTTTTTTTTTTTTTTTTTTTTTTTTTTTTTTTTTGAGACAGGGTCTTATTCTGTCACCATGGCTGGAATGCGGTGGCACAGTTTTGGCTTACTGCAACCTCTACCTTATGTATTCAAGGGATCCTCCCACTTCAGCCTCTTGAGTAGCGGGGACTACAGAGACAGGGTTTCACAGTGTTACCCAGGCTGGTCTTGAACTCTTGAGCTCAAGTGATCTGCCCGTCTCGGCCTCCCAAAGTGCTGGGACTATAGGCATGAGCCATCACACCTGGCATCAACTCGTAATTTTACGACGGAAGGAACCACAGTCTGGTGGTTTAAACACCTGGGTGTTTAAAGGCTTGAAAATAATCTGGTGTACACATTTTGAAAAAGCCTTTTAATTTTCTTTTTTTTTTTTTTTTTTTTGAGACGGAGTCTTGCTCTGTCGCCCAGGCTGGAGTGCAGTGGCCGGATCTCAGCTCACTGCAAGCTCCGCCTCCCGGGTTCATGCCATTCTCCTGCCTCAGCCTCCCGAGTAGCTGGGACTACAGGCGTCCGCCACATCGCCCGGCTAGTTTTTTGTTATTTTTTAGTAGAGACAGGGTTTCACCATGTTAGCCAGGATGGTCTCGATCTCCTGACCTCGTGATCCACCCGTCTCGGCCTCCCAAAGTGCTGGGATTACAGGCTTGAGCCACCGCGCCCGGCCTAATTTTCTTTTTTGAGACAAGAGTCCCACTCTCTGTCACCCAGACTGAAAGTGCAGTGGCACGATCACAGCTCACTGCAGCCTCAAACTGCTGGGCTCAAGCGATCCTGCAGTCTCAGCCTCCTGAGTAACTGGGACTACAGGCGTGTGCCACCACACCTGGCAGTTACTTTTTTGATTTTTTTGTAGAGATGGGTCTGGCCTTGTTACCTAGGCTGTCTGAAACTTCTGGGTTCAAGTGGCCCTCTTGCCTCAGCCTCCTAAAGTGCTGGGATTATAGGTGTGAGCCACTGTGCCCAGCCTGCTTTGTTTGTTTGGTTTTTGTTTTTTTGTTTTGAGATGGAGTTTCGCTCTCGTTGCCCAGGCTGGAGTGCAGTGGCGCCATCTCGGCTCACTGCACCCTCTGCCTCCCGGGTTCAAGCGATTCTCCTGCCTCAGCCTTCCTGAGTAGCTGGGATTACAGGCATGTACCACCATGCCCAGCTAATTTTTTTTTGTATTTTTAGTAGAGACGGGGTTTCTCCATGTTGGTCACGCTGGTCTCAAACTCCTGACCTCAGGTGATCCACCTGCCTCAGCCTCCCAAAGTGCTGGGATTGCAGGCCTGAGCCACCGCACCTGGCTCGGTTCTTAAATATATTTAATCTGTCCGCCTGAGTTACCTAAGGCTGTGACCTCTTCCCTCTCCCACCAGCAAACCCCAGGGCAGTTTGTACTGTGCCCTCTCAGCACTGTGGGTGGCTGACAGTCTTCTGTATTCTCTTCCCCACTTTCAGGATCATGGTGGTACAGGAAGGGATGGCTGGATAGTAGATTACATCCACATCTTCGGGAAAGGACAGAGATACCTCAACAGGAGAAGTTGGGTAGGGACAGGCACGTGCTGCCTCCATTTCCAGCCTCATCATGGTTCCTAGGCCATAGCGAAGCCTGGTTGAGGGGAAGAGGCCCAGGGACTGCATCCTTCCAGCTTTTCTTCACATACACAAGCAGATGGTGCCACAGTGCTGCCTGATATTAGCTAATAAGCACCCACTGTATGTCAGCCCCCCCGCCCTGTATTTTTTGAGACATGGTCTCACTCTGTCGCCCAAGCTGGACTGCATGAATTGCAGTAGCACAGTCACGACTCACTGCAGTCTTGACCTCCTGGGCTTGGGCAATCCTCCCACCTCAGCCTTCTGAGCAGTTGGGCCCACAGGGTGTACCACCACATTCAGTTAATTTTTTGTTTTTTGTAGAGATGGAGTCTCCCTATGTTGCCCAGGCTGGTCTTGAACTCCTAGGCTCCAGTGCTCCTCTGGCCTCAGCCTCCCAAAGTGCTGGCATCACAGACATGAGCCATTTGTAAGGCGCTTCTCACCCTCACACTAACCCCACAGCACAGTTTGGGAAACAGGTTTCTTGAGTTAAAGTGGTTTGGCGAGAAGGGCTGAGCTGGGATTAAGATTCCACTCTTCCCAATTCTGAAGCCCCCGTTTCCCTCACTGCTGTGTCCTGCTCCTTTTCCGGGCCCAGATGAACAACAACGGGAAAGAGTTGGGAGAGATTTTTCTAATAGAGTAAACCCTCCTCCCAGCCCAGCTCCACCATCCTGGGCCACTCCTCCAGTCGCATGATCCTTTGTACATTTGGTCCAATTGATTTTGAGCCCATCCATTTTTTCCACATGGGTCAGAGACAAGGGTGACATTTTTCTCATTTCTCATGGGAGAAAGCCCAGCTCTGCCAAGCCCAGAATTTCTGACCCCTCCTGTCCCAGCACAAACCGTTCACAGTCTCCCCGCAATTATTCCTGTTGCGGGGTTTTATTTCTAGGAAGCCTGTCCCTCAACCTTACCAGCCCTTGGCTTTTCAACCCAGAGGCTCGGGACATTTGAGGATTGCATGTTCGGCTGTGGGCATGGGGAATGCAGTGACTATGCCTGGTTGGCATCCCATACCACACCCAGGGGAATGGGGAAGCCAAGAGGTGGACTGAATGCAGGCTCAGGCCTCTCTCCTCGCCCCCGAGGGCATCCTCTCCAGCAGGGGACTGGGCATGACCACTGCAGTGCTGGTCTGAAACCGGTCAGTGGGTTCAGTGGGAGGTTTGACTGCTGCGGGAACACCCCAGCGCTCTGCCGGAGCACATCCGTCTTTGGAGAGGCCGCCCACCTCCCTCTGTTCTACCAGCATCTCTTCCCTTCATAGCCCTCAACCTGAATTTCTAAGACAGATGTTTAGATGAACTCTCAATGTTACTTTACATGAAAAAAATTTGTGTCTCCAAGTGTGCTGTTTCTTCCCTGAGATTGGAGGAAGGAGCCAGCTCTATTCTTGGCTTCTCTTCCCCCTGGAAAGGTGATGAGGGGAGAAAGGGCTTCTCGGGCCTATGCCCTTGCACTCCATACCAACGAGTGCCAGGTTTGAAAGGAGGGGCTTCAGTTCTCCCCTGCCAGTGGGATAAGGAGGAGCCATACTACTCAACCTCAATAAAGCACTTGCCCAGCTAAGAGCAGAGCCCCAGGTCAGAGCTGGCTATTGTTCCATCAAGAACAGAGCAAAAGCTACGCTTCGTGGTTAATGCCTGTAATCCCAGTACTTTGGGAGGCTGAAGTGAGGCCGAGACGGGTTGAGCTCAGGCAGGTGGATCCCTTGAAATCAGCCTGGGCAACATGCAGAAACCCTATCTTTACAAAACACACACACACACGCATACACACACATGCACACACACTTTATATATAGATAGAGAGACTCTCACTTTTAGCCCAGCCTGGAGTACAGTGGTGTGATTTCAGCTCACTGCAACCTCCGCCTCCCAGAGTTCAAGCAATTCTCCTGCCTCAGCCTCCCCAGTAGCTGGGATTACAGGCGCCTGCCACCTCGCCCACCTAATTTTTTTGTATTTTTAGTGGCGATGGGGTTTCGCTATGTTGGTCAGGCTGGTCTCAAACTCCTGACCTCACCTCAGCCTCCCAAAGTGCTGGGATTATGGGCGTGAGCCACCGTGCCCAGCCCAGGATGTCATTTTTCAAGTATTCCCTTTCAGTTTATTGGTGGCCAAGGGAAAAGCCAAAGCAGATGATGGATAATTAAGAAGGTGGGGCTTTAGAACACAAAGCTTGCCAGAACTCTAGTGTGGGTGGAACTTGATTGTATTGAGTCACCATAAGTGGACAAGGAAGGAGTGCTCAGCAGGTGAAGGGGGTATAGCTCAGGGGTAGAGCATTTGACTGCAGATCAAGAGGTCCCCGGTTCAAATCCGGGTGCCCCCTTCCCGGATGTTTTCTCACTTCCATTTAAAAGTAAATACTGTCAGCCACAGTGTTACCAGAAGATAAAGGAACTTTCAGCTTGCTGTTGTGTTGAAATTGTTCCTCCCACATTCCAGCTGACCACTAGAACAAAAAGCCCCTTTAGGACCTCCTTTGTATTCCATTAAGACCAAGTCCCTGGGGAGATTCTAAATCTGTGAGTAAGTCTGAGAGCTGTGAACACAATTTGGCCATCGGGTGTGTGTCGAAGTATATATATAAATGTTCCTTCAACATATATTTTTGAAAACTTAGTACATGCAAAGTTCCCTTGAATTAAAACATGAAAGAAGGGCCAGGCACGGTGGCTCATGCCTATAATCCCAGCACTTTGGGAGGCCGAATTGGGTGGATCACTTGAATTCAAGAATTCAAGACCAGCTGAGCCACATGGCGAAACCCGCCCCCCCTCCCCGTCTCTACTAAAAATACACAAATTAGCCAGGCATGGTGGTGCGCGTCTATAATCCCAGCTATTTGGGAGGCTGAGGCAGGAGAATTGCTTGCAACCAGGAGGCAGAGGCTACAGTGAGCCGAGATCATGCCACTGCACTCCAGCCTGGGTGACAGAGAGACTCCATCTCAAACAACTCTTTGATGACATCCTTTGTCATGGTCCTTAACACTACACAACTGCAACCAGCCACTTTATGGGTTTTCCCTGTCAGTTTTACAGTGGCCCACCCCTTCCCCTGGTTTCTTGTCATCAACCTTAATTTGGGTGATCTGGTGTTCAGCACCAAGGGCCTTCACCAGCCACATAGGCAGGCTCATCACAGTTGGGGACAGCACACAAGGATGGGGACAGCACACGAGGATGGGCCCAGCACTTTTCTAAGGCTTTGGCAGCTTCTCGAATTCCACGTGCTAGGCCATCGTGGATGAGGGCGGCTTTCAGGGCCTCTTGTAAAGCAGTGTTAAGGTCCATGACACCTCCAGCAGTGATGCCTTCCTGGGCCATGGCGGTGGGTTAGGGAGGAAGCTGATTCTTGAACACACCTGAGCCTCTGCCTCCGCGACTCAGTGGCGGCGGGTAAAGAGCAGCAGTTGGTTCTTGGTTAACACTCACTGCACCTAAAATGTGGTCTAGGTTGCATGAAAAGGGGTTAAACTTGGCCAAGACATTGAATAAGCATTTTGGCCAGTTTGCTTGATACCATTGATGTCATAAAGATTAATATGTTACAGTCTCTGAGCATTTTTCTTTTTTTTTTTTTTGACAAGGTCTCACTCTGTCGCCCAGGCTAGAGTACAGCCGGCGTGATCTTGGCTCACTGCAGCCTTGACCTCCCAGGCTCAAGCAATTCTCCCACCTCAGTCTCCTGAGTAGCTGGGATTACAGGCGTGTGCCACCACACCGAGCTGATTTTTGAGATTTGGGGGTATTTTTGTAGAGACAGGATTTTGCCATGTTGCTCAGGCTGGTCTAGAACTCCTGGCCTCACACCATCCACTCACTTTGGCGTCCCAAAGCACTGGGATTACAGGGTGAGCCATCGTGCCTGACCTTGAAGGATTTTCCATTTTGCCCTCCTCCCCAGGTGACAATGAAAGGTAGCAAATGAGCAGGTGATTGTGACGGCAGCACGGAGCTGTGACAGACCCCTTGCTAACTTGCTCAGTGTTTGCTTACTTACAGCCTTCTAGTGACAACAATGAATGGCTCACACTGGTTATCAAAAATGCCCACAAATACTGGCTGGGTGCGGTGGCTCACGCCTGTAATCCCAACACTTTGGGAGGCCAAGGCGGGCAGATCACTTGAGGTCAGGAGTTCAAGACCAACCTGACCAACGTGGTGAAAGCCCGTGTCTACTGAAAATACACAAATTAACCAGGCGTAGTGGTCCACGCCTGTAATCTCAGCTACTCAGGGGGCTGAGGCAGGAGAATCCCTTGAGCCCTGGAGGCGGAGGTTGCAGTGAGCCGAGATCACACCACTGCACTCCAGCCTGGGCAACAGAGTGAGAACTCCATCTCCAAAAAAAAAAAAAAAAAGCCCACAAATAAATACTG
The DNA here is from genome assembly GCF_024542745.1 of Macaca thibetana thibetana. Taxonomy (NCBI): domain Eukaryota; kingdom Metazoa; phylum Chordata; class Mammalia; order Primates; family Cercopithecidae; genus Macaca; species Macaca thibetana. The sequence goes on along the minus strand of NC_065584.1, from coordinate 34,727,927 downwards.
CCTCCTGTCCCATGTTGCTGTGGACACCCTACACTCCAACTGGCCCAACATGGTTTGGAGGGTACTGCCAGCCTCCTAGGTGTCCCCAACAAGGTTCCTCACACAGCAGCATCCTTCATCTAAGACCAAGTCAGCCCCTCCCTATTACCTGTCAACCCTAGATCTGTCCTGGTCTAAATCTTCCACCTAACCATCCCCACAAACAATTTCAGGCTAAACTCCATTTCTTCTTGATTTCTCCATTTGTACATGTTGCTAAAAGGCTCTGGTCCCACTCTAAGTCTGTCCTCTCCAGTCCATCCACTGTACTGTCACAGGAATGATCTTTCTAGATCTTTGCTTTCGATGGCTTCCTGTGCCTCAGATAGCGTGGCCTTTTGTGATCTGACTTCATATGCCTCTCCATCCTCTTGCGCCATCTCTGCCTCACACCTGGTGCTCTCGGGACACCACGTTTCAAGCCTGTCCCCCACACGCCCGGGCCTCTACTCGAGCCACCCAACTCCTTTTCGTCCAGAAAAATCCCACTTTTAAGGCTCAGCATAAAAGACCCCTCAGGGAAGTTCCGTTTCCCCAGCACTTGACACAAGTAGACACTTGTTAAGATAGATGAACCATTTTGTGTTTTGCCAGCATGATTTTGTTTTCATTTCTACAACCCTAGGAAGTAAATTTCCACACTTTACGGAAGAAAAGACTGAATCTCAAGAGAGTGATTTGCCCAAAGTCGTCTGCTGATACATGCAGCAGAGCCAGCTGGGGCTCCTCCTGAAGTTGAAGACTCTATTAGGCCCCTTGTGTTGGGGAGAATGGGCTTCTTACTGTTCCTCTGGACATTTAAGATCTTTTTGGGTTCAGTTCAACAGTTTCCCCTTTTCTCCCTCTTTCCTTAAGACTCACTGCCTCTGCCTCCCACGGTACCTTCTGACCTGGGCCTGGCTATCATATGTTTGCTCACGTCTCCCTGCTTGCTCCTACTACCTGCCTGCCTGCTTGCACTCTTGGCTTCACGTGAACAAAAGCAGCTGTTGCAATACCGAAAAGGGTATTCTCTGTAGATGCCATAATCTGAGCAAAGGTGCGCAGACACAAATGCTCCTGGTAGTCCAGGGCAGTCAGAACTGAGTTGCCGTGGTGGATGGGAAATCTATTCAGGCTCTGCTTGTGTTGCAATATTTTTGTGTTTGTTTTCATAGAGACAGGGACTTGCTATGTTGCCCAGGCTGGTCTCAAGCTCCTGGCCTCAAGTGAACCTCCCACCTCAGCCTCCCAAAGTGCTGGGATTATAGGCATAAGCCACCGTGCCCAGCCGAGTTCCAGTACCTTTGGACATGAAATGGAGTTATCTAAGGATAATGCCAGAGTGTCAGAGAGATTCTGGCTAGAGTTAAGGGTATGGCCAGTTTAAGATGGCCATTGAAAAAGTGGCAGTGGATAAGTCCCTCAGTACAGCATCATGTACTTGAGGACTCCAGGTCCCGCTGTCTACAAATGGTAGTGTCAAAGACGGCTCTGGTCAGATGAGCCTATCACTAAATTACAGATTATCTAATCCCATAAAACCCCATACCCTATAGGCTTTAGTGTTCATGAGTATGTGATGATTTCCAAAGTACATTAAAAAAAAATAATTATACCAGGTGCAATTTAAGAGTCAGGAGTTAGAATATGCTCAGATTTTGTACAGTAACTAAAACATCTTTTTCATGATGAGAATAATTACAAGACTACGATTGTGGGTTCCATTGTCTCTCCCTAATGGTGGTGGGTCTGAAATGGAAAATGCAAATATAGCTGCAAAATTAACATTAAATCAGATTTTTTTTTTTTTAAACAATTGGAAGCTGGCCAGAAGCAGTGGCTCATGCCTGTATCCCCTGCACTTTGGGAGGCCAAGGCAGCAGATTGCTTGAGCCAGGAGTTCAAGACCAGCCTGGGCAACATGGCAAAACCCCATCCCTGTAAAAAAAAAAAAAAAAAAAAAAAAAAAAATTGGAAGCTTAGCTCGTGTTACAGGCTAGATCAAGTTGCTTAATCTCTCAGCCAGTGAGTCTTTTTAGTGAAAGATAAAGTTGCTTTTAGTGAAAAAGTGTTACTGCCCTCGGCCACGAGAATATCCAAGGCCAATGGAAATGATCAACGCTAAGCTTGCTGACCACACTAGCAGGTACCTTGATTCTTACCTTTCCTCCTAAGGAGAAGATACTGACTTTACCTGGAAATGCGAAAGAACTCACAAGCCGTGAAGGGGAAGGAAAACGGGGAGAAGCTCTACAGTGCGACGGTGATAGAAGGGGTCTGGGGCTGCCTGGACTCAGGCCAGCTTGGAGTGTGCCCGGCAACACTGGGTTCTGATCCTCAGGAGCCAGTGTCTTCGGCTGTAAGACAAGAACCCTACTGCGGACCTCCAGTGTGGTTGTGAGAATTAACCATGTAAAGCTCCTAGCATAGTGCAAGGCACGTAACAGGCACCTAAATGCTGGTTCCCTTTGGTCTTCCGGTTCCCAAATAAATCAGCAGTTAAACCCAAGGGATGTGTAAGGATCCCACTCGGTCTCACTGACCAGGAGACTGCGTCATCATCAGCCACAAGTTGCAATCTCCAGTCACAGCCCTCGGGGATATGTTCAACAACTGTCTCTACCTATGAGCAAGTCTTTTAAACCAGAAAGTGATTAAAAGCCTTTACGTGGCTCCCCTGAAAAGGAGGGGGACGAAACTCTGTTACTACATGTCAGGACAGTGGTTACTCCTGGTGGGGGAGGGGCCAGGAGTTCTTGGAGGACAGCCAGGTTCTGTTTCTTAATCTGGGTGCTGATTGGTTATGCAGCATTGTTTGAGAAAATCAAGCTGAAGTATAGATGTATAATAGTTCCATCTTGTTGAGACAGGGTCTCACTCTGTCACCCAGGCTGGAGTACTGGGGCATCGCTGAGGCTCAAGCAATCCTCCTACCTCAGCCTCCCGAGTAGCTGGAATTACAGGCGTGCGCTGCCACACCCAGCTTTTTTGCGGGGAGGGGTTGGTTTTCTTGGTAGGGACAGGGTTCACTCACCACGTCGCCCAGGCTGGTCTCGAACTCCTGGGTTTAAGTGATCCGCCCACCTTGGCCTCCCAAAATGTGGGGATTACAGGCATGAGTGACCGCGCCTAGCCAGGACTATGTATTTTAAACCGAGGGAGAGAAAATCAGGACTAATACCCCATCTCTTCTACTGTGCAAGAGGATTCCTCAACAGACCCTGACACGACAGCTGCCAGATTGTAACCCGGAGAACCCAAGCTGTGAAACCGCTACCGCTGAGCCTTGCTCAGCCAATGCCACGGCTGTAGAAAGGGGGTCTGCCGGTGACCCCGGTTGCAGAAAGGCCTGAGGAACAGCTCTAAGTACAGGATAAGTAATGAGTGAGAATGTGGGGGCCCTCTGGTCACTACAGAGAATTCCATGACCGTAAGCTATTGCCTTCCCTACATAAAGGAAGATTCATGACAAGCTCAAAGCTCTGGTCCGGGTGGGGCATGCTATCTAGCAAAGGGCTGGGGACAACAGGCTGTGGTCATGAGACTGACATCCACTCCACAGGATCATGGTTTAGGGGTACTTGGCTATGGTGTTTGTTTGTTTTGTTTTGTTTTAACAGAGTTTCACTCTTGTTGCCCAGGCTAGAGTGCAATGGTGCAATCTCAGCTCAGCACAACCTCCGCCTCCTGGGTTCAAGCAATTCCCCTGCCTCAACCTCCTGAGTAGCTGGGACTACAGGCATGCGTCACCACACTCAACTAATTTTTCGTATTTTTAGTAGAGACGGGGTTTCTACATGTTGCTCAGGCTGGTCTCGAACTCCTGACCTAAAGTGATTCCCCCCACCTCGGCTTCCCAAAGTGCTGAGATGACAGGCATGAGCCACCACGCCTGGCTGGCTACGGTTTTGAAAACGTTTTACTTGTCAGAGTAATAGACTGCAGTATTTGCAGGTAAAATATTACCCCCCTAGAAACACGCCACTTCCTTGGCCTCTGCTTCGAAAGCCACCATCAGCTGGAGAGAGACGGTGGCCAGAAGGCACTGATGGAATGAGAGGAAAGAGCCAGCACAGTCGAGATGCAGGAAGATTCCTTTATGATGGCGAATTGGATGGTACACAGTTCTAGAGCAGGGCCCCAGTCACTGGGCCCCAGGAGGCAGAAGGAGCAGGGCTGAGAGGGACGACACACTCCAGGGCTCATGTCACACCGATACGCGCGCCAGGAATGACCGCCATACGCTTCCCTAAAGCTCAACCCATCCACCAGTTCAGTCAAGAATTACACTTTAATTCTTCATGTTTGGCCACTGAAGATCAAACCCACCATGATGACAGATTTCAGCACAACGGGCTCTTTCCAGTCGCGACAGACAGAGATGTCCAGGCTCTTGAGGAGAAACAAAAGTTCCTTTGACTTCTCTTGCAAGGACCAAAGAGATAAATTTTTTCTTTATGATCTGTTGAAATTATATATAGACTTTTAAAAACAACTAACAGTCCATCCTGTGCTCTGTTTCCCTGGAAGGTTTCTCATGATCGCCCCTCCGAGAGCTAGAGGGGTTATGTGTCGGGGAACAAAGGATTAAGACACTTTAAGCAATGAAAATCCTAGTGCGACACTCAGAAGCAGACGGTGGGCTCGAGGGGGCTGAGGTGGGGGAGGCGGGTGCTTCGATTGAGGAGCTGGGTGCCGCCTCTTGGGAAAAGCCGAGTGGAGAAAGAAGCGTCGGGGCAGGAAGCCCTGCTGGGGAAGGCTCAGTTCCTTCCTTGCCATCCCCTGGGGGACCAGTGACAGCACAGCCCCTGCATTTCCACTTCTCAGGGCTGAAGACCCGACCTCTGACCCTCCACCCACTCTGGTGACCTGCACACTAAGTTGGGTGGTCTCTGACTAAAACAGGCTTAAGCCAAGAATTGGGATTCGACTCCCAGGAGACCCAGGGAGCATTCCCTTCAGGCCGTTTCAGGCAGGAAGGACCTGGGAGGCTCACTCCCCAGGCAGCTGACAGGCATGGAGGGAAGAGCCAAGGACAGCAGAGGCTTCCAAGGCTCCGACAGCAGCAGAGGAAGGGGCCAGCCACGCAGTGGCCGTGGACCTGGCTCGGCTCGTGAGGAAGACGTGCTGCCACTGCCACCTCACCCTGTGCGGGGGCCACTGTGTGACGTCTTCGCAGCCAGCAGCAGCCTCGATATGCCCCGAGTGCCTTTCATATGTATATATGAGAGAGATATATACACATATATATTCATTATTTTTAACTGAAATAAATGCAACAGATTCAGGTTCATTCCCCTTTGTGTTGAGTTGCTCAGTCCCCTGCCCTGAGGGGTTCATGCCTTCGGGCCTGCCGCCAGGCTCACCTCCATTAAGGGAAAGTGGCCCTGGGATGCGGAGAGGAGAGGACACACACCACAGCAGGTGACCGGGAGGAGGGCCTACCTCGCGAGACTGTTTCTAACCCTGAGAACCTAAGGAATTGTGAAGGACTTGGAGAGGGGGCTGGGGTTAAAGGTCACCAGGCTTTTTATTGCAGTTGAAGCAGACTCGGACGGGATGGTCCCAGCCACGAGAAGGGACAGCCCGGCGGTCGTGGGAGCACTCGTCACAGAAGCCCTGTCCGCAGGCCCGGCAGTGGTGCTTGGAGAGCTTGATGCTGAACTCCTTCCGGCAGTTGTGGCAGTGCAGGATTTCGTGGTCAGGCACCCAGTACGCAGGCCTGGCCGCGTCCTTGACCAGACCTGTAGCAGGGAACAATGGTCAGGACACCCAAAGCCCAATACCCCAAGGCCCAACTAGGAAGAGGGCATCCTCAGATGCTTACTGGCTTATAATCCCAACTGCACGCAGAAACGCTGCCAGAGCTTTTTAAAAATGCAGATGCCCAGGCTCTGCCACTCATATCCAGATCAGAGTCTTTGGGGCTGTAGCACAGGCACTGATTTTCCCTTTTCCTTTTTCTTTTTTCTCATTTTTAAAAGTTTTTTGGAATCAGAGTCTCATTCTGTCGCCCAGGTTGGAGTGCAGTAGCACGATTTCGGCTCACAACCTCTACCTCCTGGGTTCAAACAATCCTCGCACCTCAGCCTCCCAAGTAGCTGGGACTGTAGGCGTGCACCACCACACCTGGCTGATTTTTGTAGAGACAGGGTTTCACCATGTTGTCCAGGCTGGTCTCGAACTCCTGGCCTCAAGTGATCTGACCATCTCAGCTTCCCAAAGTGCTGGGATTGTAGGCCTAAGATTATAGGCATGAGCCACCGTGCCCTTTCTTTCTCTTGTGTGACAGGGCTGGTCTCAAATTCCTGGGACTCAAGGGACCCTCCTGCCTGAGCCTCCCAAGTAGCTGGGATTATAGGCATGCACTCCCATACCCAGCTCCTTGATACTTATATATCTTTGAAGCCCTCTTTGTAAACTGAAGGGGCAGCCATGCTAAGAACCCCTGGAAGAACTATAAGGAAGCCTGGGCTCTAGAGTCAGACACTCAAATTCCAGTTCTATTGAGATCAGGTTAATCAGCAGCTGCTGGATTAAGAAAGGTTAGCTAACGCTGGGCATGGTGGCTCACAACTATAATCCCAGCACTTTGGGAGGCAGAGGTGGGCGGACCACTCGAGGTCAGCAGTTCGAGACCAGTCTGGCCAACATGGTGAAACTCTGTCTCTACTAAAAACACAAAAATTAGCCAGGCATGGTGGTGTAACCCCAGCTACTTGGGAGTCTGAGGCATGAGAATGGCTTAAACCTGGGAGGTGGAGGTTGCAGTGAGCCAAGATCACGTCACTGCACTCCAACCTGGACAAAAGAACGAGAGTCAGTCTCAAAAAAAGAAAGAAAGAAAGAAAGAAAGAAAGGTTAGCTAAACTCTCAGGGGCTTACTCATCTTTAACAACCCACCTTCAAGAGCTGTGATGAGGATGAGAAGAAAGAACATGCCTGACATACTGGCCTGGTACTCAACACCCTGTGGGCGCTCAGGATGGGAGCACTTGGTAAGGACAGCCAGCAGGCTATGCTGTGCCTTCTGTGCCAAGGACAGTCCTTGCCTCTCCCAGGTACCCCTGAGGACAGACGCAACCTGAGATTTAAGCTTGGGCAAATCCAGCAGTTCCTACGTCATCTACTCACTTTGTGAGCCGCAACGAGGAAATCTGCTCCAGGCCATTTTCATCACTACCCACTTTTGCTTGCTCCCCTACGATGTGCCACGCTGTCCCAGGCCTGGCCAGCCTTGCCTAAGCCCGCCATGCACTGGTTGATTTCCCTCCCTCTCCACCTCGCCATCCTGAATACAAAGACCCCTCTCACATCCAGGGCTGGGGAGCTATCTTTTTTTTTTTTTTTGAGATGGAGTCTCGCTCTGTTGTCCAGGCTGGAGTGCAGTGGCGCCATCTCAGCTCACTGCAAGCTCTGCCTCCCGGGTTCACGCCATTCTCCTGCCTCAGCCTCCCGAGTAGCTGGGACTACAGGTGCCCGCCACCACACCCAGCTAATTTTTTTGTATTTTTAGTAGAGACGGGGTTTCACCGTGTTAGCCAGGATGGTCTGGATCTCCTGACCTCAGGATCCGCCTGCCTCGGCCTCCCAAAGTGCTGGGATTACAGGCCTGAGCCATAGCGCCCAGCCAGCTATTTTAAATCTTAAACTACTAACGGTCTGGCTGGTGTGACAGATTAAAGACAGCCATAGAATCTTTGACCCACTTTCCATCTTTGACACTCCTGCCCCTTCCCTTGAATCTAGGCAAGCCCTGTGACCGCAGCAGACTCCAGGAGGTGACAGCAGAAGTGCCCGTCTGCAGTCCTAGGCCTTAAGAGATGCGCAGCTTCAGCCGGGCGCAGTGTCTCACGCCTGTAATCCCAGCACTTTGGGAGGCAGAGGTGAGTGGATGACTTGAGTTTGGAGTTTGGGACCAGTGTGGGCAACATGGTGAAGCCCCGTCTCTGCTAAAAATACAAAAATTAGCTGGGCATGGTGGCACGTGCCTGTAATCCCAGCTGCTCAGGGGGCTGAGGTAGGAGAATCGCTTGGACCCAGAAGGCGAAGGTTGCAGTGAGCCAAGATCGCACCACTACACTCCAGCCTGGGTGACAGAGTGAGACTCCATCTCGAAAAAAAAAAACAGAGAGAGAGATGGGCAGCTTCCACTTTCTGTCTCTTGAAACATTAGCTCCTGGAACCCTGACATCACTTAAGAAGTGCCAAAGGAACCACTGAAGAGGCCTGGAGGATACACAGAGCGGGTGAGGCTCTGCTACACACAACCTAACTGTCCCTGCCAAAGCACCCAGCTTGTAAGTGAGGTCAGCTTGGACCCTTGAGACCAGACCACTCCAGCTGCCACCCTGGAATATCAGGTAGTAACTAGAGGCAATGCCACCTGAAGCTGAGTAATTACCCTTCCTGACTTCTAGACCTACAAAGACATCAAAAATGGTTGTTTTAAGCCTTTACATTTTAAGGTAGCTTGTTACACAGCACTAGATGCTGTAAGAGAATATGGCCTCCAGGAATAAACAGGAAACTACTAAGGCATTCAGCAGAAGTAAGCAAATGTGTGGCGTTGTGTAATTGATTCCTTACCGCCCATCTCAATATAGGTTGGCAAGCCTCTACAAAGTGAAAGCCCAGGGCACCCGAAACCCCGCAACCCACATCCGCTACACCCCAGAGAAGCAGTGGCAGGCCCACCTAGTGGTATGTCAATGGCCGTCACCACAGCTCCCAGAGTGTTCTGCACGGCTTCGCCCACCTTCCGCGCAATGAGTGTCCCGCCTTCATCGTCCACCTGCGCCTCGGTAATAGCTGTAGACAATAATAAAGGAAAAGCTGTCACCTCGAAGTCCTCTCCCAAATGGAAAACTCAGGGACCAACAGCAGAACACTTCTGGCTTCTGATCCCAGACACCACTGTGCTGTCCTGCAACTATGGGAAGGGTCTGCGCTGTGGGTCAGGTCGGCCCAGACCCTGAAATTAGATGACATCTGTTAGTCCTTTATCTGCAACCTTCCGGGGCTCCTTTATCACCCTTCTTTTAAATTAAGGCAGAAAGGTTCTAGGAGCAAAAACTAGAACCTTCTCAAAGGAGAAGACTGGTCTAAGCCATCTCTGGTAAACACTGCAGCCTTTTCAGAACTCAGTCGCTATGTGTGCATTCCCTTCTCCCAGAAGCACCTCTGCAGCTGAGAACACAGGACAGGTTCGAGCCCCTGAGGAACAGCACCCACAGGACGCTGTTAACAAGGAGCGTAGAGGCTGACTGGCCGAGACCAGAAGTGCTCTCACAAGGGAGATGTGGGTAGGAGCCGGATTAGGGTGTCTGGATATCCAGTTCTTAGCACCCAGGGCCAAGGAGGGAGGTTCTCCCCTCTACCCCTGCAGCTCCCAGGCCCCACGTTACCTAACTGGACATTCCTGGCTTCGTAGCAGTTGTCACACACCCGCACCGGCGCAGGGCCCCAGCCCCGCTCAGGCACTGGCCGGGTCTTTGATGAGCAGCCGTCACAGAAGCCCTCCCCACAGGCTCGGCAGTGATGCTTAGTGTCGTTATCTTTAAAGGACGTCGCACACTTGTTGCAGCTCTGTTCCAAGCCCAAAACAAAACACAGAGGCAGGGAGGTATGGTCCATGTCTGCTCAGCTGAGAAAGTCAACCAGACCCTGGAGCAAGCAGAAACTAAGGCAGGTGGTGTTAGCTCAGCAAGGACAAAAGCTTTCTAGTAACGCGTTATCTGAGAGCGAAAAGGAAGCCTGCTGGGCAGTGAGTTTCCTTTCACTAAGTGTCTGGGTTGAAGCCGGGTGCTCTCTTGCTATGGATGCTGTAGCATTAATGGGTCAAGCTGAGGATGACCCTAAATAACCCCTGAAGACCCCTTTTCCTCCAGATTCTCACATATCTAAGCAATATTCACTGGTCGTCACACACAAGGAAACTAAAACTCACCAAACAGAAAATACTTGCAGGAAAACACGAAGGGAAATCAATGGACAAAGAGAAAACCGGCTGCCTCAACGACTCCTCCCCTTCCCAGTACTCACAGAGCTCACGGCACTGGCAGAAAATGTTTGCATCTCCCTCACAGAATAAGCTTAGCACAGGGCAAAGCGGCATTAGGCAGGATGGGCTGTGCCAGGGGTGGAGGGGCATCCTGCCACACCATACCAGAATCTGGGAGTTGGGCCTCCAGTAGGCAGGGGCGATCTGGTCTGTCAGCCAGGAAGTCACAGCCTTGGTGGGTCCAAGGCTAAGCTCAGACACTGACTGAGCCATGAAGTTCATCCCGTCCAACAGGCGCTGGGCAGCATTGTTGTTGTCCTTCAGAAACCCATCAGTCTGAAATGAAAAGCAGGCTTCCATCATGCTCTGAGAAGGGAGTGAAAGGAAGGAGGAAGAGGGATGTTTGGTGAGTTGCACTCTCACCGTGGCCAACTCAGAACTATTAACTCCCTGGCAGGGAAGAACGGAGACACACCAGGAATCCCTCTGGCTTTATTCTCTCCAAAGCGACCATAAGATCTATGTGTATGGGAGGCCGAGACAGGCGGGTCACGAGGTCAGGAGATCGAGACCATCCTGGCTAACACGGTGAAACCCCCGTCTCTACTAAAAATACAAAAAAAAAAAATTAGCCAGGCATGGTGGCAGGCACCTGTAGTCCCAGCTACACGGGAGGCTGAGGCAGGAGAATGGCGTGAACCCGGGGGACGGAGCTTGCAGTGAGCTGAGATCGCGCCACTGCACTCCAGCCTGGGCGACAGAGCGAGACTCCGTCTCAAAAACAAAAACAAAAAAAAAAGATTTGATGTGTAGCTGTTCAATTCAGGACTTACTAAGCCCATATAATACAGGAGATGACACCTCCTCCAGGAGGCCCCCCACCACAGGCTTAGTTAAGAATCTTTCCTCTCAGTTCTTCTAATACTTGGACATCTCTAGGAATCCTATTTCTGTGTGTCTAAGTACAATATCCATTTATGTATCTGACTCCCTGTTAAACTCTGAACTCCCGGACAATAACTCTTTTTCATTTTTGTATTTTGCATAGTAGCTCAATGCTGGGCATAAGGTACACAACAATGTATGCTGAAATAATGAATAAATGAAGGAAGGAACGAACCAGCAAACAAACAGCAGGGAAGACATCTGTATCCTCCTAACTTCAAGGACTGTGAGGAATGTGACCTGACAGTAAATTACTGCAGTCCTGTTTTCCTGGAATATAAACTATCTTACCACCTTTACTTTCGCACTATAAGGCCATGTTAAATCCTTGGGACAGAATGGCATAAACCATTATGCCAAGGAGGTGGGCTCCAATAATGAGACTACTATACAATAACAGATTTCAGTGGGCCTGAAAATCAGAAAAAGGAGGAGAAAAATAAGGAAATCTTCAGTTTTATGGTACCTATAGGATCCAGGAAAGCTCAGGAGGGGACCTGCAGGTAGGACTAGGCTGAACGGTGGCTTCAGGAATCACCCAGCGAGGACAATGTCGCAGAGTCAAACAAGTCCCTCAGGGAAAATCACTTGTCTTTTTCGCATGAAAGGAAAAGGTTTTGGATTTGTTGTGATTTATGGACAATGCTAAGTGTGAACAGTGATTTAATGCAGAATGAAAGCATGATATCACTGCCTCATAAACAGATTTATATTTCTGACATCTGGAATTCAAAAATCAAATTTAAAAATAATCATTAGGCTGGGCACCGTGGCTCATGCCTGTAATCCCAGCACTTTGGGAGGCCGAGGTGGGCGGATCACCTGAGGTTGGGAGTTTGAAACCAGCCTGACCAACATGGAGAAACCCCATCTCCACTGAAAATACAAAATTAGCCGGGTGCAGTGGTCATGCCTGTAATCCCAGCGACTTGGGAAGCTGAGGCAGGAGAATCACTTGAACTCGGGAGGTGGAGATTGCAGTGAGCCAAGATCTCACCACTGTACTCCAGCCTGGGGAACAAGAGCGAAACTCCGTCTCAAAAAAAAAAAAAAAAAAAGATTAAGGGTCTATAGGAATCCCACTTCTTAGAATATACTTCAAGAAAATTTCCTAAAACAAAAAAATGGCTTTTTTACACAAAAATGGTCACTAGCATTTTAATGATTTTTTTAAAAAGGTGCAAATAAAACTAAATAAAATCGCGTTATGAGGAAAAAAAACAGGAAGAAGGCATGTAAATTATATTTGCATCTAGAAAAACATACACATAAAGAAAATGAACAAATAGAACATGGAAAATGTTTTATTTGCCAAAGGAGTAAAACTATAGATTTTTGGTTTATTTCATTTAAAGTTGTACTTCTTTTTTTTTTTTTTTTTTTTTTTTTGAGACGGAGTCTCACTCTGTAGCCCAGGCTGGAGTGCAGTGGCCGGATCTCAGCTCACTGCAAGCTCCGCCTCCCGGGTTCACGCCATTCTCCGGCCTCAGCCTCCCGAGTAGCTGGGACTACAGGCGCCCGCCACCTCGCCCGGCTAGTTTTTTGTATTTCTTAGTAGAGACGGGGTTTCACCGTGTTAGCCAGGATGGTCTCGATCTCCTGACCTCGTGATCCACCCGTCTCGGCCTCCCAAAGTGCTGGGATTACAGTAAAGTTGTACTTCTAATATATATGCAAGAAGAAATAAAAACAATTAAAGGTCTAGAGAACAAAAAAGCTCTCCAGATCATGCCATTCTAAACCACCAACATTCTGAAATTCATGGCTAACCTTAATTTTAAGCAGGTTCCAGTTTTCTACACACATGAAAAACTGAACGACACGAGATAAAGAAAAACAGAGAAATCCAACAGTTCTTACTCCAGGCCACACGTGCACAATCTCTGTCCGCACCACCGTATCCACAGGATCTTGGTTTCCAAACCAGTACTGCCGACTACGATAGACCACGCCACAGTTAGGACATTCGATCACATACCTACAAGAAACGCAAATCAATACGGTTACCCAGCCAGGTGCCTGGGGAGACAAACACACCAGAAAACCTTTAGCCATGTTGTTAAACTCACCCAGACCAGGCATATTTTGCGAGACCCATCCAGGGGGAGTCAGTGGAGGCAGATGTTTTGGGCACTACACTGACTTCCTCGCCTCTCTCATAGCAGGCCTGAAACAGGAAACACTCTGCTAGCTTATTGTTTGTCTTTTGTTTGTTTGTTTTAATAGACACAGAGTTTTACCAGCCCAGGCTGGTCGTGAACTCCTGGGCTCAAGCGATCCGCCCCCCTCAGCCTCCCAAGGCTCCCCTTCTGGGATTACAGGTGTGATCCGCCATGCCCAGCCTTCTGCTAGCTTTTCCTATATACACCGCACCCCCCACATCCATCCCAACTCTCCACAAACCAAACCAGCTGAGAGACGTTCAGACTCTGGAGTTAGTGCCTCAGAAGAAGGTTCATTCCTCTCAAGAAGTCATTGCCCAGAGTGGTAATGAACTGAGTGTGTGTCCATCCCGGGCCCAGAAACCGGGTTTAAATTATATACCTGTCACAGACAAGAGGACAATACAAAACTAGTGTCCTAGTGTCCTGAATAGCACTTCTGCTCTTAAGAATGAATGTTCGGCAGGGCGCGGTGGCTCATGTCTGTAATCCCAGCACTTTGGGAGGCTGAGGCAGGCAGATCAAGAGGTCAAGAGATCAAGACCATCCTGGTCAAGATGGTGAAACCCCATCTCTATTTAAAAAAGAAATATGCAGGCCGGGCGCGGTGGCTCAAGCCTGTAATCCCAGCACTTTGGGAGGCCGAGACGGGCGGATCACGAGGTCGGGAGATCGAGACCATCCTGGCTAACACGGTGAAACCCCGTCTCTACTAAAAAGTACAAAAAACTAGCCGGGCGAGGTGGCGGGCGCCTGTAGTCCCAGCTACTCGGGAGGCTGAGGCAGGAGAATGGCGTGAACCCGGGAGGCGGAGCTTGCAGTGAGCTGAGATCCGGCCACTGCACTCCAGCCTGGGCGACAGAGTGAGACTCCGTCTCAAAAAAAAAAAAAAAAAAAAAAAAAAAAGAAATATGCAAATTAGCCGGGCATAGTGGGGAGTGCCTGTAGTCCTAGCTACTCAGGAGGCTGAGGCAGGAGAATCACTTGAACCCAGGAGGTGGAGGTTGCAGTGAGCCAAGATCGCGCCACTGCACTCTAGCCTGGCGACAGAGTGAGACTCTGTCTCAGAAGGTCAGGTGCGGTGGCTCACACCTGTAATCCCAGCACTTTGGGAGGCCTAGGCGGGCGGATTATCTGAGGTCAGGAGTTCGAGACCAGCCTGGCCAACATGGTGAAACCTCTTCTCAACTAAAAATACAAAAATTAGCTGGGCATGTTGGCACATGTCTGTAATCCCAGCTACTCAGGAGGCTCAGGCAGGAGAACTGCTTCAGCCTGGGAAATGGAGGTTGCAGTGAGCCGAGATTGTGCCACTGCACTCCAGCCTGGCTGACAGAGTAAGACTCTGTCTCAAAAAAAAAAAAGAATGAATGTTTGATGTAAATGACCCTTACATACAAGCTCAACAGAATGAGGAGAAAATAAGCTTAAAACAGTAAACAAAGGGACTCTCACCAACGAAGATATGTGAGTGCTTTTTATTAGAACTGGAGAGAAGTTCCAGAAATATTCCATTTGAATATCAAATACTTCGGCATGCAGCAAAAAATGACCCCAAGATAGTCTTGCCAAAGAGAAGGTGGTCAGCAAGCCCGCTGCTGGCACAGGGAGGAGCTCGGAGGACTCACCTTGCAGGTATACACTCGGTTGTCATACTGGTGGGAGTATCTGCAGCGGCTCTTGGCTTCATGAGGCACTCCTTCCTTCCCATGATTCATGCTGTTCTTACATCCAACCCTGAATGAAGTCCAAAGACTGACAATGAGATGGCTAAAATAGGAGGCAGTGCCACTTATACAGAACAGTCTGACCCTGAGCCAGGCACAAGGCTAAGACCAGACCTTGATTACTAACTGGGCCTCAGATGCTGAGCACAGAAAGGGCAGCCGGAAACCCACATGCCTCTGCGTTACACTTGCAATCAACAGCACTACACAGGTACAGCGACTACTATCCTTGTATGAGGAGACGGGGGAAAAAGAAATCTCAGCCTGGCACGGTGGCTCATGTCTGTAATCCCAGTACTTTGGGAGGCCGAGGGGGTCAGATCACTTGAGGTCAGAAGTTCAAGACCAGCCTGGCCAACATGGTGAAATGCCGTCTCTAATAAAAATACAAAAATTAGCTGGGCATGGTGGCGGGCACCCGTAGTCCCAGGTACTTGGGAGGCTGAGGCAGGAGAATCGTTAGAACCCAGGAGGTGGGGGTTGCACTGAGTTCGAGACCAGCCTGACCAACATGGAGAAACCCCATCTCTACTAAAAAAACCAAAACAATT
Source organism: Macaca thibetana thibetana (assembly GCF_024542745.1). NCBI lineage: Eukaryota > Metazoa > Chordata > Mammalia > Primates > Cercopithecidae > Macaca > Macaca thibetana. Next base: position 34,712,518 of record NC_065584.1, on the reverse strand, counting down.
AGCCAGGCATAGTGGCGCATGCCTGTAATCCCAGCTACTCAGGAGGCTGAGGCAGGAGAATCGCTTGAACCCGGGAGGCAGAAGTTGCGGTGAGCAGAGATCACGTTGCTATACTCCAGCCTGGGCAACAGAGCGAGACTCCATATCAAAAACAAACAGACAAAAAACCCCAGAAATCTCTTCTTGGAAAAACTACCTGTCTCCTCAGCAGAAATGGAGGAGCCAGAAGATACCAACCTGACCAGAGAGGAAACCTGAATGGCTCTCAGAAGACTCATAAACAATCCAAACAAGATGAAACAGAACGTTTACCCAGAACAGGCTGCCAAGATGCAAAACGAAAACCAACCCCAAAATTTGGCAATGCTTTAAGGGGAGGCTTAGGCTGAACAAGGCTTCCAAATGAACAGTGAGCTCTGCCATCCTGACGATGCAAAAACAGAGATCAGGACTTTAGAATTTCACTATGATTCCAATGGGAAAGTTCCAGAAATCCTGAGGAGGCTCACACTGGGAAAGCAATGATCCAACAGTGCTTAAGCCTCTAGGCTCATGGGGCATGCAAAAAGGAAGGCAAGTCACACTGGCAACTAACATCCCTCGCCCCTTTCCACGCTGAACTCTCCGAGACAATCCTTAGTCCTCCCTTGCCCAGGCTGTATAATCCAGGAGCCAGGTCTTTTTTTCACCAAGGCCAGAGGTGGTTCTGCATGCAGCAGGTGGCCTACAGGGCTCAAAGTGAAATGACCATTCATAACAGATGTAGGTCAGGTCTACTCCTGTAAAGCGGCAAGTGTGCAGGACAGGGGCACTGGTTCTGGTAGGAGTGAAGACAATTTGGTAGTGAAGAGAGTGGGAGGGACTGTCTACAGGACATGGAGACTGCCATCTGACCTCGACATAATGCATTTAAATCCCCTGGGGCCCATCAGTGAAGTCACTACACTGATTTAACAGCCATCAACAGTTCAAAGTAACCCAGTGATCCTCAAAGGCTGGTCCCCAGGAACAACATCAGCATCACCTGAGAATTTACTACATTTATTAAAATGCAAACTCCCAGGCCCTACCTCAGACCTACTGAATGAGAAACTGTGGAGGGGTGCCCAGGGATCCTGCCCTTCAGGTTTTTCTGATGCATGCTAAAATGTGTGGATCACTGTTCTAACTACAACAAAGTGCGGTCCACAGGCCAGCAGCACAGCCATCGCCCGGGAGCTTGACAGGAACGCCGAATCCCAGGCTTCACCCAGACCCGATTCAGAATCTGCATCTTAACAGAATCTCCAGGTGATGCATATGCAATGAAGTTTCAGAAGTACTGTCCCAACTCAATGTCCTCAGCTCAGGCTGCAGTTCAGAATCCTCTGAGGAGCATCTTAACCTACCAGTGCAGAGGTCCTACACACAACCCGCTCAGTTAGAATCCCGGAAGGTAGTGCCCTGGCCTCGGTAATTTTGAAAGCGCCCCAGAAATTCTAATGTGCTCTAAACACTGGCTCTCATAATGAAAGGAATCCTACCCATAGTACTTTGCACAGGGGGGCACTCAAATATCACTTGAATAACTGGAATACTAGGAGTAAGTGACTGGAAGCTCTGGTAGAAGAAACACAGAAAAGCAGGCAACCCAGAGTTTTCTGCCCTAACAGCCTCCCAGACCAGAAGCTGGCCAATTTCACGTCTATGCCAGTTGGAGTTTCCAGGAGATTCTTCACAGCCACGTGTCCTTCAAGCTCCTGCTACCTCAGAAGTGTGGTTCCTAGACCACCAGGATCTCGTGGGAACATGGGAGTGTACCGTTTTGGATAATTTAAATCACAACCTGTAATTTAGCAAGACCCCAGGGGATGTGCATACACACCAAAGTCTAGGAAGCACCACTCAAAGGCTCTATTCTCAAGGTATGGGGTGGGGGGTCGGGAGCAGCCTTACTTACCCACAGCTGAGGCACAAGGAGGAGCAGGTGAAGTACTCATCTGGAAAAAAGGAGCTGTGCGCCATCTGGTCATCGGGGATCTCACCGCTGAAGCGGTCGCTCAGTGCCTGCCAAGGAGGGAAGGTGACATGTGATGGCACTCGGCAGAGAGCTCCGCACTTTGGCCCCCTTCTGCAGACACCGTACAAGCAACACAGGCACAAAGGAAATCCAGTAACTTCTGCTCATTACCCTTGACCTTACCAACTCACATCAGTCCTTACCATGGGAATCCTTGCAAAGAACCAGCCCATTCCCCAAGGGGTCAAGATAAGCAAAGTTACTGTTCTCCCCTAAATGCCTCGCAGGTGATAAACACCTCACACCACTCAGTCTTTTATTCAAGACCACCACAAATAATGACTGATGCCCATTTCATCTATGTGAGGCTGGGACCAAGAAACCCAGACTCATGAGGACGGCTCCTCCTTAGGCCACAGGCAGAGCCCAGATGTGATCTGTGAGTTTCCTGGGCTTCTATCCCAGTTATAACCACAGGCACTCACTTGGAGTTTACTAGGCCATAGACAAACTCAAAGTAGGAAAAATGTCAGCAGAAAAAAAAAAAAAAAAAACAAGAAGAATGATTATAGTGTTTGCCAGTCATTTATCAACTCTACCAACCCCCAAAACAGACATTACCCAAAGGACAGCAAATGGCCAAAATAAATGCCAAGAAGATAACATATCCACAAAGCAAACTGAAAATTTCAGGTTGAAATGTAGCTTCCATTCCTAACCCTATCTTCACTTATCACTGGATATTGAAAGTATTCCTCAGGCTAATTACAGACAGGCGCTTTCCACGCTTTAGGAATCATTAAGTACATGCTGCTCCAAGCTTCTAACTTTCAGCCCAGCCCCAGTGTGAGGCAGCCAGGCATTATTCAAGGGAAAATAAGGGAAAGGAGCCTAAACAAAAGGACAAGATGTTACTTCCTTCAGTAAAAGGGCAGAAGAGAATTTTAAATGAGATCTGGGAAAAGGGCAGGTTAGGTTTTAAACTAAGAACAATCAGAACTTCATTTTTTTTTTTTTTTTTTTTGAGACGGAGTTTTGCTCTTATTGCCCAGGCTGGAGTGCAGTGGTGTGATCTCGGCTCACCGCAACCTCTGCCCCCTGGGTTCAAGAGATTCTCCTGCCTCAGCCTCCCAAGTAGCTGGGATTACAGGTGCCCACCACCACACCCAGCTAATTTTTTGTATTTTTAGTAGGAATGGGGTTTCACCATGTTGGCCAGGCTGGTCTTGAACTCTAGGCCTCAGGTGATCCACCTGCCTCGGCTTCCCAAAGTGCTGGGATTACAGGTATAAGCCACTGTGCCCAGCTGAACAATTAGAACTTCTTATGCAAGGTTCCTTTTCCTGTTTCCAATGCAGTCTTAACACCAGGAGTTGCAAACTCAAGTCCCTACAAAGGCACATAATATCAATGTTGAGTCAGGTCAGGTGTAGGACCAGAACAGTGGCAACGAGTGGGTCATACTGAAGGTACACAACTCACCTGAGGACACTCTCATTCAGGTCCTGCAGGGCTACTGCAGAGGCCATAAAACACCGTCTGTCAGCGATGGCTGACCAAGCGGCAACCCTGCACTTCGAACAACGAAAAAATGGTCTGACAAATAATGTATAAGTCCTATACTTCTTGGGGGTACTTTGGTAAAGAGTCAAAACATGGGGCTGGGCACGGTGGCTCATGCCTGTAATTCCAGCACTTTGGGAGGCCGAGGTGGGCGGATCACGAGGTCAGGAGTTCGAGACCAGCCTGGCCAACATGGTGAAACCCCATCTGTACTAAAAATACAAAAATTAACTGGGCGTAGTGGCGGGCGCCTGTAATCTCAGCTACTCAGGAGGCTGAGGCAGGAGAATCGTTTGAACCCGAGAGGCAGAGGTTGCAGTGAGCCAAAATCATGCCATTGCACTCCAGCCTAGGTGACAGGGTGAGACTCCGTCTCAAAAAAAAAAGTGAAAACATGAAGATCTTGAAAGAGGGTATTAATGAATACATAGAAATGCTGAGAATAAATGAGAAGCAAGGCAAGTGGAATTACACGTCGGCCTATACAGCATTCTCTGTCCTGCTTCTGCACAAGACCCACTCTTCAGGGATGTTTGTGGTCTCACCTCTTCCAGTGAAGCCTCTTCAACCACATCACTCTGCCTTTTCTGAAGGCCCATTGTACTCAATACTGTAACTCGGTATTAAGTAATTAGGCAATGATGCGAAGCTATGGGCCTGCTGTATTTTATCTCCAGGACTAGATCATATATACTGTGAAAGCAGCTTCCTACCTTTGCATCCTCCTGCAAATCCTAGCAAAGGTACTAACAGGTACTCAGCTAGAACTGCCGGAATAAGTGCACCATACCAACTCCCCTTCACAAACCAACCTTTGCCCTCCTCCTCTCTTGGCCCTGCCTTTGCCCTAGGCTTCTTTCATCCCATCCCCAAAGGTCCTCTCAAATTTAAGGCTAACTACTCCCTAACTGGCCAAATTACCAGTAACTTTCCAGGTTGTTTCTCAAACAGATATGTACAGAACTCGCCCTGTCACCCAGGCTGGAGTGCAATGGTATGATCTTGGCTCACTGCAACCTCCGCCTCCCAGGTTCAAACGATTCTCCTGCCTCAGCCTGATGGGAAAAGGGAGGTTTTTTATTGAGACAGAGTCTCACTCTGTGACCCAGGCTGGAGTGCAGTGGCAGGTTCACAGCTCCCTGCAGCATCACCCTCCTAAGCCCAAGCAATCCTCCTCCCTCAGCCTCCTAAGTAGCTGGACCACAGGCACATGCCACCAAGCCCCAATACTTTTTGTTTGTTTTTGTTTTGTTATTGAAACAGAGTCTCACTCCATCACCCAGGCTGGAGTGCAGTGGCTTGATCTCGGCTCACTGCAACCTCTGCCTCCTGGTTCAAGCGATTCTCCTGCGTCAGCCTCCCAAGTAGCTGGGATTACAGGCCCCCACCACCATGTCTGGATAATTTTTTTTTTTTTTTTTAGTAGAGACAGGGTTTCACCATGTTGGCCAGGCTGGTCTCGAACTCCTGACCTCAAGTAATCCACCCAACTCAGCCTCCCAAAGTGCTGGGGTTACAGGCGTGAGCCACCGTGCCTGGCCAAGACACTGAAGTATCTAATGAGATGATACAGAAAGAAAAAAAAGAGGAGACAGCTAAGGAATATAGAAGCCACTATAGAAGGTATAGGGAACACCAAAAAATATCAATTATTATTTAAAAAAAAAGAAAGAATAGGAAAAAAAAATTTTTTTTTTTCATTTTTTTAAACGAGACAGGGTCTCACTATGTTGCCTGGGCTGGTCTCCTGGACTCAAGCCATTCTCCTGCCTCAGCCTTCCAAACTGCTGGGATTATAGGCGTGAGCCATTGCGCCCAGCCAAGAATAGCAATTTTTAGCCTCAGAGTTTTTCTTTTAAACAGGTAACTGAAAGGCAAGCCTAAGTGTTGGTTTTCCTAAGGACAAATAATATCAAATTTGGCATGAGTGCAACAGCTGGGCTGAATTCACAGAGGATGCCAACCCCCAGTAAATGGGAAATTAGGATCCAATTCAGCATAAGGTTCTTACTGTTTCAACCCAAGTGACCTGGTTCACTTCTCTGAAAGTTCTTCAGAGAAATGGGGGCATTTGTAAGTATCTCAAGGCAAGGTGTGAAACAATCTGCAGCCTGATTTGCCACAGTACATATGCCATCGTTCCCTGCCCCAGACAAATGAACGGTTGGCTTATGTTATCCAAGGTAACAGGCAACCTCTTATGACATAAGAAAGAGAAGAACTCCAGGCAAGCCAGCCTTCAGATGCTGGCCACCCACACTCTTGCATACGAGGTAAGAGAACAAGCATCTCACTCGTTCACAAGTCACAGCCTGACTAATGAATCAGACCTTGACAAGTTTTAGGAGGCTTTACAAGAATCAAGAGTGTGGGAAAGTAACAGTAACTGTTTAAAAAAAAAAAAAAAATCCAACATCAGCATGTTTTAGATACGAGGGTAGAGAGAAACTGTCTTCCTTTAGAATCTAATTAACTTTTCCTTCTTTTTTTTTTTTTTTTTTTTTTGAGACAGAGTCTCACTCTGTCGCCTGATCGTGGCTCACTGCAATCTCCGCCTCCCGAGTAGGTGGGACTCCAGGCACATGCCACCATGCCCGGCTGATTTTTTGTATTTTTAGTAAAGACAGGGTTTCACCATGTTGGCCAGGCTGGTCTCAAACCCCTGACCTCAAGTGATCCACCTGCCTTAGCCTGCAAAAATGTTGGGATTACAGGCGTGAGCAACTGCGCCCAGCCCTGATTTTTCTTTACATACCACCTGATCCATATACTTATTAGCAGGTTCAAAAATTCCAAACCTCACATCATTCCACAGTTTCTTGGGCTCTCCTCCTCCTGAGATCCCAAAGCTGGAAGAAAAGACAGGGAAGGGCCCACCTACCCCGAGAAAGCTTGGGAAAGCATCTGAAGCAAGTCTGAAAAAGGTTGCCTGGAGACCAGATGATCTTGAACTTTAGTTGCCTTGACAACAGTGTGGCTCTTTCTATTGTATCTGTAGGGCTGGCCCCAGTCATCAAGGGCTAGCAGTGAATTTCCTGACTCAAAATAGACACACTTCTGTAATCAATGACATCACACTCCAACAAAATATAACTTTGTAAATACTTTATAAATGCTTCCCAATGTGACAGAATTGGAACGTCAAGAGTTTCTACATATAGAAGGTATTACATAAAGGCTGGGCACAGTGGCTCACTCCTGGTAATCCCAGCACTTTGGGAGGCCAAGGCAGACAGATACCTTGAGCTCAGGAGTTTGAGTCCAGCCTGGGCAACATGCAAAAACCCTGTCTCTACAAAAAATACAAAAATTAGCCAGGCATGGTGGCATGTGCCTATTAGTCCTAGCTACTTGAGCTGAGCGGGGAGGATGGCTTAAGCCCAGGAGGCAGAGGTTGCAATGAGTCTAGATGATGCCATTGCACTCCAGCCTGGGGGAGAGAGCCAGACCCTGTCTTAAAAAAAAAAAATTAAGACAAAATTACATAAAACCTATACAAATTCAACTATGAAATGGTTCTCCCAATTATTCAGAACTGTAAGTACAGACAACCATAGTTAACTCAATATTCAATTCCAGTATTGAATATTAATTCCTCTATTTGACAGAAACCTGAGCATTTGTTTCCTGTAAACAGGTTTATCTGCTCAGTGCAGGTATGCACTGCTTGTAGGCATCTGGGCTGTTGCTACCGTGGACCCTGAGCAAAGGAGTCAAGAAATGGGACATAAGCCAGCTAGAAAAAAAGGGGCCTGGGCCTGCACAACAGTGTGGCTGAATGACATCAAAACTGATCTTTCAGCAGGAGGAATAGGGAAACCACTCCCAGGTATGTATGAGCAAGCCACTAGGGCAGAAAATAGCTGCACAGCTCTCTCTGTCTCTCTCTCTCACACATACACACACACACGTGCATGCGTGTGTGCGCACCAAACACTGTTCCTTCTCATTCATCACATTTCCAAATCCACATTTCCTGGTCAATAATAAACACAAAAGTAGTACTTCAACTCCCTTTGAATCCAATAGAGTACTGCATCAATCAGGTAGAACTTCATAAATAAGATATAGCTAACAACTTTTTTCTTTTTTTTTGAGACAGTCTTGCTCTGTCACCCAGGCTAGAGTGTAGTGGCGCGATCTGGGCTCATTGCAACCTCCGCCTCTGGGGTTCAAGGGATTCTCCCGACTCAGCCTCCCGGGTAGCTGGGACTACAGGCACACACCACCACGCCTGGCTAATTTTTGTATTTTTCATAGAGACGGGGTTTCGCCATGTTGGTCAGGCTGGTGTTGGACTCCTGACCTCAGGTGATCTGCCCGCCTCAGCCTCCCAAAGTCCTGGGATTACAGGCGTGAGCCACTGCACCTGGCCTAATAACTTTTTTTTTTTTTAAGTATACTAATGGCATTTAAAATTTAAAATAATCAGGCATTTTGGGCCTGGCATGGTGGCTCACACCTGTAATGCCAACATTTTGGGAGGAGGAGGTGGGTGGGTCACCTGAAGTCAGGAGTTCCAGACCAGCCTAGCCAACATGATGAAACCCCGTCTCTACTAAAAATACAAAAATTAGCGGGGCATGGTGGCGTGTGCCCATAATCCAGGCTACTTGGGAGGCTGAGGCAAGAGAATCACTTAAACCTGGGAGGCAGAATTTTCAGTGAGCCGAGTTCGTGCCGCTGCACTCCAGCCCGGGAGACAGAGCAAGACTCTGTCTCAAAAAAAAAAAAGAAGTGAAAATAAACCAAATTATAGAATAGTATAAATGGTATGATCTCATTTATGAAGGATAAATATATACACATACACACACATGCACTTTTACAGCATTTGCAATTTCTTCTTTTTTTTTTTTTTGAGACAGAATCTTGCTGGTCGCCCAGGATGGAGTGCAGTGGCGCAATCTTGGCAAACCACAACCTCTACCTCCAGGGGTTCAAGCCATTCTCCTGTCTCAGCATCCCAAGTAGCTGGGACTACAGGCACCCGCAACCACACCCGGCTAATTTTCGTATTTTTAGTAGAGACGGGGTTTTACTTTGTTGGCCAGGCTGCTCTTGAACTCCTGACCTCGTGATCTGCCTGTCTCAGCCTCCCAAAGTGCTGGGATTACAGGTGTGAGCCTCAGCACCCAGCCAGCATTTGCAATTTCTATAAGCATATATAATAAACTACTAATCATGGTTATCTGCAGAGTTAGAAAAGGATACTGGGCAGGGGAAAAGGATTTAACTTCACTATGATCCCATTTATTCAGGAAGAAAAACATACATTATAAACAAATACGTATGCATGTGGTTACATAGCAGTGAAAATTTCTAGACACTTATGTGAGAAAGTATTAAGAGTTACCTCTACAGACTGAGGATGGGGGAGGTAGGGGAAGGAAAGGGGACTTAAGTCTCATACATTCTGCAGTACTTGAATTGTTTATCATGAACATGCATTGCTTTTATAATTTTTAAATGATGTCTCTTTTTTAATTAAAATAACCATATACTCAAAGATAACTGACAGTATGTATCAGGAACCTTTTAAAATGGTCACATCCTCTGACCTCTTTAGAAGTGAAATAACTATTGGGAAGGAATATAGCATGGAGTTAAAAGCTATTGGGGCCTGGTGCAGTGGCTGTGAGAGGCTGGAGTGCAGTGAGCTGTGATCGCACCACTGCACTCCAGCCTGGGTGACAGAGCGAGACCCTGTCTCAAAAAAAAAAGAAAGAAAAAAGAAAAAAAAATGGTAGATTCAAGAAGCCAAACAAATTATTCTGGCATGTATCATTTATCTGTTTATACCCACCCCAACTCTTCTATCTCAAAAGGACTCAAAGCTACTAATAAAAAAATTAATACAACAGCGTAAAACAAAATAAAAATAAGTGGAGAAGAAAACACAGCCATTTATATTATACACTGCTGTGAACTATGAAAACTTTAGAGTCTATTTTAACAACAATAAAACTCTACTTGGTCAATTTGCCTAAGGTAGACCTTAAAGGTGGCTATTAGAGTGATAACCAGAGAATTAAGCATTTTTAATTTAAAGGATGTTAAAAACAAAAAAGTACAAAACCAATTTTTTCAAAGATTTAGGTAAACTGCAACAACGGCACAATTCTCTGGGGAGAACCCAAATCGCAAGCTTAAACAAATGACTCCTTCCCATAGACAAAAGCAGTCAGTCCCACAGCTCAGTACAGCATAGCCCCTACAACTCAGAGAATAGAAAACGTCAGATCTCGGTAAAATTTGGGGGATGCCAGTTACCAGGAATCATCAGAATTCCAGCTGACCAGGTTCTTTTTTTGTTTTGAGATGGAGTTTCACTCTTGTTGCCCAGGCTGGAGTGTAATGGTGAGATCTCGGTTCACCGCAACCTCCGCCTCTCAAGTTCAAGCGATTCTCCTGCCTCAGCCTCCCGAGCAGCTAGGATTACAGGCATGCGCCACCAAGCCCAGCTAATTTTGTATTTTCAGTAGAGACATGGTTGCTCCATGTTGGTCAGGCTGGTCTCGAACTCCCGACCTCAAGTGATCCATCCGCCCGCCAAGGTGCTGAGATTACAAGCATGAGCCACAACGCCCAGCGTTTTTTCTCTTTTTTTTTTTGAGACGGAGTCTTGGTCTGATGCCTGGGCTAGAGTACAGTGGCGCCATCTCAGCTCACTGCAACCTCCACCTCCCAGGTTCAAGGGATTCTCCTGCCTCAGCCTACCTAGTAGCTAGGATTACAAGCATCCGCCCGGCTAATTTTTGTATTTTTAGTAGAGACAAGTTTCACCATGTTAGCCAGGCTGGCCTCGAACTCCTAGCCTCATGTGATCTGCCTGCCTTCGCCTCTCTAAGTGCTGGGAATGATGACAGGCATGAGCCACCTCACCGGACAGACCAGGTTCATTTTAATCACAGAAAGCTTGGTGAATCTTACCATCTTGGAAGAATACAGTGTAACTATTTTTCTCAAAGACGGCAATAAATTGGCCTGAGGTAGGACATCCAAGACTCCTGAGGGGAAAAAAATATCTGAGCACTAATTACAGTTTACAGCGCTCAGTGTCCCTGATGGTCTTATTTAAACATTAATCTGGGTTAGCTTCCAGAAGAGCAAAGGAGCTGCTATAATCCAGCCTCTGGCCTATTTGCCTTTTAATGCACAGTGATCAGATTTACAGCCCTTTGCCTGATTCAGCGTCTTTTCAGAATGTTTGCATTACGTAAGTGTAATCTTCCACTTTGACTGCCTTTGAGCCACTACAAGGACATTATTAGCCAATACAACTAAGTGCACTTGAACTTCAAATTCTAATTGGAAATGTATGTATTTCATGAATTATTCAAATGTAATCATTTTCCATAGTTTTTCCTTAATATTACTCACAATTAACATTCACTGAACATTTTTACTATATAACAAGTACTCTGTTTCTTAAGTATGCTTTCATTTAATTTCCACCTCTCTTTAAGAGGCCAGATCTCCCTCTTTTTTTTTTTTTTTTTTTTTTTTTGAGACAGCATCTCGCTCTGTCGCCCGGGCTGGAGTGCAGTAGGGTGATCTCAGCTCACTGCAACCTCCGCCTCCCGGGTTCAAGCAATTCTCCTGCCTCAGCCTCCCTAGTAGCTAGGATTACAGGAGTACACCACCATGCCCGGCTAATTTTTTTGTATTTTTAGTAGAAAGGGGGTTTCACCATGTTGGCCAGGCTGATCTCAAACTCCTGACCTCAAGTGACCCACCCGCCTCGGCCTCCCAAAGTGCTGGAATTACAGGCATGAGCCACCGTGCCTGGCCGTAAATCTCCCTCTTAAAGAAAGAAAAAACAGGCCCCAGTCTCGAACCTTCCATGCGTAAGTCTCTAGCGAAGGAATAACATGCAATTTTATTTGCTGAGAGGCAGTACAGCCTTCATGGTTATGAGAAGGAGCTCTAGCATAAACTGGCCAGGGTTTAGGCCTGCTGTCACTCACTACTGTGTATAACCAATTACTTCATCTCTTGGTGCCTCCGCTTCCTCATCTGCAAATGAGGATGTTAACAGTACTAAGGAGTTGGTGTAAGGATGCAGGGAACTAATCCATATAGAGTACTCTGAACTCTGGTATATAATAAATAGTAGTGTTATTGTGTATCTATTTTTGTGTTTTGTTTTGGTAATTTTCTACTTCTGGGGGGAAGTCCCATTCAGGTGCCGTCTCTCTCACGAGAGAGAGAGCTGCTGTTCTTTCTCTATCTTTTGCCTATTAAACCTCTGCTCCTAAACGCCCCCGGAACAACAAAAAAAATTCTACCTGTGATACTAGTTTTCCACTTTTAATGATAACAAAAAGTTTCCTCTATGAATAAATTAATTTAGATATGAAAAAAACAGTGAGTCAACATTAAGAAAAGCATAAAGGCTGCCCAGATTAAGTGAGACTCAACATGACACCAACTCGCCAGGGCTGAGCCACACCAGCCAGAAATGAGTGCTTCTTCCTATTCTCTAAGAGCCTGGTTTTTCTCCTAGCTGAGGACCAGGCACTTTTTTTTTACTATCACTCATGACTTCCCCATATTTGCACTCCTGGCAAGATGAAAGCATCTGACAGGTGCAGACTCCATTCATGTGCTTCCGCTTCTTACAACCTTTTTCCACCCAGATTTCCAATCACTAGCACCACAAAAGCTGGCAAACTGAGTGTTCTCGCCACCCACTGGCACCCCAATGAGAAGCCCTTGGGGCACAAGCCAACTGACCTTCAGGGCTTTGAAGATGACTCCCGGGTGCCGGGGAGAGCGGGTGGTGTTATTCTCTAGTAGCTGCTCCAAAGCACGCCGAAGCCCAGAAAAGTCCGTGGGAGGGTTGTAAGTCCTGGTTCCCTTGTAGTGAATGGAACTAAAGGCTTCAGGGAAGCGGCCCAGCTTCCGGAACCGGTCCTGGATGAGCTTCTCTGGCACCTCTGAGGGGTGATCTATACAAGCAGAAACACAGGCACATGGGTAGTGAGAGATATTTAAAAAAAAAAAGAAAAGAAAAGAAAAGTAGGCCAGGCACAGTGACCCACGCCTGTAACCCCAGCACTTTGGGAGGTCAAGGTGGGCAGATCACCCGAGGTCAGGAGTTCAGCCTGGCCAACACGGTGAAACCCTGTCTCTACTAATACAAAAAAATTAGCCAGGCGTAGTGCTGCATGCCTGTAATCCCAGCTAGTCCGGAGGCTGAGGCAGGAGAATCACTTGAAAAGTGATTCTCCTCCAGGAGGCGGAGGTTGCAGTGAGCCGAAATCGTACCACTGCACTCCAGCCTGGGAGACAAGAGTGAAACTCTGTCTCAAACAACAACAAAAAAATCTTTCATTATAAAAGTAAGATACAAGGCTGGGCGCGGTGGCTCACGCCTATAATCCCAACACTTTGGGAGGCCGAGGCGGGTGGATTATGCGGTCAAGAGATGGAGACCATCCTGGACAACATGGTGAAACCCCATCTCTACTAAAAAATACAAAAGTTAGCCGAGCGGTGGCAGGCCCCTGTAATCCCAGCTATTCGGGAGGCTGAGGCAGGAGAATCGCTTGAACCTGGGAGGTGGAGGTTGCAGTGAGCCAAGATCATGTCACTGCACTCCAGCCTGGCAACAAAGGGAGACTCCATCTCAAAAAAAAAAAAGTAAGATACGGGTGGGTGCACTGGTTCACACCTGTAATCCCAGCACTTTGGGAAGCTGAAGTGGGTGGATCACCTGAGGTCGGGAGTTTGAGACTAGCTTGGCCAACGTGGTAAAACCCCGTTTCTACTAAAAATACAAAAATTAGTCAGGCCTGGTGGGGCACACCTGTAATCCCAGCTACTCAGGAGGCTGAGACAGAAGAATTGCTTGAACCTGGGAGGCAGAGGTTGCAGTGAGCTGGGATAGCAACACTGCACTCCAGCTTGGGTGATAGAGCGAGACTGCGTCCCAAAAAAAAAAAAAAAAAAGGAAGATACTCTGACTCAATAAATACGAAGTACATAAGCAGGCAGAACTAATCTATGCTGTCAGAACTCAGGTTACCCTTTCCTGGTAAAGGGCATGAGGAGGGCTTCTATGAGGGCTGATGTCCCAAGGTCTAGCATTGAGTGCGCAGGGGCATTCAGGCAGTGAAAACTCATCACATGATACTCTTGATATGATGTGCACTGTTCTATACGCACATTATACTTCAAGGAGGAGTCTTTTTTCCCAAAAACCCATTCATTGTGGGAAAAATCTAGATGTGCCAAAGCATAAAAGGAAAAAAATTATGCCCTCTGCTCTCACCTACTTCCTGAAAGTAACCACAGCTCAATGTTGGCCCTTTCAGACATTTTTCCTACAGACTTAGCAACATATATATGCGACTTGCTCTTTTCTCACTTAATAACATACTGTAAGTACCCGTCCTTGTCACAATACACTGAAAAGCAGCAATACAGTCTTTGATCCTATGGATATACTTAACTAATCACCTTACTGAGGAACTTTTACAATTCTCTGTACTTTGGAAATGCTGATCTTTTGTGAGGAAGCTCTGGGCAAACGACCCATGTATAAGGGTATTTGTTTGTCCACACTCTCACCATGTGTCCAGAAACTTGGGCAGCCATAGTGCAGATGGATTCAATAAATGTTTTGATGATAAAGGTTGAAAGGACTTTTTAATTTCCTTTTTATTTATTTATTTACTTACTTACTTACTTACTTACTTTTTGAGACAAAGTCTCACTCTGTTGCCCAGGCTGGATGGAGTGCAGTGGTACAATCTCCGCTCACTGCAACCTCCACCTCCAGGGTTCAAACGGTTCTCCTGCCTCAGCCTCCTGAGTAGCTGGGATTACAGGTGCCCACCACCATACGCTTGGCTAATTTTTGTATTTTTAGTAGAGACAGGGTTTCACCATGTTGGCCAGGCTGGTCTCAAACTCTGATCCTCAGGTGAGCCGCCTGCCTCGGCCTCCCAAAGAGCTGGGACCACAGGTATGTACTACTGCATCTGGCTAACTTTTAAATTTTTTGTAGAGTCAGAGTCTCGCTATTTTGCCCAGGCTAGTCTCTAACTCCTGGGCTCAAGTGATCCTCCCGCCTCAATGTCCCAAAGTGCTGGGATTACAGGCATAAGTCATCACGCTCAGCCTAAAATACAATACCTTTTAAGGGGCTGGTTATTTCAAAATCCTGAACTGACAATTAAACGCTCCCCTCACCAACACTGTAAAGATCCAAAGTGGCATAAAAGTATTGATCACAGGAGGCAGCTGAAAGTCAGCATTTCTCACCTCCTCTCCTTTTCCTCGAGGCACCTGCTAATTAATCTGCTCCTTCACTGGGGAACGTTTACATGTCTTGTCTTCTATAGGGCATGTGTCATTGGTACCACCAGAATCAACTGGTGCAGTCCTTCAGATTTAACCTCTTTTATGGCCTGCTCTGTCCAGTTCCCTCCTACTGCCACCGCCCTGGCTGAATCCCAACCACTTCTCACTTGACTGACTTGACATCCTGCTGACTGGTCCCCCCGCCTCAGTCATGCTGCAATAGGCTGCCAGGGAATCTTTTGAAAATATACATCTGATCATCTCACTCTCTGCTTAAGATCCTTCATGGACTCCTGCCATACTTGAGAACTGAGTCAAGGCCACCCATGATCTGATCCCTGAGTCTCTCCATCATTCCCTCCCACACAAGCCATGCTTCAGACAAGGCAGTGGGGGTGGCAGAGGAGGAGCTGCATTCAGTAGTGGGCAGGGGGAGAATGAAGAGGGGTAACTAGAGGAGGTCAGAGACAAAGGCAGGAGTTAGTGACGGCACTACATTTAGGAGTTTGGATTTTATTTTGATGTAGTCAGAAGCCACTGACAGGTTGCAAGCAGGAGTATTACATGACCTGAAGTGTAAATTAAGCTTTTGAAAAGATCACTCTAGATGCTACATGGAGAATGCATCAAAGGGAGTTAGAACGGAATTTTGGAAGCACACTGCAGAACTACTTCCCTTGTCTCTTTTTTCTTTCCTTCTTTTTTTTGAGACAGGGTCTCACTATTGCCCAGGCTGGAGTGCAATAACACGATCAAAGCTCACTGCAGCCTCAACCTCTCAGGCTCAAGGGATCCTCCTGCCTTAGCCTCCCAAAGTGCTGAGATTACAGATGTGAGCCACCACACCCAGCCCTACCTGCAGTTCTCTGAACACAACTTGTTCCTTGACGCTACTACGAGTTTGCTCTTCCTAGAGCATCTTCTTCCCCTCCTCCATCTAGCCAAGTCTCTCAGAGCTCAAATGTCGCCTCTTCTTTCCTAGATTCCATAACGTATAGCGTCCCTGCTCCAGACTCCCACAGCTCCATACCTACATCTACTACAGAACAGAACACTGTGTGGTCGCCCCAACTAGACTGTGAGCTCTTCAAAGACAAGAAGTGTTTTTTCTGCTCTGTGCCTCAGTGCTCAGCACATGACATATGCACTCAATAAACTTTGATGACTGAATGAACAAGTGAAGACTGCAATTGTTTCAGGGGCCAAAATTACTGCTCCCCTCCAATCTAATCTGTTATTGCACCTTTCCCTCATCCTCCTACCACTCAGGTAACGATCTTGCTTCCTATTTCTCTAAGAAAACAAATAAGAACTCACACACACACTTCTCATGTCCACATCATCTACTTATCTGCGACCATGTCCATATCTTCTACTTTCTTTCCCAGTGTTATGGATGAACTGTCCATGGTCCTAAGGCGAACCCTTCCACTCATGCATCACTCCAACTGTTCCTGCTCTCTTACATCTACATTCTTCCCTCTCTAATGAATCACTCTCATCGTACATAAATATCTGCAATACCTCACATCTTACATTTTAAAAAAGAAAAATCCCTTGAAATCCCACATCAGCCTCCAGCTACAATTTCATTGTTCTTCTTTGCTTTATAGAAAAGAGCTGTATGGCTCTGTCAAAGAGCCCAATAAACTCACCACAGAATTTCTGCTCCTAATCTTATTATTTTTTTAGAGACACGGCCTCACTATGTTGCCCAGGCTGACCTCTAACTCTTGGGCTCAAGGGGTTCTCCCACATGAGCCTCCCAGGTAGCTATAATTACAGGCACTTGCCACTGTACCTGGCCTCCTCCTATTTTCTCTTGATCCCACTCTGATCAAGCTTTTACCCCCCACCATCTCAGGGAACAGGTCTTGCCCAGATCACTAAGGACTTATATATTGTCAAAGCCAATTGGCAATTCTCAATCTTTATTCTAGTTGACCTATGAGCAGCTTGACATGTTTGATCACTCCATCCTCCTTCCAACACTTTCCGTGTCTTCTTTGGACAGAAATCTTCTGGGCAATCCACTACCAATAAGTTGCTATTGCAGCCCAAATAGCTGCCTCCTTGTACCCATAAAGGTCGAGCTGTGACACTGTACCCCATCCACTCACCAGAGCCCAGTAGTTGGGTGTGCACAGTCTCATGGAAGATGATAACTGCAGGGCCCAGGGTGGATAAAGGGACATCCAAGCCACAGCGAGCAGTGGTGGCCTTGAGCTCCTTGGTGAAGTGCTTCAGATAAGCTTCTGAGGCATCCCCAAGGAATTTGAAGAGGTCGTTATGCAGCCGGTCTGCATGAGTTCGATAGATGACGAGGTCTGAGATGGCCAGGACCTTAAGCAGCAGCCGTGTTCTCTGGCTTAGATTCACGGTGGCCCCCAGGAGCCCTTCCGTATCGATCACTGCTACTTTGTGAACTGGGTCATAGGCTGCCCACACTCCCACAGTGCAGGACTCCTGGGTAGGGGAGGTCTTGAAGACTTCACGACCATAAAAGAAAGTGTGGTTGAGAGTATGAGACTTTCCATCACCAGTATTTCCAAAAATGGAAACCACTTTCAGATGCTGATCAGGTTTGCAGTCCAATTTTCTAATGAAGTCCTCTTCATTTGTTACCTGCAAAAAAAAAAAAAAAAAAAAAAAGACTATGAAGTAGAGAAACTGTAAAAGCACTAGAAACACCTACAAGAATAAATGCTTCGCAGGGACAAGGAACTTGATTGAATTGTCAAGAAAAGGAAGTTGCAGGATAATAGCTCCCACCTCCACCCTTAGCAAACAGCTCAAAGGAACCTCTGAAGCTTTAGTCAGGGAAATAACTTAGTGGCCATGAAAAAAGCTAAAACTATAAAAAGAAAAAAGAAAAAAAGAAAAGAAACAAAACAAAACCAAAAAAAAAGAGGTAAAACCATGAAACTCTTAGAGGAAAACAAAGTAATTAACCTTTGTGACTTTGGATTAGGCTATAGCTTCTTAGATAGGACAACACAAGCACAAGTAACAAAAGAAAAAACAGATAAGGCCAGGTGTGGTGGTTCACCATGTAACAGTGGCACTTATGGGAGGCTGAGGAGGGAGGATCCCTCGAGCCCAGAAGTTTGAGGCTGCAGTGAGCTGTGATGGCACTACTGCACTCCAGCATGGGTAACAGAATGAGACCCTGCCTCAAAAAAAAAATAAAAGAAAGGGGGGTGGGGCCAAGTGAGGTGGCTCAGGCCTGTAATCTCAGCACTTTGGGATGCCCAGGCGGGCAGATCACTTGAGATCACGAGTTCCATACCAGCCTGGTCAACATGGTGAAACTAAATAAAAGTCTCTACTAAAAATACAAAAATTAGCCGGGTGTGGTGGCACGTGCCTGAAATCCCAGCTACTCAGGAGGCTGAGGCGGGAGAATTGCTTGAACCCAGGAGGCAGACTGCAGTGAGCCGAGATTGTGCCACTGCACTCCAGCCTGGGTGACAGAACAAGAACCTGTCTCAAACAAATAAAATAAAATAAAATAAAATAACAAAATAACATAACATAACATAACATAAAATAAATCTAATAAGACTAGTATTCCAAACATACAAAGAAATCTTACAACTCAACAATGAAGATAAGCAACCCAATTAAAAAGTAGGCAAAGAATCTGAATAGATATTTCTCCACAAAAGATATGCAAGCAACTAGTAAGCATCTGAAAAGATGCTCCAAGTCCTGAGTCACTAAGAAATGCAAATCAAAACTACAGTGAGCTATCACTGCATATCCACCAGAACGACTACGACCAAAAGACAACAAACGGCTGGGCACGGTGGCTCACGTCTATAATCCCAGTACTTTGGGAGGCAAAAAAGAGAAGACAGCTTGAGGACAGGAGTTTGAGACCAGCCTGGGCAACATGGAGAGACCTCTGTCTCTACAAAAAAAATTTAAAATTAGCTGGGCATGGTGGTATGCGCCTGCAGTCCTAGCTACTTAGGAGGCTGAAGCAAGAGGATCGTTTGAGCTCAGGAGTTCGAAGCTGCAGTGAACCATGATTGCACCACTGCACTCCAGGCTGGGTGACCGACGACAGAAGCCCTGTCTCTAAAAAAAAAAAAAAAAAAAACAAAAGACAACAAGCATTGGCAAGGATGTATAGAAATCACAATGTTCATGCACTTCTGGTGGGAATGTAAAATCACATAGCCAGTCCGGAAAACAGCTTGTCCACTCCTAGCTATATACCCAAGAGAACTGAAAACACATGTCCACACAAATCTTCTAAGTACTTCAATGTTCACAGCAGCATTATTCACAACAGCCAAAGAAGTGAAAACAGCCCAAATACCCATCAACTGACAAAATGTGGTATATCCATACACTGAGTTACTATGCAGTCATAAAAAGGAATGAGCCACTTCCTCCCCTTACTTCAGTATGCGTCGGTTATTCTCACCTTTGGGACATTTCTTATGTTCTTACTTTGACCTGACTCGGCAGAAATTCCTATCTATGCCTTGACTGTCTTCTGTCATGCCTGTGCCACTTCCTCCTTTCACAGTCTTCCTAAATCTTTCTTAAACTTCAGAGGGGGCTCTGAATGCTACAGCAAGGCTGCATATTCCTGCTGTTGCGAAATGATGTTCATTGTATTGAAGTAATATCTACTGACCTAGTATTGGTTGTTTTTTTTCTTTTCACTATACTATTTCCCTATTGACTTGTTAGGATTGGTCAGAAAATAGATAAGACTAGCAAATTGGAAGGGAATCATACATCTGAAAGATTCCATTGGAAAATGTATCCTGAATCATTTCAATCAGCTTTTTAGTGGAGAAAAACTATTATGATAGCAGATATTCCTAAAATCCACAGTGGTCTTTTATTTTTCACTTACCTAACCTTAGACTGAAACAATGAGAAAAGTATGCAAAATACAGTCACATTTCTCTTATTCTAAAGACACTGTCTACGGCCATACCACCCTCAACACGCCCAATCTCGTCTAAAGACATTAAAATGCTTTTCACAATTATAATTATGGAATTTGTAATATACTGTATATTTCCAAAGTATTTATTAATAATTCAGCCCTCCAAATGTGCTTATAACATGGACAAGTGAGAGTTCTGTACCTACGTCCCACCCCCAATTATCATATGGAGAGGCTAAAGTGTAAATATTTTCCCTATAGAAACAATACAAATTTCATTTAGGCACGGTGGCTTATGCCTGTAATCCCAGCACTTTGGGAGGCTGAGATGGGCAGATCATCTGAGGTTGGGAGTTCGAGACCAGCCTGACCAACATGGAGAAACCCCGTCTCTACTAAAAATACAAAATTAGCCAGGTATGGTGGCACATGCCTGTAATCCCAGCTACTCAGGAAGCTGAGGCAGGAGAATCACTTGAACCCAGGAGGCAGAGGTTGCGGTGAGCTGACATCGCACCACTGCACTCCAGCCTGGGCAACAAAGCAAGATTCCGTCTAGAAAAAAAAAAAAGAAAGAATACAAATTTCACTGTTACCTAATAACATTTAGGTAGAAATGTTAGGAAAACGTTTTTGTGAAATGAACGCAGCTGGCTATCAAACAATATTTGCTTGACATTGCTGGGGTAACCACAACAAAAAAGAATGAAGTGCTGATACACGCTACAACACAGATGAACCTTGAAAACATGGTAAGTGAAAGGAGCCACACACAAAAGACCACATAGTGTACGATTCCATTTATATGAAACGTCCAGAGCAGGCAGATTCACAGACAGCAAGTAGATTAGTGGTTGCTAGAGGCTAGAGGGAAGAGGGAGAGACTGCTAAAGCTGGGTTTCTATTTGGAAAGATGAAAATATTCCAAAATTAGATAGTGGTAAGGATTGTACAACTTTATGAACATACTAAATACTGAATTATATACTTTAAACTGGTGAATTTTATGGTATGTGAATGACATCTCAATACAGTTTTTGGTTTTGTTTTTGTTTTTTTGAGACGGAGTTTTTGCTCTGTTGCCCAGGCTGGAGTGCAGTGGCGTGATCTTGACTCACTACAACCTCCACCTCCTGGGTTTAAGTGATTCTCCCACCTCAAACTCCCGAGTAGCTAGGATTACAGGCACGCGCTGTCACGCCCAGCTAATTTTTGTATTTTTAGTAGAGACTGGGTTTCACTCTGTTGGCCAGGCTGGTCTCAAACTCCTGACCTCAGGTGATCCACCTGCCTTGGCCTCCCAAAGTGCTGGGATTACAGGTGTGAGCCACAGCACTTAGCCAAGTTAATGTATTGGTCAAACCTCATCTACCATAATTCTCCTCCTAACAGTTTAAAGAACACTGCAGTCCTTATAAAAAGCCAGGCCATGAAGAACGATACCTAGGGCCGGTGAAATCCCAGACTGGAGCTCCTGAAAGATGCTCAGAACTCCTATTCTCGGAATACAGAACCCCAGGGTCAAAGCTCCTAACTCAAAGAGCTTATGGCTACTCAGGTGAAAGGAGTTTCCGAGGAAGCTTCACATCAAGTATCTTCCAGCCAACAGAGAATAAGACACATTGCTGATTTTTTCTTTTTTTTTTCTGTTTTTGTTTTTTTGGTGTGGTTTTGTTTTTGTTTTTAGACGGAGTCTCACTCTGTCGCCCAGCCTGGAGTGCAGTGGCGTGATCTCAGCTCACTGGAAACTCCGCCTCCCAGGTTCACACCGGTCTCCTGCCTCAGCCTCCCGAGTAGCTGAGACTACAGGCGCCCGCCACCATGCCCGGTCAATTTTTTTATTTTTTAGTAGAGACAAAGTTTCACTGTGTTAGCCAGGATGGTCTCGATCTCCTGACCTCGTGATTCGCCTGCCTCGGCCTCCCAAAGTGCTGGGATTACAGGCGTGAGCCACTGTGCCTGGCCCTTTCTCTCTTTTTTTTTTTTTTGAAACAGGATTTCGCTCTGTCACCCAGGCTGGAGTCTGGGGCACAATCTCGGCTCACTGCAACCTCCACCTTCTGGATTCAAGCCATTCTCCTGCCTCAGCCTCCAGAGTAGCTGGTATTACAGGCACGTGTCACCACACCCAGCTAACTTTTTTTGTACTTTTAGTAGAGATGGGATTTTGCCATGTTTGCCGGGCTGGTCTCAAATTCCTGACCTCAGGTGATCTGCCCCTCCGCCTCCCAAAGTACTAGGATTATAGAGGTGAACACCTTCTGATTCTTGAGTCTGCTTGTTTGATAACAGAGAAATATACAGACCACTCAGTGTGAAAATATGATAAACCTTTGTTTCCTATAATCTCAAGATAGTAAACCAAATCCCCGTGCTTTGGGAGGCCAAGACAGGAGGATCGCTTGAGCCCTGGAATTCAAGACTACCTTAAGCAACATAGCAAGACCCCAACTCTACAAAATCAAAAAATTAGCTGGGTGTAGTCATTCACACCTATAGTCCTAGCTACTCAGGAGGCTGGGACATGAGAATCACTTGAGCCCAAGAGGTGGAGGCTGCAGTGGGCTGAGATCGTGCCACTGCACTCCAGCCTGGGTGACAGAGCAAGACTCTAACTGAAAAAAAAAAAAAGTAAACCACTCATTATTCTATTAATGACATCACTATTGTTTCATTATTAAGAGCCTGAATATTGCTGATAATACTAACAGTTCACTGAATGCCGGCTACAGTGACAGTGCCCTTCACTAGAACCATGACGGCAGGGCCGTGTCTACCTTATCTTTACATGCAGAGCGCTCAGGACACCGCCTGGCACACAAGAGGAGCTCAGTGTGCAGCTGCGGACTGAATGAGTGAGTGAATAAACACCAGGCACCTTGCTAGGTACCCAGGTACCTTAAACACTTTTCCCACCATACATCTTCCACAGGGCTGAACACACAGCAGCATTTCATAAACTTGGTGATGGGTTAAGTGATCTAGCAGACAACAGAGAGAAACAAGAAGTTACACAGAACAGCCCATTTTGGACCCGTGTCACTCAGCCAGCCTGGTCCCAAGCTGCTAAGTTGGTCAGCAAGAAGAAACAAAACGAAAGCTCTGTGAAGCTCTACCAGCATGGAGTCAGGTGAGGTCAGGGTGGCTGCTGGAAGAGCCATCCACCTGCTCGACCAGGCCCGGTATGGAAGACCAGGCCTGGGGATTTTCTCCCCACGGAAATCTACTCTGCCGTGACTCTTCACAAACAAAACAGCCACTGCTATCCAGATTATCTAAGAGCAGGCACCTGAAAGTGGGGACACGGGAACATTTAGGGAAAGAATGAAATGTCTCGAGATTCATATTAAGTGTCCACCAAATGATATATATATACACACACACACACACACATAACTCACATGGGATGGAAAGAAAACACTCCTTGCCTGCATGTGGTGATACCATTTAGGCTTTTGGTGTCCGGGGGTGTGTCAAGTGCAGATGTCCATGTGTTGGGCCTATAGATGAGTCCAATGTAAATAATCCTCCTGGGAGGAGGAACTCAAAGGCCCAGGCTGTTTGTTTCTACTGACAAGCAGTGAACAATCCCTTAACATGCACCGACTGCATTTTCTTCGTGTAAAAGGAGGCTAGGCCAGGTATGGTGGCTCACACCTGTAATCCCAGCACTGTGGGAGGCCAAAGCAGATGGATCACTTGAGCCCAGGGGTTTGAGACCAGCCTTGGCAACACAGTAAAACCCCATCTCTACTAAAAATACCAAAAATTGGCCAGGCGTTGTGGCACGTGCCTTTAGTCTCAACTACTCAGGAGGCTGAGGTGGGAGAATTGCTTGAGCCTGGGCAGAGTTTGCAGTGAGCTGAGATCAAGCCACTGCACTCCAGCCTGGGTGACAGTGAGACCCCGTCTCAAAAAAAAAGGAAAAAAGAAAAAAACAAAAAACAAAAAAAGGAGGCTATAACCATCTTTGCAGGTGCTAGTTAATCAAATAAACAAATAATGCGGGAAAATGCTGGCACACTGAAACCATGCTTCACTTCTTCCTTGTCTGCCTTTCATGTTACTTTGCTTCTTGATATACTACTAAATTCATCCTTAACACAGGAGGATTTTCCTCTAAGCCAGAAAGGAGAGAACAGCCTAGCCTAGGTGGTAGCAAGACTGGTTTTCAGTCAGGGAGGCAAAGGTAGAGAAAAATAAGAAGATTCCCTTTGATAAAGGAAGGGGCGAGGAAGGAACGAGGCTCCAGCTCTACTTGTTCGGCCTGTCTACACTCAGTGACCCCATGCTGCTCCATTCCGGGAGTGAAACAGGTTACCTGGCCCTGAGCTCGGCCAACTGGCCACCCCATCCAAGTCGACAACATGTTTGAAATGGTCACTGGCCCTTACCAACAGCAAACACAGGAGGGACACCAAAGCCATCCCTCCCTAACTTTTGCCTTCCATCTTCCCTGAGCTTGCTAGGCCTCAGGCGACTCCAAAACACCTGAATGCCACTACAGGCTTTGCCATGGTGTGGCCTTGGGAAAGTTACTTAACTACTCAATGCCTCAGGGAAATGAGATAATAACATGTCCAGCTCCTAGCGACACTCAGCAGACTAAGAGGCAAAGTATGCAAAAGGCATAGCACGGTGCCTGGCATGGAGTAAGCACTCGATATGTGAACCATTATTAAAGACCAGCCCACTGGGAAAACAGCCAGGTGCACAGCAGCAGCAGCTGGGCTTACACCTAATGAATTGCTCATTTGGGGGCTGATTCAGCAATGTGGTAAGATCGAAATGAATTCTACCTAAAACAAAAGATCTCACTGCTCACATCAGATAACCTTCTGCTAATCAAAACACATTATTATTATTTTTTATTTTTTATTTTTTTGGAGACAGAGTCTCGCTCTGTCGCCCAGGCTGGAGTGCAGTGGTGCGATCTCTGCTCGCTGCAAGCTCCACCTCCTGGGTTCACGCCATTCTCCTGCCTCAGCATCCCAAGTAGCTGGGACTACAGGCGCCCGCCACCATGCCCGGAGAATTTTTTGGTTTTTTTTTTTTTTTGTTTTTTTTTTTGAGGCGGAGTCTCGCTCTGTCGCCCAGGCTGGAGTGCTGTGGCCGGATCTCAGCTCACTGCAAGCTCCGCCTCCCGGGTTCCCGCCATTCTCCTGCCTCAGCCTCCCGAGTAGCTGGGACTACAGGCGCCCGCCACCTCGCCCGGCTAGTTTTTGTATTTTTTAGTAGAGACGGGGTTTCACCGTGTTAACCAGGATGGTCTCGATCTCCTGACCTCGTGATCCGCCCGTCTCGGCCTCCCAAAGTGCTGGGATTACAGGCTTGAGCCACCGCGCCCGGCCAGTTTTTTGTATTTTTAGGGAGACGAAGCTTCACCGTGTTAGCCAGGATGGTCTTGATCTCCTGACCTCGTGATCCGCACCTGGCCAAAACACATTATTATTCATATTGGCTTTATAGCTGGCTCTTAGTAACCATCTAATATTGTATTAATCTTTACAAGGCAGGCGTGGTGGCTCACGCCTGTAATCCCAGCACTTTGGGAGGCCTAGGAAGATTGATCACTTGAGGCCGGGAGTTCGAGACCAGCCTGGCCAACGTGGTGAAACCCCATCTCTACTAAAAATATAAAAATTATCTGGGTGTGGTGGCACATGCCTGTAATCCCACCTACTTGGGAGGCTAAGGCAGGAGAATCACTTGAACCCAGGAGGTGGAGGTTGCAGTGAGCCGAGATTGCACCACTGCACTCCTGCCTGGCTGACAGAGTAAGACTTGGTCTAAAAATCTTGGCCGGGCGCGGTGGCTCACGCCTGTAATCCCAGCACTTTGGAAGGCCGAGGCGGGCGGATCACAAGGTCAGCAGATCGAGACCATGGTGAAACCCCGTCTCTACTAAAAAAAAATAGAAAAAAATTAGCCGGGCGCAGTGGCGGGCGCCTGTAGTCCCAGCTACTCGGGAAGCTGAGGCCGGAGAATGGCGTGAACCCGGGAGGCGGAGCTTGCAGTGAGCCGAGATTGCGCCACTGCACTCCAGCCTGGGCGACAGAGCGAGACTCCGTCTCAAAAAAAAAAAATAAAATAAAATAAAAAAATAAAAAATAAAAATCTTTACAAAACCCAGCAGCACCTCTCTGTCTCCCTCCAATACACCCAAAGCTTTTTACTTTGTATAGACTTCTGAGAAGAGTCTGTAAAATGAAATATAACCGTACTCAATGATCCCCCACCACAGTTCCTTCTTTTTTGAGACAGTCTAACTCTGTCGCCCAGGCTGGAGTGCAGTGCCCAATCTCGGCTCGCTGCAACCTCTGCTTCCCGGGTTCAAGCAATTCTCCTTCCTCAGCCTCCTGAGTAGCTGGGACTACAGGAGCGCACCACCACACCCAGGTAATTTTTTTGTATTTTTAGTAGAGACAGGGTTTCACCATGTTGTCCAGGCTGCTCTCGAACTCCCTGACCTTAGTTGATCTGCCTGCGTTGGCCTCCCAAAGTGCTGGGATTACAGGAATGAGCCCCTGCGCCCAGCCCCAGTTTAGAATTCAGAATAGTTCATGGTAGTGAAAAGTGTCCAGCAGTCAACCTCCAACCAAAGCAGGCCAAGGGAATAATGACGGTCTCCCTCGAGAGATTCCTTCTAAGCCCTCACAGAATCATTCTAGAATGAAAGACCATGCACCAGCTTTGTTCCAAGGAGGCCTGAAAAGGGAAACCAAGAGGCGAGGAAGGAACTAAAGAGCCTTGGAAGGAAGGAAGTTCAACGCAGCACAGTCAGAGACTCTAGAAGTTAAACCCCAATGAACCTGGAAAACACTCTTAAGTAGTTCGGCACCAAGATCTTTTCAGTGCTGGTCCCTGGGAAAAAAGGACTTAATCTGCACCGACTACAATCACACATTCCTCCAATTTTTTTTTTTTCTGGAGACAGGTCTCGCTCTATTGCGTAGGATGGAATACAGTGGGTCACTGCAGCCTCAACCTCTCAGGCTCGATCAGTCTCCTGCCTCAGCCTCCCGGGTAGCTAGGACTACCAGCATGCACCATCATAGCTGGCTAAACTGTTTATTTTTTGTAGATATCGATAGGGTCTATGTTGCCCAGGCTGGTCTTGAACTCCCAGCCTCAAGCAGTCCTCCTTCCTTGGCCTCCCAAAGCACTTGGGATTATAGGTGTGAGCCACTGCGTCCAACCCCATGGCCTAATTTTCAAACAGGATTTTACCTAAACTATGTCAAACAGATCAGTAGCCAGTCTATTTTAAAATCCAAATGATAAGGAGATTTCCTTCCAATAGCAAGGTTTAAGTTCTATTAAACCTGTTTCCTCAACACAGCAAGTTTAGAAATGTTCTGTTCATTCTATCCTAAAGGGCGTGTATACTTCACGTTTATCCATGTACATGTTGCTGGAGTTTCACATAAAAACACAATCATTTCTCAATCAAATGTTTTCTGAAGACACTGAGGTCACGGGGTTGGTCTCACAAACACACTGAGCACATTTGGCAGGGGCAAAGCTCACTTTCTTCCACTCCAGTGTCCCCAAAGTGTTCCATTACTTGAGAGGTCAGGAATTCCTCACCATGTCTTGTAACTACCAGTGGTGCTTCTGACACTTTGCTTCACAGAGACTGCCTGCGGCTCCTCTCCTATTCCAGCAGAAATAAAAGCGTTTCTTATTTATTTCTGTGTGTGTGAGACAGAGTTCCACTCTTGTTGCCCAGGCTGGAGTGCAATGGCGCGATCTCCATTCACTGCAACCTCTGCCTCCCAGGTGCCAGTGATTCTCCTGCCTCAGCCTCCTGATTAGCTGGGATTACAGGCATGCGCCACCACACCCGGCTAATTTTGTATTTTTAGTAGAGACGGGGTTTCTCCATGTTGGTCAGGCTGGTCTCGAACTCCTGACCTCAGGTGATCAGTCCGCCTCAGCCTCCCAAAGTGCTGGGATTACAGGCCTGAGCCACCATGCCTGACCTAATAAAAGTGTTTGTGGCCAGGCGCGGTGGCTCACGCCTGTAATCCCAGCACTTTGGGAGGCCGAGATGGGCGGATCATGAGGTCAGGAGATCGAGACCATCCTGGCTAACACAGTGAAACCCCGTCTCTACTAAAAATACAAAAACTAGCCGGGCGTGTGGTGGGCGCCTGTAATCCCAGCTGCTCGGGAGGCTGAGGCGAGAGAATGGCGTGAACCCAGGAGGTGGAGCTTGCAGTGAGCTGAGATCGCGCCACTGCACTCCAGCCTGGGCGACAGAGCAAGACTCCGTCTCAAAAAAAAAAAAGTGTTTGTATGCAGAGATGATCCACAAAGAAATTCTTTTTCTAAAAAAAGTCATTTTTAGCTCCCTGATCAGTTTCTTTGACGACACCCAACACACCCAGTTCAGCAATCCATTTATATCTGAATAAAAAGCTTTCCAAGGCAAAGATGAATTCTGAGGACACACTGGAAATACCCAGTCATCCCCAAGCCCCACCTCATCCTCAAGGGAACTTTCTGAGGAGCTTCTGGATGGGAGATGCAGCTGCCTTTTTAAGTGGCATAGCATATCCATATTTGGCCAGCTGTGAAAACAGATGTAAGCTCTAGTAAAGGCCTGGCAGTGAGCAGAATGGTCTTTGATTCTGGAATGATTTTGAGGGCTAAGAAGGGACTTAACAGTAAAAGCTAAGCTACACAAACCAGGCTAGAAAAGAGAGCTAGGTTTAAATCACACCCTGGGCAACTGACTCAACCCTTCTCTTGCTCAAAGCCTCCATTCCCACCCACCACCTCTGTTAATGTTTTCCCATTCTTCCAGCTCTGAACACCCCAACTAGAATGTACTCCAGGCTGGCAGAGATATGGTCTGTGTTGTTCACCACCGTAACCCTAGCACAGTGCCTGACACAAAATAGGAAATCAAGACATAATTGATCAATAAATGAATGAACACAGCACAAAATGTCTAGATGCTATATCCTCTGGGTGGGGGGATGGTATAGTATCACCATTAAGGGTTCAACCAACCTCGCTCTATCATCCACTGACTTTAGGATAACTTTAAAGAAGTTATTTAACCCCTCTGGGGCTCTGTTATTCACCTCTAAAATGAAGATAACAACACAATCTACTTCATAGGATTTCTGCAAAAATTAAATAAGATGATGTACATCAAGCACTTAGCACAGTGGAGGCCCAGAGTAACTTGCAGTAACTGCTAGAGGCATGCTGACTGACATCATTGCTGGTTTGCCCCAAGCCAGAGTCATCACCATCAGCTGGAAATTTTTTTTTTAATTAATTAATTAAGTATTATTATTTCTTTTTTTGAGATGGAGTCTCACTCTATCGCCCAGGCTGGAGTGCAGTGACATGATCTTGGCTCACTGCAAACTCTGCCTCCTGGGTTCACACCATTCTCCTGCCTCAGCCTCCCAAGCAGCTGGGACTATAGGTGCCCGCCACCTTGCCCGGCTAATTTTTTGTATTTTTAATAGTACGGGGTTAGCCAGGATGGTCTTAATCTCCTGACCTCATGATCCACCCACTTCGGCCTCCCAAAGTGCTGGGATTACAGGTATGAGCCACCATGCCCAGCCTGGAAATTTCATTATCCCAAGTAAAAGCTCTCCTTAGGGAGGCTGGGTGCGGTGGCTCACGCCTGCAATCCTAGCACTTTGGGAGGCTGAGGTGGGCGGATCAAGAGGTCAGGAGTTCGAGACCAGCCTGACCAACACGGTGAAACCCTGTCTCCACTAAAAATACAAAAATTAGCTGGGTGTGGTGGCGCGTGCCTGTAGTCCCAGCTACTTGGGAGGCTGATGTGGGAGGATTGCTTGAGTTATGATGGTGCCACTGCACTCCAGCCTAGGCAATAGAGGAAGACCATGTCTCCAAAAAAAAAAAAAAAAAAAAAGAGAGAGAGAAAAAAATAGGGATAATTGAACAAGGAGGATCCTTATTCAATACTTACTACTCCCTCCCTCAAAAGGATATATCTTTTGAATTAAAAAAGAAACCTAGGCCACTACGGTGGCTCATGCCTGTAATCCCAGAACTTTGGGAGGCCAGAGGTGGGAGGATCACCTGAGGTCAGGAGTTTGAGACTAGGCTGGCCACCATGGTGAAACTCTGTCTCTACTAAAAATACAAAAAATTGGCCAGGCGCAGTGGCTCACAGCCTGTAATCCCAGCACTTTGGGAGGCCGAGGCAGGCAGATCACCTGAGGTCGGGAGTTCGAGACCAGCCTGACCAACATGGAGAAACCCCTTCTCTACTAAAAATACAAAATTAGCTGGGTATGGTGGTGCATGCTTGTAATCCCAGCTACTCGGGAGGCTGAGGCAGGAGAATCGCTTGAATCCAGGAGGCAAAGGTCACGGTGAGCCGAGATCACGCCATTGCACTCCAGCCTGGGCAACAAGAGCGAAACTCCGTCTCAAAAAAAAAAAAAAAATGCAAAAAATTAGCCAGGCGTGGTGGCATGTGCTTGTGATCCCAGCTACTCAGGAGGCTGAGGCAGGAGAATCGCTTGAGCCGGGGAGGTGGAGGTTGCAGTGAGCCCAGATTGTGCCACTGCACTCCAGCCTGGGTGACAGAGCGAGTCTCTGTAACAACAACAAAAAAAAGGCCCCGGTGTGATTCCGTCCCGCGCGGCTGTTCTCTGGAGCAGCGTTCGTTTATCTCCGTCCGCCTTCTCTCCCACCTAAGTGTGTGCCACCACCTGATGGAAGATTCGATGAACATGGAGATGAGCCCCTGAGGTCCCAGAACTATCTTTTCAGTTGTGAACTAAAGGCCGACAAAGATTATCACTTTAAGGTGGATAATGATGAAAATGAGTACCAGTTATCTTTAAGAACGGTCAGTTTAGGGGCTGGTGCAAAGGATGAATTGCCCATTGTTGAAGCAGAGGCAATGAATTACGAAGGCAGTCCAATTAAAGTAACACTGGCAACTTTGAAAATGTCTGTACAGCCAACGGTTTCCCTTGGGGGCTTTGAAATAACACTACCAGTGGTCTTAAGGTTGAAGTGTGGTTCAGGGCCAGTGCATATTAGTGGACAGCACTTAGTAGCTGTGGAGGAAGATGCAGAGTCAGAAGATGAAGAGGAGGAGGACGTGAAACTCTTAAGTATATCTGGAAAGCGGTCTGCCCCTGGATGTGGTAGCAAGGTTCCACAGAAAAAAGTAAAACTTGCTGCTGATGAAGATGATGATGATGATGATTATGAAGATGATGATGACGAAGATGATGATGATGATGGCTTTGATGATGAGGAAGCTGAAGAAAAAGCACCAGTGAAGAAAACTATACAAGATACTCCAGCCAAAAATGCACAAAAGTCAAATCAGAATGGAAAAGACTCAAAACCATCATCAACACTAAGATCAAAAGGACAAGAATCCTTCAAAAAACAGGAAAAAAACTCCTAAAACACCAAAAGGACCTAGTTCTGTAGAAGACATTAAAGCAAAAATGCAAGCAAGTATAAAAAAGGTGGTTCTCTTCCCAAAGTGGAAGTCAAGTTCATCAATTATGTGAAGAATTGCTTCTGGATGACTGACCAAGAGGCTATTCAAGATCTCTGGCAGTGGAGGAAGTCTCTTTAAGAAAATAGTTAAAACAGTTTGTTAAAAATTTTCCGTCTTATTTCATTTCTGTAACAGTTGATATCTGGCTGTCCTTTTTATAATGCAGACTGAGAACTTTCTCTACCGTGTTTGATAAATGTTGTCCAGGTTCCATTGCCAAGAATGTGTTGTCCAAAATGCCTGTTTAGTTTTTAAAGATGGAACTCCACCCTTTGCTTGGTTTTAAGTATGTATGGAATGTTATGATAGGACATAGTAGTATCAGTGGTCAGACATGGAAATGGTGGGGAGACAAAAATACACATGTGAAATAAAACTCAGTATTTTAATAAAGTGAAAGAAAGAAAAAGAAAGAAAGAAAGAAAGGGAAAGAGAAAGAAAGAAAGAGAAAGGAAGGAAGGAAGGAAGGAAGGAAGGAAGGAAGGAAGGAAGGAAGGAAGGAAGGAAGGAAGGAAGGAAGGAAGGAAGGAAGGAAGGAATCTATACGGCTGGGCAGGTGGCTCACACCTGTAATCCCAGCACTTTGGGAGGCCTAGGCGAGTAGATTGCTTGAGGCCAGGAGTTCGAGACCAGAATGGGCACCATGGCAAAACCCCATCTCTACTAACAATACAAAAAATTAGCTGGGCATGGTGGCACATGCCTGTTAGTCTCAGCTACTCAGGAGGCTGAGGTGGAAGGATGGCTTCAGCCAGGGAGGCAGAGGTGGCAGGGAGCTGAGATCACACCACTGTACTCCAGCCTGGGCAACAGTGTGAGACACCGTCTCAAAAGATTTTTATTTTATTTTATTTTATTTTACTTTATTTTACTTCACTATTTTATTTTATTTTATTTTAATTTTATTTTTGAGACAGAGTCTTGCTCTGTCACCCAGGCTGGAGTGCAGTGGCATGATCTCGGCTCACTGCAACTTCCACCTCCCGGGTTTAAGCCTCCCACGTAGCTGGGATTACAGGCACCTTTCGCCATGCCAGGCTAATTTTAGTAGAAACAGGATTTCACCATGTTGGCCAGGCTAGTCTCGAACTCCTAACTTCAGGTAATCCAGCCGCCTCTGCCTCCCAAAGTGCTGGGATTATAGCCATGAGCCACCGTGTCTGGCCTAAAAGATCGTTTTCAGAGAAAAAAAAAGAAACCTATAATAAGATTGCATAAATATATATATATATACACACACACACACACACACACACACACACATATATATATAATACATAAGAAAACATTCAATCTTCTTCAAAAGAATGATATGGCCCAGTGTGGTGGCTCACGTCTGTCATCCCAGCACTTTGGGAGGCTGAGGCATAAGGATCATGTGAGGCCAGGACTTTGTGACCAGTCTGGGCAACATAGCAAGACCCCGTCTCTATTAAAAATTAAAAAATAGCTGGGCACTGTGGTTCATGCCTGAATCCCACTAATTTAATTTCTTAATTCATGAAACGAGTGGAGGGTTGGGGAGAAGCAAAGGGAAAGTAGGGAGAGAAAGAAAGGAAAAGGGGAAGAGGTAGGTAGGTTGTCTGTAAATATCACAGATCTAGGTAACAGTTAACTGAGACATAGGGAAAAAAATTATAGAGCACCAAATGACCTACCAATTACAAACTAAACCCATGAGTCAGTAGGCCAGAATGGGGATGCAAAAAGAACCATGGAGCCAGGTACGGTGCCTCATGCTTGTAACCCCAGCACTTTGGGAGGCTGAGGCGGGTGGATCACCTGAGGTCAGGGGTTCGAGACCAGCCTGACCAATGTGATGAAACCCCATCTTTACTAAAAATAAAAAAATTAGCTGGATGTGGTGGTGTGTGCCTATAGTCCCAGCTACTTGGGAGGATGAGACAGGAGAATTGCTTGAACCCGGGAGGCGGAGGTTGCAGTGAGCCAAGATAGTGCCACTGCACTCCAGCCTGGCAACAGAGGGAGATTTCGTCTCAAAAAAAAAAAAAGAACGGTGGAATCCCCAAAAAGCCTTTACTCAGAGATAAACAAAAAAGAGAGCTTCATTCCAGGGAATGAATGCCTCTGCCATCCCTCCCTAGTCTCATTTAATCTGAGTTTTCACTTTAAATCATTTGTTCAGAGATACTACTGAAACTCACAAAGCACGCAATTGACAATTCAATAAGTATTTATGACTGCTGTAGAATGATACACATAAACTGTACTGAGCGCTTTGAAAGAAAAAGTTATGAGAGATGAGTTTAGCTATGTAGATAACATATTCATGAGACAGAAGGGATTGAGCTGGAAAGTAGAGGAACTTCTAGAATACTCTGAATGCTGGATTGCGCAGTATCACGCTGCCCCTTCACTTGAACCTGAGGGTCTGTGACTTCATGCCAGAACCAGGCTCTGGCAGTTCTTTCAAGTATTCTAACATCTAGAGTCAAATTTCCTAGGAAAGAGAGCAATAACCTAGTCTCATTAAGAAGAAAATCAGGAAGGGACCAAAAATTCTAGAAGCTACCTGGAAGTCCAATTATCCTCCAGTGAAGTCATGCCAGAGATCAGCTACTTATGTATGTCTGGAAAACATCTTTGCCCCAAGAACTCCCAACTATGACCAAGCTGACCATATAAACCAGTCAACAGAGCCTCTTCAATGCTAGCCAAAAGCCAGTGAAAAGAGGGGCAAAATAGGCCAGGTGCAGTGGCTCATGCCTGTAATCCCAGCACTTTGGGAGGCCAAGGTGGGTAGATCACCTGAGATCAGGACTCCAAGACCAGCCTGGCCAACATGGTGAAACCCCGTCTCTACTAAAAATGTAAAAATTAGCCAGGCATGGTGGCAGGTGCCTGTAATCCCAGCTACTTGGGAGGCTGAGGCAGGAGAACCACTTGAACCCAGGTTGCAATGAGCCAAGATTGCACCATTGCACTCCAGCCTGGGCAACAAGAGCGAACCTCCGTCTCAAAAAAAAAAAAGAAGGGGAAAATGAACAAAACATTCTCCAGGGAAGCATCCAACCTTCCCCCCCTTCAAAAGCTCCTCCTGTGTCTCTTTCCATAGGTCTTTCCAACTCCTCTTGCCTGAAACTTCTTTACCCTTGTTTTTCTTCCCTTCTTCACAGTCTCCCCACATCTTTCCTCCGATTTCCCATCAAGCAAATGTGTTCCATACATTTAGCAGTTCTAACCTCACATAGAAATGATCTCATGAGAGAGCTCCTCCCAAAGCAGGGAAGACTCCCCGGAAAAGTCTGACCAGCCATCCAAAGTGCGTCTGCCCTATATAATCTCCCGGATAAACTCAAGGGTGGCTCGGCCAGTAGATGCACCCACAGGAAAACACTGAAGGTCAAATTAATAAGAAATATGTCTATTATGTTAATCCTGGCTCAAAAAGCCAAATGCCTGCTCGATTCCAGAAAAATCAATCACTTCAAGGAATTGACAGGCCAGGGGAAAAAAAAAAAAAAAACAGAATCATGCAAACTGGAGGTAACTTAAAAGTAGTTAAAGACAGGTTCTCTGAAAAGCTGACTCACGGTGGTTTCAATGGCTTACATGGGTCAAATTTTAAACATCCTTGTACTAAAACAAAATAGCCTATCAAGTTAAATGCCAAGAGTCTGTTGTAACTGAATGATCCCCAGGCTGAAAAAGCTCA
This sequence comes from Macaca thibetana thibetana, assembly GCF_024542745.1. Classification (NCBI taxonomy): domain Eukaryota; kingdom Metazoa; phylum Chordata; class Mammalia; order Primates; family Cercopithecidae; genus Macaca; species Macaca thibetana. Next base: position 34,677,525 of record NC_065584.1, on the reverse strand, counting down.
CAAGACACTGAGCAGAAACTGAAGGCACATAATAGAGTTTCTTTCATCTTTCTTTTGGTCTGAGTCATCCTCAACCCTATGTTTCCCAGTAAATGCCATATAATGCCTTCCCCTCTACCACTATCACTAAACAAAAGGGGCTTCTACTTGAGTTTCTTTGCCTTAAAGGCAACAACGGAGGACGAGGCCCTGCTACTAACCCAACTGTTGGTTATAATTTTGACAGCTCCTAAGATCTTTTTTTTATTGTTATATTTATATGACACCTAAGAAACCAATAATAGATATATTCATGTTCTGACCAGAACTTGCCAAAGGGCTAACCAGCCATTGCACCAAAATTAGTCCTTACATTATAATACTCTGGCCATTGGAAGAGAAAAATGGGAAAATTCAACAATTTGAAAGATGATGATCCCTCTGGCCACAATCTACTGACCAGAATGAAGTCCTGAAGGATTTCCTCCTGTTATGTTATCTACCGGCCAATCTCAGAGGAGCTGAAAAGAACAAGCCCCAGGAAGCTACCCTAGACCAGAAAGCCAAGAACAGGGCCAAGAAAGTGAACGGCAGACAAGCCTAAGATAGAAGTGGCATGGACATGTGGCAGACTAGCACAGCCAGTTTGTGGTAAAGAATTCCCATACAGGGCTGGGTGCAGTGGCTCATGCCTGTAATCCCAGCACTTTGGGAGGCCGAGGCAGGCAGATCACTTGAGGTCAGGAGTTCGACATCAGCCTGGCCAACATGGCAAAGCCCCATCTCCACTAAAAATACAAAAATCAGCTGGGCATGGTGGTAAGAGCCTGTAGTCCCAGCTATTCAGGAGGCCGAGGCAGGAGAATTGCATGAATCCGAGAGGCGGAGGTTGCAGTGAGCCAAGAAGGTGCCACTGCACTCCAGCTGGGTGACAGAGTGAGACTCCATCTGAAAGAATGAAGGAAGGAAGGAAGGAAGGAAGGAAGGAAGGAAGGAAGGAAGGAAGGAAGGAAGGAAGGAAGGAAGGGAGGGAGGGAGGGAGGGAGGGAGGGAGGGAGGGAGGGAGGAAGGAAGGGAGGGAGGAAGGGAGGAGGGAGGAAGGGGAGGAAGGAAGGAAGGGAGGGAGGAAGGGAGGGAGGGAGGGAGGGAGGGAGGGAGGGAGGGAGGAAGGAAGGAAGGGAGGGAGGAAGGAAGGAAGGGAGGGAGGGAGGGAGGGACAGGGGAAGGAAGGGGAAGGAAAGGGAAGGAAGGAAATGAAGGAAGGAAGGAAGAAAGGAAGGGAGACAGGAAATAGCAGAGGAAACCTCCGCCTCCTGGGTTCATGTGATTCTCCTGCCTCAGCCTCCTGAGTAGTTAGGACTACAGGTGCCTGCCACCACGCCTAGCTGACTTCTGTATTTTTAGTAGACATGGGGTTTTGCCATGTTAGCCAGGCTGGTCTCGAATTCCTGACCTCAAGTGATCCACCTGCCTCAGCCTCCCAAAGTGCTGGTATTACAGGCATAAGCCACCGTGCCCAGCCTGCTATTTTCCATTCCTGAACTCCACTAGAATAATGTATCTTTTAGTCAAGTCCCAGTATTCTGAGCTGCACTATTCTGGGACTGTAAACAAGTGAAGCCGCCAAGCTACAAGATGAGTCTTCTTAAAGAAGCAATCTCAGGCCGGGCGCGGTGGCTCAAGCCTGTAATCCCAGCACTTTGGGAGGCCGAGACGGGCGGATCACGAGGTCAGGAGATCGAGACCATCCTGGCTAACACGGTGAAACCCCGTCTCTACTAAAAAATACAAAAAAACTAGCCGGGCGAGGTGGCGGGCGCCTGTAGTCCCAGCTACTCGGGAGGCTGAGGCAGGAGAATGGCGTGAACCCAGGAGGCGGAGCTTGCAGTGAGCTGAGATCGGGCCACTGCACTCCAGTATGGGCAAGAGTGCCAGACTCCGCCTCAAAAAAAAAAAAAAAAAGAAGCAATCTCACCGGGCGCGGTGGCTCACGCCTGTAATCCCACCACTTTGGGAGGCCCGAGGCAGGTAGATCCCCTGAGGTCAGGAGTTTGAGACCAGCCTGGCCAACATGGTGAAACCCTGTCTCTACTAAAAATACAAAAATTAGCCAGGTGTGGGGGCAGTCACCTGTAATCCCAGCTACTCAGGAGGCTGAAGCAGGAGAATCGCTTGAACCCAGGAGGCAGAGGTTGCAGTGAGCCAAGATCATGCCATTGCACTCCAGCCTAGGCGACAAGAGTAAAATTCTGTCTCCAAAAAAAAAAAAAAAAAAAAAAAAAAAAAGGAGTGGTCCCAATGAGAGGATGTCCACCAATGACTTCGCTGAAGGGAAGAACGAAGAGTCTCATCTCTGGCTCCCATTTTAGAGAGGGTCGGCCCCAAGTGAACATTCCCTTAGCCTCTTACTGACCACTCCTAGGTCACTGAGCTTCTTTACCAACCTACACCTAGAGCATGAGAGGCCTCAGCTTCAAGAGTCTTTGGGCATAAAAAGGCCCTTGGCTCTCCTAATGTTCCAGTCAGAAACAATCAGCATGCAGGCGGAACAGGTGGAGGCTCTTGTCAGTTTGCTGCTCTGCTCTCTCAGAAAGAGGATACTCGCAGGTAAGTTTGGTAGAAATGAGACAGAGGAGAATGGGATGGTTGTACGGTGTCTTTCTAAAAACACAAGAATCGCCAGGTTCGGTGGCTCATGCCTGTAATTCCAGCACTTTGGAGGCCAAGGCGGGCGGATCACCTGAGGTCAAGATTTCAAGATAAGCCTGGCCAATACGGTGAAACCCCGTCTCTACCAAAAAAACAAAAATTAGCCAGGTGTGGTGGCGGGCGCCTGTGGTCCCAGCTACTCGGGAGGCTGAGGCAGGAGAATCGCTTGAACCTGAGAGGTGGAGACTGCAGTGAGCTGAGATAGTGCCACTGTACTCCAGCCTGGCAACAGAGCGAGACTCCATCTCAAAAATAAATAAATAAATAATAAAAACACAAGAACAAAGAAAAACAAATGCCTTTTACTGTTTCACCTTTCTTCTCCTGACAGGTTAACATTCTAATAAAATGCGATGTCTGACTCCCACACAAGACCCAAGAGATGGGAAAATTCTATCCTCTTCCTCCACTACGAACTCTAACTACCAGAAATCCTATTCTTCTGATCTTTAACTTATGTGCTAAGGTGTTGCCTCTGGCTTCAAGAGATTACAGATGGCTCGTCAGCATGAATCATTTATTTAGCTCTAAATAATGGATCTGGGCTGGGCGTGGTGGCTCACACCTGTAATCCCAGCACTTTGGGAGGCCAAGGCGGGTGGATCACGAGGTCAGGAGATGGAGACCATCCTAGCTAACACGGTGAAACCCTGTCTCTACTAAAAGGACAAAAAAGGGCATGCTCTAAGAGGCCTCTCATGCTCTAAGTGTAGGGCATGGTGGTGGGCGCCTGTAGTCCCAGCTACTCAGGAGGCTGAGGCAGGAGAACGGCCTGAACCCGGGAGGCGGAGCTTGCAGTGAGCCAAGATCGTGCCACTGCACTCCAGCCTGGGCAACAGTGCGAGACTCCGTCTCATAAATAAATAAATAAATAAATAAATAAAGGATCTATAAGTCCTTTGGTTTTCCTAGCACAGTTCCACTGAGGCTAGAAAAATCAATGAATATGGCTGGACGCAGTGGCTCATGCCTGTAATCTCAGCACTTTGGGAGGCCAAGGCTGGTGGATCACCTGAGGTCAGGAGTTCAAGATCAGCCTGGCCAAAATGGTGAAACCCCATCTCTACTAAAAATTAGCCGGGTGTGGTGGTGGGTACCTGTAATCCCAGTTACTCAGGAGGCTGAGGCAGGAGACTCACTTGAACTCAGGAGTCAGGGGTTGCAGTGAACCAAGATTGTGCCACTGCACTCCAGCCTGAGCAACAAGAGCAAAACTCCAGTCCCCAAAAAAGAAAAAAAAAAAAAAAAAAGATCAATGAATACAACTCAGAAAGTCTTACCATTTCACTAGAGAGGTTACAAAATATATCAAAAGAGAATGCTGACTTCACCAGCTAAATTACTTGAGGAGCAGACAGAACTAAAAGAGGGAAAAAAAAGACGAGGTACAGTAATCCCAGCAGTTTGAGAGGCCGCAGGAGGATCATATGAGCCCAGGAGGTAGAAACCAGCCTGGGCAACAGAGTAAGGCCCTGTCTCAAAAGAAAAAAGAAAAAGATGAAGGAAAAACTGATGTTTGGTTCAATTTTTTTGTCCCTTATATATTTTCCACTTCACTAGTGTCCAGATGTCCTGTTAGACTAAACCTTCATCTGTCAGATCCCTCACTTTCTCAATCTCAGCACTACTGACCTTTTATACCGCCAGATAAACTCCTTCTGTCGGGGGCTGCCCTATGTCCTGCCTGTGGTTTTAAGTAGCACCCTGGCCTCTATGCACTATTCAGTAACATATTCCCCCCAAAGCTCTGTTGTGACAACCAAAGATGTCTCCAATCATTGCTAAATGTCCCTTGAGGGAACAAAATCGCTCCTGATTGACAACCACTGTGTTAGATAACACAAATGAGACTAATTTATCTGTCTTTTTTGTATCAATCAGGTTCTTAAAGACTTAGTTTTATCAATTTCACACAATAAAACCTGGTGTCTTAAATAAGCAAGTGTTATTTGTACAAACCAAATGCCTACAAGTCACCACTGAGTTCCCTTACTCCCTCACTCCTCCATCCAACATATCGGCACTCCTGACTATTTTACCTACGAACTTTGTCCAAAACTCATCAGTCTCTCCATTTCCCCATCTCAGTAACATCAAATCTACACCACTTCTTTCCTCACCCTCTGCAACAGCCTCCTAAGCGGTCTCCCTGCCTTCCTTCCTGTCCCTCTACAGTCACTACCATCTAGTCTATACATCAGTCTCTTATCAGGTCACTACAGCTTCTATCGGGTCCTGTGACTTCTTAGCATAAAGCAGTCTGGTGCCTCCCGTCACCCTTAAAATAAAATCCGCTTACTTCTACAGCCTGCATGGCCTCCTATGCTCTGGAATCTGCTTCCCTCTGCACCTCTTTCCTTACTATTCTCTGCCAGCTCACTCCAGCCACACTGGCATTCTTTCTAGCCTCAAACATGCCATCCGACCTTCATTTTCTTCTCATTCCCTCTATCTGGAGGTCTACATACCACATTAGCATTACCCATCAGGTCTCTGCTTAAAAATCACCTCTGCAAGCCAGGGGCAGTGGCTGATGCCTGTAATCCCAGCACTTTGGGAGGCTGAGGTGGGCGGATCACCTGAGGTCTGGAGTCCAAGACTAGCCTGGCCAACATGGCAAAACCCCATCTCTTCTAAAAATACAAAGATTAGTCAGGTGTGGTGGTGGGTGCCTGTAATCCCACATACTCGGGAGGCTAAGGAAGAAAAATCACTTGAATCCGGGAGGCAGAGGTTGCAGTGAGGTGAGATTGCACCACTGCACTCCAGCCTAGGTGACAGAGCAAGACTCGGTCTCAAAAAAAAAAAAAAAAAAAAAAAAAAAAAAGTCACCTCTACAATAAGACCTCCTCTGACCATCCTGCCAAAGAGGCTTCCAAATCACTCTCTCAGGTGTTTACATGTGTGAAATCTGCTTTCCCCACTTGAATGGTAAGCTTTATGAAGTAATGGACCATGTCTTATTAACCATGTATCCCCAGAACATAAGAAATGCCTGGCACAGCTGGGCACAGTGGCTCATGACTGTAATCCCATCACTTTGGGAGGCCAAGGCAGGCAGATCATGAGGTCACGAGTTCAAGACTAGTCTGACCAACATGGTGAAACTCCATCTCTTCTAAAAATACAAAAAAATTAGCCAGGCGTGGTGGCGTGCACCTGTAATCCCAGCTACTCAGGAGGCTGAGGCAGAAGAACTGCTTGAACCCCGGAGGCAGAGGTTGCAGTGAGCCAAGATCATGCCACTGTGCTCCAGCCTAGGTGATAGAGACTCCATCTCAAAAAAAAAAAAAGTTCCTGGCACATAATATATGCGCAAAAATTGTGATGAATTAATGGATGTCTTTGGCCAGCAGGTCAAATGTGTCCATTTAGGAGCCACAGGTGACTTTCTACTTCTGAGACCAAAAGTCAGCCTCTCCTCAAATTTACCACTATAGTACACACTCACATGACAAGGTAATGATAAAATGTTCACCCTCAAAGGAAGCTTTTTGTGCTTTTACATTTTCTAAAAGAAACTGAATAGTACTCAAATCATACACAAAAATCTTAGGAGACTCTAGGCCATAGAATTTGAGGAGACCACACACAAGGGTTACAGCCTATAAGGTGCTAAAATAACCTCTATCTATGGGCCAGGCACAGTGGTGCCCACCTGTAGTCCCAGCTACTTGGGCAGCTGAAGTGGAAGGATTGCTTGAGCCCAGGAATTCAAGGCCAGCCCGGGCAACACCCCATCTAAAAAAAATGGGGCAAGACCCCATCTAAAAAAAAAAAAATCCCTATGTACTAAATTGAAAAGGCTCAAAATGCTCAAAACCCACAAATGCCTAAAAACATGAGAAGAAAAACAAAATTGGAACCTAACTGATAGACTCTTTACTGCTATGAGGAAGATCATCAATAATATTTTGATAATGATAAATAATAATACATTTATGCAGAGCTATGGTTCATCAGATTCTCACAGAAGCCATAAAGAATTGGTGAGCTGGTGCTTTTGGCCACAATCAAGTTTAATTAGAAAGTTTAGGCTAGAGCAGGGCACGGTGGCTCACGCCTGTAATCTCAGCACTTTGGGAGGCCGAGGCAGGTGGATCACAAGGTCAGGAGTTCGAGACCAGCCTGACCAACATGGTGAAACCCCGCTTCTACTAAAAATACAAAAATTAGCCAGGCATGGTGGTGGTGCCTACAATCACAGCTACTTGGGAGGTTGACACAGGAGAATCACTTGAACCCAGAAGATGGAGGTTGCAGTGAGCCGAGATCGCACCACAGCACTGCAGCCTGGGCAACAGAGCAAGACTCTGTCTCAGAAAAAAAAAAAAAAAAATTTATGTCAGGTGCAGTGGCTCACACCTGTAATCCTAGCACTCTGGGAGGCCAGGGCGGGCGGGTCATAAGGTCAAGAGATCAAGACCATCCTGGCCAACATGGTGAAACCCCGTCTCTACAAAAAATACAAAAATTTGCTGGACATGGTGGCACACACCTGTAATCCCAGCTACTTGGGAAGCTGAGGCAGAAGAATTGCTCGAACCCACAAGGCGGAGGTTGCAGTGAGCCAAGATTGTGCCACCACACTCCAGCACCTGAGCAACAGAGTGAGACTCCATCTCAAAAAAAAAACAAAGGAAAGGAAAGCAAAGGATAAGTATACACAAAAAAATTCTAGAAAGGCATGCAGTTCACTGTTTTTTGTTTTGTTTGTTTTTTCAGACAGACTCTCGCACTGTCACCTGGACTGGAGTGCAATGGTGCAATCTCAGCCTCCCAAGTAGCTGGGATTACAGGAACACACCACCACACCAGGCTAATTTTCTGTATTTTTAGTAGAGACGGGGTTTCACTATGTTGGCTAGACTGGTCTCGAGCTCCTGACCTCGTGATCCGCCAGCCTCGGCCTCACAAAGTGTTGGGATTACAGGTGTGAGCCACCACGCCTGGCCACAGTTCATCGTTAATGATGACTACTTTAAGAAAAAAAAAAGCAGGAGCCAGGCATGGTGGCTCATGCCTGTAATCCCAGCACTTTGGGAGGCCAGGGTAGGAGAATCAATTGAGGTCAGGAGTTGGAGACCATCCTAGCCAATATGCAAAACCCGGTCCCTACTAAAAACACAAAAATTAGCAGGGCGTGGTGGTAGGTGCCTGTAATCCCAGCTACTTGGGAGGCTGAGGCAGGAGAATCGCTTGAACCCGGGATGCAGAAGTTGCAGTGAGCTGACATCGTGCCATTGCACTCCAGCCTGGGCAACAGAGTGAAACTCCATCTCAAAAAAAAAAAGAGAGAAAAAAAGAAAGGAAAGGAGGCTGGGCACAGCGGCTCACACTTGTAATCCATGCACTTTGGGAGCCCAAGTCAGGCTGGTCTCAAACTCCTGACCTCATGATCCACCTGCTTTGGCCTCCCAAAGTGCTGGAATTACAGGTGTGAGCCACCGCACTCAGTCTGTATTTTCAGTAGAGATGGGGTTTCACCATGTTGGTCAGGCTGGTCTCAAACTGCTGACATTGTGATCCACCCGCCTCGGTCTCCCAAAGTACTGGGATTACAGGTGTGAGCCACCATGCCTAGCTAATTTTTTTTATTTTCAGTAGAAACGGTGTTTGACCATGCTGGTCCAGCTGCTCTCGAACTCCTGACCTCCGGTGATCCACCTGCCTGGGCCTCCCAAAGTGCTGGGATTACAGGCATGAGCCACCATGCCTGGCCTTGATATCCATTTTTTAAAAACTGAAGTTGGCTGGGCATGGTAGCTCACTCCTGTAATCCCAGCACCTTGGGAGGCTGATGCAGGTGGATAATTTGAGGTCAGGAGTTCGAGACTAGCCTGGCCAATGTAGAGAAACCCCGTCTCTACTAAAACAAACACAAAAATCAGCCAGGCAAGTGGTGCATGCCTGTAGTTCCAGCTACTCAGGAGGCTGAGGCAGGAGAATCGCTTGAACCTGGGAGACGGAGGTTGCAGTGAGGCAAGATCATGCCACGGCACTCCAGCCTGGGGGACAGAGTGAGACTCTGTCTCCAAAAAAAAAAAAAAACAACTGAAGTTTAGATGTGACAACACCGATCAGTAAGTATTCATGCACTGACAATGTGTTTACCATTGTACATGGTATAGGCCATGAAACATGGTCCTGCTCTCCAGAAGTTCACAATCTAGCTTAATTTATAACCTAGATTTATGTCAATCATCTAATTGTTTTGAACATTCACTATTAGAAAACTGAACTATTTTAAGTATTTCTCCATTTATGACTCTATGAGAACAAATCACCTAAAATCAATGAATTCTATGTCTAAACCATCAGTCCCAAGAATGCTGCTTGCAATTAACAAACTGTTATATCCTGGGAAGTGGTTAATGTTTACGAAGGGAGGAAATGTGGGAAGAATCTTTACAAACAATCCAATTATATACATATTACATACAAGAAATAAAGATGAAGGACCAATATCATCTCTGGGTAGTTAGATTTATTTTCTTCATTACACTTCTTTAAATGCTCTTAATTCTCAACTAAGGAACACATATCAATGCTACAAAAAAGAAAAAAATATACACATCCTCCTCCCCAAAAAAACCTTCTTTTTAAAGGTGCCGGCCGGGCGCGGTGGCTCACGCCTGTAATCCCAGCACTTTGGGAGGCCGAGGCGGGCGGATCACAAGGTCAGGAGATCGAGACCACGGTGAAACCCCGTCTCTACTAAAAAATACAAAAAATTAGCCGGGCGCGGTTGTGGGCGCCTGTAGTCCCAGCTACTCGGGAGGCTGAGGCAGGAGAATGGCGTGAACCCGGGAGGCGGAGCTTGCAGTGAGCCGAGATCGCGCCACTGCACTCCAGCCTGGGCGACAGAGCGAGACTCCGTCTCAAAAAAAAAAAAAAAAAAAAAAAAAAAAAAAAAAAAAGGTGCCAATGCAATCCATGAGGGTTACTAGTTCATCCCAAAGCTTCCCCTCATTTGACAAACGTGGCAACAACCAAACTATGACTTTCCAAAAGCTGACATTACAGAGAACTGATAGCAAAACCACCAAGAACCATCCAAAATCCAAGTGTTCCATTTATAAAAGATTTAGTCCACAATGTCGCCCAATTAGAGCATAATCCATAATGAAGACATTATTGCTAACAAGGGACGCAGAATGGGATCTGGGTCACTCTTCCATAACTATTTGTTCCTCTCAAACCAATAAAGAAAAGTCTGTGTTAGCAAAGTATTTAGCTGACAATGGAAGTACATAGGAATCATGATGTAATTCATTTCCATCAACTTATCCAAGGAGGAAAAAAGTACAGAAGAAAAATATTAGGTGGGTAATTAGGGAGCCTCTCAAATGGTAACTTACATAGGTACTCCCCTCCAAACTGGAAACTGAAGGAGTCATCACCATCAAAAGTACTGAGTCAGTGAACCACAGATACTCCACAGTGATACTGACGACAACAAACTGGTACTGGATACCATGTGCCAGACTGTGATAAAAATCATTTAAGCTGTGCGTCAGTTTCACTTCTACTTTACAGGATTGCTGATAGAACTCAAAAAGATTAGGAATGGAAAGGATTTTTATCACTTACCCTTGGCTATGCAGTGATTGGTAAACAAGGATGTGAATTCGAGCAAACTTCACTTGAAAGCCCACTCAAAAGAAAAGTACAGACACTACACTACCTTCATTCCAAAGTATAAACATTATACTACCCCTTCCCCAATCTCGCCTAGCTGTCACAACACTACCATCTCCCCAACTCAGACTCAAGCCAAATATCCCCTAGTCATTCTGTACTCCCAGATGCCCTCGCTGGCTTTTACTGATCAGAAACCTATACAAGAAAATATGAAGAGATCAGCCGATCATTCCTGTAATCCCAACACTTTGGGAGGCCAAGGCGGGTGGATCACTTGAGGTCAGGAGTTCGAGACCAACCTGGCCAACATGGTGAAACCCCATCTCTACTAAAAATTCAAAATTAGCCAGGCATGATGGCACGCGTCTGCAATCTTAGCTATTCGGGAGGCTGAGGCAGGAAAATAGCTTGAATCCAGGAGGCAGAGGTTGCAGTGAGCCGAGATGGCACCACTGCACTCCAGCCTGTGTGACAGAGCAAGAGTCCACCTCAAAAAAAAATATATACACACACACACACACACATATATACACACGTATATATATATATGTGTATATATATGTATATATATGTATGTATATGAAGAGACCATCTGGAAAGAATATTGTCCTTATTAAAAGCCACTTTTTAAAGACCTGCCTGTCTAAATCGAGATAGCAGGTTTATGCCTTATTACCTAGCACTCCCATGGAACCCAATGTTGAGTGTGTATTTCCCTGGAAAGATACAGTCCTGCATCACTATCATTTACTCACAGCTTGCCAGGGTGCTCTCATTCTGAAGTGTTTTAAATCAGTTTGTTCCAATAATGCTACAATTAATACTAACAACAGCTACCATATACACTGACCATTTACTACACAACAGGCTCTACAAACACTGTCTCATTTCAACCTCACAACTCAATGAAGTAGGCTGTCCCCCATTTTATAGATGAAAAAGCTAAGGCTCAGAGAAGTAAAGTAATTCGACCAGAGGTCATGCAGCTGGTAACTAAATCTGACTCCATGCAGCTAAAGCCTCCAGAGGTCTTGCCTTTTAATGATTAAAATGTGATCTCCTCTCGGACATTGGTTTTGGAGAGCTGCCTTCCGACAACGGATCTGCTCCACTACACATGAATCCCACGATACCCATGTGCTTACCTGAACTTCTTCATTTTCGTCTACTAGGAGGAAACTCACAACCTTCTCAGTCATCTTCTTCCTCTTGGTCTCCTCATCCATCTCTTCTGCCTCCAGTGACCCCTGGAGATTACTGACATTGTACACAGTAACAGGGTGTCTCCTTTTGTTACCCCCAGAATGAGTCCTCTTCTGGCACTCCAGGCACAAGTTGATTTTGCAGGTCTGGCACCTCACTATTGCCCTCTGCCTCACACCTGGTAAATGCCCACTGAGACCCTTGCAGAGGTCACAGTAAGGGACATGGCCAGGTTTGAGTCTTATCCGCTCATGGTTTCTCAGGCGCTCCTGCCGGTGGAGCTCCTCCTCGCAGCGGAGACACTGCAGACTGCAGCACTCATCACACTCAAAGATAGCTTCATCAGTCCCGCTGCAGGCATAACTTTCCTGGCACATCAGCCCTGGATTCAGGCCCTTCTCTGCTGGGGAAGTCTGGGCACTCATACTCACACTGGTAAGGAAACACACCCACCATATAACAGTCACTGAGCTTGCCCGGGGAGTGAAGACAAAGATTTGAGTCTGAAGACTGCACGAAACCTCCCCAGGGTTCTGAACACTTTAAAAAAGAACACCTTTCATGTCCTCCTGTTATAGCTCAGGACAAACAAATGTTCAAATTTTTAATTTGCTGCCTCCAAGACTCTTGTATCAGCAGCAACGTTGATTTGGTTTAATGGTTTCATCCTCCATAAAGTGTAAGCAAAGATGTGGTCAAAATTGACTTGGAAGGGTCTTTTATGGCTGAGAGAGGTCTGATGGATTCACGGCAGTGGGTTCACCAGTTGGACATCAGCTACAAAGTTTTGGTAACGAAAGAAACTGGCCAGGAGCTTTTCAATATAATTTGACCTGAAGTCAGTATTTCAGGGGATACCTAGAATAGGGGAAGGAAAAGGATTTCAATCATCTAAAAAACGGAAGTGCACCTTAAAAAAAAAAAAAAAAAAAGATTGTGACTAAATTAAATACTAGCCCGAAACTGCTGAGACAAATCTCATTACTTTTTCTTTTTTCTTTTTTTCTGAGACAGAGTTTTGCTCTTGTTGCCCAGGCTGGAGTGCAATGGGACAGTCTCGGCTCACCGCAACCTCCGCCTCCCAAGTTCAAGCGGTTCTCCTGCCTCAGCCTCCCAAGGAGTTGGGATTACAGGCGCCCACCACAGCGCCCAGCTAATTTTTGTATTTTTAGTAGAGACGGGGTTTCACCATGTTGGCCAGGCTGGTCTTGAACTCTTGACCTAAGGTGATCCGCCCGCCTTGGCCTCCCAAAGTGCTGGGATTACAGGCGTGAGCCAGCACACCTGTTCAGAAATCTCATTTTTTATCTTAACACTTACACTGGCTTATTATATAACCAGTTGCAGTGGCTCATACCTGTAATTCCATCACTTTGGGAGGCCGAGGTGGGCAGATCACTTGAGGTCAGAAGTTCAAGACCACTCTGCCCAACATGGTGAAATCCCATCTCTACTAAAAATACAAACATTCACTGGGCATGGTGGCGGGCGCCTGTAATCCCAGCTACTAGGCAGGCTGAGGCAGGAGAATTGCTTGAACCCGGGAGGCAGAGGTTGCAGTGAGCCGAGATCTTGCCACTGCACTCCAGCCTGGAAGACAGAGTGAGACTCCCTCAAAAAAAAATAATAATAATAATAATAAATATTTTCAAAATTATAGCTAAAGTTCCTCCTCTTGACAACAAACGCCACCTCTAGGCCCAAGGCATTTAAGAGACTTTGCTGCTCTATTTCCCAGACTGGAATTTTCTGTTCATTCAGTTATTAAATCCAGAATCTAAATCACTAAGTGAGTAGTCCTTGGAAGGACAGCCCTCTGCACCCCCACATGTATCCCACAATTGGGAGGAGTGGAGAGGCTTGTATAAAGCTAATGAAAATGTAATAATAAACTTTAGATCTATCAAATACCTGGGCCGACCCCGTTAGCCTTGTAACTGGATTGTTTCAACTCCAGTTAGACATATACTAAGGACTCTAAACTTAGAAACAATAGTAATAATTTCATGTTTAAAAACAATTTTTTTACTTTGTAATTCTTCTGTCCCTTCTTTCACTAACTGCCAAAAAAAAAAAAAAAAAAAAGGAGCAACAGGAGACAATTCCTCTACTATAACCCATGGCAAAGCCAGGCCTGCAGTGAATCAAAACAAGTAATTTTTCTCTTTGTCACTTAAAAACTAACTTAAAAATAACTTCAAAATAGGAAAAAAGATAACTGGGCCAAGAAAGGGACTTTTGTCACTTTGACAATTATATTCCTAATTCCCCCTAGCCTTGACCCCCATTCCAAGGCCCCAACTAGGTGTAAAGCCTGCCTTTCTGATAGTCACTCCTCCCCTACAGTAATCAATCTATCAATCTTATTTTTAGATAAACAAGGAAGGCGAAGGGAGTGACTAGGGGATCTTATTTACACTCTAACCTCAGACATGCCCAGCCAACTCCCAAAACAGAAACAAAAATCAAACTTGTCACAATTGAGAAAAATATAAAATCAACCTTCAAAAGTACACCTTACCCCTGGCCATGTCAAGCAAACATTTTGCCCACTCGGGCCCCCACCTCGACACCCCTCCCCAGCCGGGGGTTCCTCACCCTTCCTTCCACCCGGACACCACCGCCACAACCCGAGGGGCAGGAGCGGAGCCTAAGAACAAAGAAGGTCCCCCAAAATCTCCCCCACGCCAGCAAAGCCCGGAGCCGAATCCATTGTTTATACCACCCCACCCCCACCCCCGCCGCACCCGCCCCTCCTTCCTCCCGAGGGCAGCCGGAGCCCCAGGACGATCACTCGCCCCGCGCTGGGCCGTGCCCTCCCCGCCCTGCCCTGCCCGCCGCGGCCCGGGGATCCCACCACGGAGCAGCTCGGCCGCAGCAAGGCGGCGTCGGGGGGCCGCAGGGCGCCGGTGGGGACAGAGGCTGTTCCTCAGGACACCGGCAGATCCATCCTCATCTCCATCTCCGCCACCCTCCTCCTTCGTTGCCTCCCGGGCTTCCTCCTCTCCTGTTGTCAGTTGAGATCAGCTGATCGGAGTGAACTTCTCCCAGCTTGGACTAACAGGAAGGCGTGAGCGGTGCAGCCCAGAAAGGGAGGAGCGAGAGAGGGAGGAGCCCGGCGCCAGCGAGGGCGGAGTGCGCACTGCCTCCTGGGAGATGTAGCTCCTCGCGGCGCACTTTCGCCCCACATCCCGGAAGGGAAGACTCTGAATGACTACAACTCCCAGTACTAAAGAGGCTGCTCTTGCGAGGAGGCGGTGGGGACCGGCTACGGAGGATTTCGGGACTTGGAGTTTTTTCATTGAGTGTGGTATCCGCAGGTTTCAGCACGTTCTTTTGGGTTGCAACTGGGAAAGGCATGGTGCTACGTTAGAGAACTGATGTAATAATGTCTAGTATAAGTGGGAAATGGCGAGTCAATTAATTTGAATTCAAGTAATCCTATTGCACACCATTCCCTCAGAAACGTGTGAGCACAGGCAGTCTCCACTTTCCCAATTTCGCTTCTCAAAAACTAAGGAAAAGACCAGAAAGAAGTGATAAGAGGATATAGGTACTCTTGGGAAGTTTTTGTTGGTTTTTCCCCCCTTGGCAAAGGACAAAATTACAACGAATTTAGTTTTAAGATCTCAATTGGCTTTATTGCGACTCTAGGATCAGGCAACACTTCATTCCAGAAAGTGGAGTGAATGTTCTGATGAGCAGGAGAGGTTGGCTTTGTAGACAGAGAAAAGCTTGAAGAAGCAAAAGCAAAGAACAAAGAGCATATTGGTTTCTGTCTTTCTTTCTCTTTCTTGTCATCCTTTTCTTTCCTCTTTCTTCTCTCTTTTTTCAGTCTTCTCATGGGACCCTGACATATTGGTCATTTCTAAGCTACTTTCCTTGGAAGGTGGGGACAGAGAGACAGAACAATAGAAAAATAACTGATTAGTTGACATCAGTTTACTTCAGGCTACTTCTTTTGTGTAAGGATTACAACAAAGGGAGCTTCATTATCATGCAACATTAACACAAGCCTGTTTGGGAAATTGGCTGTCCTTATCCCTCTTTCCTGATTTCTCTGAAGGTCAGATAACAACTTAGTTTGAGTTTGGTAACAGTTTAGTTTGGATTTGGTGAGGTGAAACTTTAGCATGGGTGATTCCATTTTTATTTTAGCCAGGTCTCTTGGGGCCTGGTGCAGGAGTTTAGTCCAAAACAAAGGCCTCCTATCATTTTTACTTAACACCCTTCAAGGGTATTCTCCAAATCAACCATGAATTTTTTTTCCTACCTAGTAGTTTTCTGATCTTTCCTTCTATAGTTTCAGAACATCTCAGGCTGGGCGCGGTGGCTCACGCCTGTAATCCCAGCACTTTGGGAGGTCGAAGTGGGCTGATAACCTAAGGTTGGGAGTTCGAGACCAGCCTGACCAACATGGCAAAACCCCATCTACACTAAATATACAAAAATTAGCTGGGCATGGTGGTGGGTACCTGTAATCCCAGCTACTCGGGAGGCTGAGGTAGGAGAATTGCTTGAACCCTGGAGGTGGAGGTTATGGTGAGCCGAGATCGCGCCATTGCACTCTAACCTGGGCAACAAGAGGGAAACTCTGTCAAAAAAAAAAAAAAAAAAAAAAAAGCTATTATAGTTTCAGAACTTCTCAATTTGAAATTATCTTTGAGGGCCAGGCACAGTGGCTCACGCCTGTAATCCCAGCACTTTGGGAGGCCAAGGTGGGCGGATCACAAGGTCAGGAGTTTGAGACCAGCATGGCCAACATAGTGAAACCTCATCTCTACTAAAAATACAAAACATTAGCTGGGTGTGGTGGCGGGCACCTGTAATCCCAGCTATTTGGGAGGCTGAGACAGGAGAATCACGTGAACCTGGGAGGCAGAGGTTGCAGTCAGCCGAGATTGCACCATTGCACTCTAGCCTGGGCAACAGCGCGAGACTCCATCTCAAAAAAGAAAAAAAAAAAAGAAATTATTTTTGCATTAGGTGGGCTAAATTTTCAGATAAGCTTTTAGTCTACAGTGCAGGCTAATGGTTAACATTTATCAGGCTTTTTTTTTTTTCTTTTTTCATGGCCTTATATTTGTTTAGTGCTTTCACTTTTTGTTTGTTTCTTGAAACAACATTGAAAGAAAGCCTGGGTCTGTGTTGCCAAAGATTGACTGCTTGCTCTAGAAAAGCTCCTGAAGGCCTGGCGTGGTGGTTCATGTCTGTAATCTCAGCACTTTGGGAGGCCAAGGTGAGCAGAGCACTTGAGGTCCTGGCCAACATAGTGAAACCATGACTATACTAAAAATACAAAAAATTAGCT
Organism: Macaca thibetana thibetana; assembly: GCF_024542745.1. Classification (NCBI taxonomy): domain Eukaryota; kingdom Metazoa; phylum Chordata; class Mammalia; order Primates; family Cercopithecidae; genus Macaca; species Macaca thibetana. The sequence goes on along the minus strand of NC_065584.1, from coordinate 34,660,679 downwards.
GGAAATGGTGGCACGTGCCTGTAATCCCAGCTACTCTGGAGGCTGAGGCAGGAAAATCGCTTGAACTCCAGAGGCAGAGGTTATACTGAGCCTAGATTGTGCCATTGCACTCCAGCCTGGGCAATGGAGCAAAACTCCATCTCAAAAAAAAAAAAAAAAACAGAGGCTGGGCGTGGCGGCGGTTCACACCTGTAATCCTAGCACTTTGGGAGGCTGAGGTGGGTGGATTACCTGAGCTCAGGAGTTCGAGACCAGCCTGGGCAACACGGTAAAAATCCATCTCTACTAAAATACAAAAAAAAGGCCGGGCGCGGTGGCTCAAGCCTGTAATCCCAGCACTTTGGGAGGCCGAGACGGGCGGATCACGAGGTCAGGAAATCGAGACCATCCTGGCTAACACGGTGAAACCCCATCTCTACTAAAAATACAAAAAAAAATAAGCCGGGCGAGGTGGCGGGCACCTGTAGTCCCAGCTGCTCGGGAGGCTGAGGCAGGAGAATTGCGCGAACCCGGGAGGCGGAGCTTGCAGTGAGCGGAGATCTGGCCACTGCACTCCAGCCTGGGCGACAGAGCCAGACGCCGTCTCAAAAAAAAAAAAAAAATACAAAAAAAATACAAAAAAAAAAAATTAGCCGCACCTGTAATCCCAGCTACTAGAGAGACTGAGACAGGAGAATCGCTTGAACCCCGGGGGTGGAGGTTGCAGTGAGCCGAGATCGCACCATTGCTCTCCAGCCTGGGTGACAGAGTGATAGACTCCATCAAAATAAAGGAAGAAAGAAACAAGGAAGGAAGGAAGGGAGGGAGGGAGGGAGGGAGGGAGGAGAGAAAACCTCCTGACTCTACAGGTGGTTGGGTAAGTCACTCAACCTTTCCACAAAATAGAAATTGTAATTAATGAAGTCCCTGCCAATTCCAACGTACTATGATTCTATCTCGATAATTGTTAACCCAGGAGAGAAAACTAAGATTAAGTGACTTGCCAGGGTTACACAACAAATTATTGACAAATCTGGGACAAGACTGTATCTGCTGACTTGAAGTCCAATACTTTTTTACCTTATGATTCCAGGGACATAAGTAAACCACCAGTAAAATCAAATCTGCATAATAATGACCCATATATGAGGATTAAATTGCTGAAAATTATATTTTCAATACTAGGCAGAGAGCCAATGGTTGGATTATGAAACATGGCTGAGAAATTGTTTTCTAAAAACTACTTCTAGGGCCGGGCACAGTGGCTCATGCCTGTAATCCAAGCACTTTGGCAGGCTGAGGTGGGTGGATCACGAGTTCAGGAGTTCAAGACCAGCCTGGCCAACATGGTGAAACCCAGGCTGTACTAAAAATACAAAAATTAGCCGGGCCTGGTGGTGGGCGCTTGTAATCCCAGCTAATCAGGAGGCTGAGGCAGGGAATTGCTTAAACCCGGGAGGCAGAGGTTGCAGTGAGCCAAGATCGTGCCACTGCCCTACAGCCTGGGTGACAGAGTGAGACTCCATCTCAAAAAAAAAGAAAAAAAATTTAAAAATTTCTGGGCCAGGCACAGTGGCTTATGCCTGTAATCCCAGAACTTTGGGAGGCCGAGGCGGGCAGATCACGAGGTCAGGAGTTTAAAACCAGCCTGGTCAATATGGTGAAACCACATCTCTACTAAAAATACAAAAAATTAGCCTGGTGTGTTGGCATACGCCTGTAATCCCAGCTACTCAGGAGGGTGAGGCAGGAAAGTTGCTTGAACCCAGGAGGCAGAGGTTGCAGTGAGCTGAGATGGTGCCATTGGACTTCAGCTAGGACTACCCCTATAATAACTTGGAGCCATAATAGTTTCCTTGGCCAGGCATGGTGGCTCACACCAGTAATCCCAGCAATTTGGGAGGCCAAGGTGGTCAAATAACTTGAGGTCAGGAGTTCGAGACCAGCATGGCCAACATGGCAAAATCCAGTCTCTACTAAAAATACAAAAATTGGCCGGGCGTGGTGGCACTTGGTTATAATGCCAGCTATTCGGGAGGGTGAGATACAAGAATCATTTAAGTCCGGGAGGCGGAAGTTGCAGCAAGCCAAGATTGCGCCATTGCACTCCAGCCTGGGTGACAGAGGGAAACTCTGTCTAAAAAAAAAAAAAGTTCCCTTTAGCCAGGTACGGTGATAGTGCATATCTGTAATCCCAGCCACTCAAGAGACTGAGACCTCAGGATCCTTTGAGCCCAGGAGTTCCAGAAGAGCATGGGAACATAGTGAGAACCCTCCCCCATAACTCTTTTCCCTCTTCCCAAAAATAAAGAAAATAAAATGATGGGAAAAACAGCAAACACAACCCTGTTTTCTGGATGTAAACTTTTTTTTTTTTGAGACAGAGTCTCACTCTGTCACTCAGGCTGGAGTGCAGTGGCACGATCTTGGCTCACTGCAACCTCTGCCTCCCAGGTTCAAGCGATGCTCCTGCCTCAGCCTCGTGAGTAACTGGGACTACAGGCATGCGCCACTACATCTGGGATGTAAATCTGTTTGGAATGTGCAACACATGACCATGGGGACATGTGGTGTTTGTGTAGAACCTTTGGGTCTGGTGTGGTGGCAGGTGCCTATAACCCCAGCTACTGGGGAGGCTGATGTGGGAGGATCACTTGAGCCCAGGAGTTCAAGACCAACCTGGGCAAGGTAGACCCCTATCTAAAAAAAATAAAAATAAAAACCTCACTTGCAGCCAGGTACAGTGGCTCATGCCTGTAATCCCAGCACTTTGGGAGGCCAAGGTGGGTGGATCGCCTGAGGTCAGGAGTTCGAGACCAGCCTGACCAACATGGTGAAACCCCATCTCTACTAAAAATACAAAAAAATTAGCCAGGCGTGGCGGCAGCCACCAGTAATCTCAGCTACTTGGGAGGCTGAGGCAGGAGAATCGCTTGAACCTGGGACACGGAGATTGCAGTGAGCCGATATTGTGCCATTGCACTCCAGCCTGGGCAACAAGAGTGAAACTCTGTCTCAAAAAAAAAGTATATATATATATATATATCTCCTGGAAACAAACTGGCGTTTAATAAACTTTTTATTTATTTTATTTTTATTTTATTTTATTTTTTGAGACAGAGACTCACTCTGTTGCCAGGCTGGAGTGCAGTGGTGGGATCTTGGCTCACTGCAACCTCTGCCTCTAGGGTTCAAGCAATTCTCCTGCCTCAGCCTCCTGAGTAGCTGGGACTAGAGTCACATGCCACCACATCCAGCTAATTTTTATATTTTTAGTAGAGATGGGGTTTCACCATGTTGGCCAGGATGGTCTCGATCTCTTGACTTCATGGTCCTCCCACCTTGGTCTCCCAAAGTGCTGGGATTATAGTTGTAAGCCACTATGCCCGGCCTTTATTTATTTTTTATTTACTTTTTTGAGACAGAGTCTCGCTCTGTTGCACAGGCTGGAGTGTAGTTGCACGATCTCAGCTCACTACAACTTCTGCCTCCCGGGTTCAAGCGATTCTCCTGCCTCAGCCTCCCGAGTAGCTGGGATTACAGGCATGTGCCACCATACTCAGCTAATTTTTGTATTTTTTGTAGAGACAGGATTTCAGCATGTTGGCCAAGCTGCTCTCGAACTCCTGACCTAGTGATTCACCTGCCTTGGCCTCCCAAAGTGCTGGGATTACAGTAGTGAGCCACTGTGCCCAGCCTTATTTTTTTTTTTTCTTTTTTTTTTTAGACAGAGTCTCACTCAGTGCCCAGGCTGCAATGCACTGATGGGATCTCAGTTCGCTGTGACCTCCACCTTCCAGGTTCATGTGGTTCTCTTGCCTCAGCCTCTGGAGTAGCTGGGACTTCAGGCGCATGCCACCACACCTGCCTAATTTTTTGTATTTTTAGTGGGGACAGGGTTTCACCATGTTAGCCAGGCTGATCTGGAACTCCTGACCTCAAGTGATCCACCGCCTGGCCTCCCAAAGTGCTGGGATTACAGGCGCGAGCCACCACACCTGGTCTCCTTTTTTGTTTTGTTTTGTTTTGTTTTGTTTTGAGACAGGGTCTGTCTATGTTGCCAAGGCTGGTCTAGAACTCCTAGGCTCAAGTGATCCCACCAGACAGATCAAAACAAACACTGAAATTCTTTGAGTATAATGTCTGTTCTGCTCCCTCTGGTACTGGGCACTCTTACTATGAACACAGTCCATCTTCAAGGTCTCTTTTGTGCTGAGGAACAGGGGAATGTCCAGCATAAGTTACAATGTCACAAAGCTCTTCCATGAAGATTCAGTTGTTTTTTTTTTTTTAAGTAAGCATTTCCTCGGTTGTGGCAAGCTTTCGATGAGTAGCTAGAGTTCTGAGAATGATCATTCTGTGAGTTTCTGCCAATTTATTCATGGTCCTTGTAGAGGGACAGACCAGGTGTTCCTTACGCCACCATTTTCACTAACTTCGCCTGTGTTTCCCATCCCAATAAGGTCTTTATCCTATCCAATTCCTGAGGCATTATCCTGGGCATTATTCCTTATTTTCTCTCTCTTCTACAAACCCTTACATGCCTGCCTATTGTCCTCAGTATAAAATGCAAACTTCAAGGCCGGGCGCGGTGGCTCAAGCCTGTAATCCTAGCACTTTGGGAGGCCGAGACGGGCGGATCACGAGGTCAGGAGATCGAGACCATCCTGGCTAACACGGTGAAACCCCGTCTCTACTAAAAATACAAGAAAATTAGCCGGGCGAGGTGGCAGGCGCCTGTAGTCCCAGCTACTCGGGAGGCTGAGGCAGGAGAATGGCGTGAACCCCGGGGGGCGGAGCTTGCAGTGAGCCGAGATCGCGCCACTGCACTCCAGCCTGGGGCACAGAGCAAGACTCCATCTCAAAAAAAAAAAAAAAAAAAATGCAAACTTCACAATCTAATTTATAAGGTCCATCACAGGCCAGGTGCAGGGGCTCAAATTTGTAATCTCAATCTTTGGGATGCCAAGGCAGGAGGATCACTGGAGCCCAGGAGTTCAAGACCAGCCTGGGCAACATAAGGAGACCCTTTCTTTCTTTCCTTCCTTCTTTCCTCCCTCCCTCCCTCCCTCCCTCCCTCCCTTCCTCTCTCTCTCTCTTTCTTGACAGAGTATTTCCCTGTCGCCCAGGCTGGAGTGCAGTGGTGTGATCTCGGCCCACTGCAACCTCTTCCTCCCTGATTCAAGCAATTCTCCTGCCTCAGCCTCCTGGGTAGCTGGGACTACAGACGCCCACCACAGTGCCCAGGTACTTTTTGTATTTTTGGTAGAGACAGGGTTTCACCATATTGGCCAGGCTGGTCTCGAACTCCTGACCTGGTGATCCACCCGCCTTGGCCTCCCAAAGTGCTGGGATTACAGGCATGAGCCACCATGCCTGGCCGGGAAACCCTTTCTTTCCCAAACAATGTAAAAACTACCTGACTGGGCTGGGCGCGGTGGCTCAAGCCTGCAATCCCAGCACTTTGGGAGGCTGAGGCAGGCGGATCATGAGGTCAGGAGATCGAGACCATCCTGGCTAACACAATGAAATCCTGTCTCTACTAAAAAACACAAAAAATTAGCCAGGCGTGGTGGCAGGCGCCTGTAGTCCCAGCTACTCCAGAGGCTGAAGTAGGAGAATGGCGTCAACCTGGGAGGCGGAGCTTGCAGTGAACGGAGATCGCGCCCCTGCACTCCAGCCTGGGCGACAGAGTGAGACTCCGTCTCAAAAAAGAAACAAACTACCTGGCTGTAGTGGTACAAACCTGTGGACCCAACTACTCGGGAGGTAACAGGATTCCTTCAGCCCAGGACATAGAGGCTGTGATCTTGCCACTCCAGCCTAGGTGACAGAGCAAGACCCTGTCTCAAAAAATAAAAAATAAATAAAGAAGAAGGTCCATCATAATCTGTTCACTACTTGCCTCTCAGACTTATATCCTGACATCCACTCCTGCCCAATTTCCCAACCAACCTCTGCCACATACTCTATACCCCATAGGGAACTATTTTCCATTCCCAGAATGTCCTTGCTCTTTTACCTCAGGCTTTCAGTTATGTTATTCCCACCTGCTTGGAACATTCTCCTCTATTCTACCTGCTGTGGATAACCTAATTTATCCTCTAAGTCATAGCTTAGAATCATGTTCCTCTGGAAGCTTTCTTTCACTACTCTGGTATAGATTTAGGGGTTGACAAACCTTTTTTTTTTTTTTTCCAAGACAGAGCCTCGGCTAATTTTTTGTAACCACACATGGCTAACTTTTTATATTTTTAGTAGAGATGGGGTTTCACCATGTTTCCCAGGCTGGTCTTGAACTCCTGACCTCAAGTGATCCACCTACCCCAGCCTCTCAAAGTGCTGGGATTACAGGAGTGAGCCATCGCCCAACTTTTTTTTTGGAGACAGAATTTCACTCTGTTGCCCAGGCTGGAACACAGCCTCAGTTCACTGCAACCTTCGCCTCCTGGGTTCAAGCAATTCTCCTGACTCAGCCTCCTGAGTAGCCGGGATAACAGGCATGTGCTACTGCACCTGGCTAATTTTTGTATTTTTAGTAGAGACGGGGTTTTGCCATGTTCCAGGCTAGTCTCGAACTCTTGGCCTCATGTAATCTGCCCACCCCAGCCTCCCAAAGTTCTGGGATTACAAGCGTGAGCCACCACGCCTGGCCCCAACCATTTAAAAATGTAAAAACCACTGGGCACGGTGGCATGTACCTGTAGTCCCAGCTACTTGGGAGGCTGAGGCAGGAGGAGTGCTTGAGTCCAGGAGTTCTGGGCTGCAGCACATGATGCCAATTGTGTGTCTGCCCTAAGTTCGGCATCAATATGGCAACCTCCCAGGAGCAGGGAGCCACCAGGTTGCCTAAGCAGGGGTGAACCAGCCCGTCAGAAACAGAGCAGGTGAAAACTCCAGTGTTGCTCAGTAGTGGGATCGCACCTGTGAATAGCCACTGCACTACAGCCTGGGCAACATAGTGAGACCTGTCTCTTAAAATTAGTAAATAATGTAAAAACCATTTTTTTTTCCTTTTTGAAATAGAGTCTGCTCTGTGGCCCTGGCTGGAGTGCAGTGGTACAATCTTGGTTCACTGCAACCTCCATCTCCCGAATTCAAATGATTCTCGTGCCTCAGCCTCCTGAGTTGCTGGGACTACAGGCATGCGCCACCACACCTGACGCATTTTTGTATTTTTAGTAGAGACGAGGTTTCACTGTGTTAGCCAGGCTGGTCTTGAACTCCTGGCCTCAAGTGATCCGCCTGCCTCGGCCTCCCAAAGTGCTGGGATTACAGGCGTGAGCCACCGTGCCTGGCCTAAAATCATTATTACCTTGTGGGCCATACAAAAACAGGTGGCGTGTAGTTTGGCCATCCCTCACGTAGATAAAATAATCTCTGCAGCTCCTTCCTGTTCCAAAATGCCATAATTACTATATGTAAATCAGCCTCTCCCCGAAATCTACCCAAACATATTTATCCTACAGCCTTTCCCTAGGGGCTGTTTTCTGTTTTTTCCAGGTAAGAGGTAAATATAGTAATATAATAAATTAATCCTTTTTGCATGCATTTTAGCAGAGATCCTGGAGAATTTGTCCCTGATATCCCTTTAAGGGATTCATTTTGAGGTCAGTTTTTTCATGCCAAGGGAAAGACTCGTTGAGGCTCTTCAGCTCATCTGTCATGTCTCTGGTTCTAGGCTTTTCCACTGTTGGCTGCACATTAGAATCATCTGGGAACTTTTGGGGAAAAACAAAAGCAAAACAGAATACTTATGCCAGGCCTAATAAATCAGATTCTCTAGGAGCAGAGACTGGACATCAATATTGTTTTAAAAACCCAAAAACCGGCCGGGCACGGTGGCTCAAGCCTGTAATCCCAGCACTTTGGGAGGCCGAGATGGGCGGATCACGAGGTCAGGAGATCGAGACCATCCTGGCTAACACGGTGAAACCCCGTCTCTACTAAGAAATACAAAAAATAGCCGGGCGAGGTGGCGGGCGCCTGTAGTCCCAGCTACTCGGGAGGCTGAGGCAGAAGAATGGCGTGAACCCGGGAGGCGGAGCTTGCAGTGAGCTGAGATCCGGCCACTGCACTCCAGCCTGGGCGACAGAGTGAGACTCCGTCTCAAAAAAAAAAAAAAAAAAAAAAAAAAAAACAAAAAAAAAACAAAAAACCTTCAGATGATTTTAAAGTGGAATCAGGGTTGAATACCAATGTGTTTTTCAATTACTTAGAGGCTCCAGTTGTATTTACAAATTTTGGTGTGCATAATAGTCACTGTGGTACTTGTTAAACAGGGAGATTTTCCTCACTCCACCCCTAGAGATTATAATTCAGTAGATCTGAGTGGGGTTTAAGAATCCATATTTTTAAGTGGCCCCAGATAATTCTCATTTGGATGCTATGAAGCCATTACTGTAAGAGATACTATCATAGGCATTATGAATATATAAGTGAGTTGGAGATCGGTGGTCCTGTGTTTTCTCATTGTTTAATTTTTTTTTTTTTTTTTTTTGAGACAGAGTTTCACTCTTGTTGTCCAGGCTGGAGTGCAATGGCACCATCTCGGCTCACCATAACCTCTGCCTCCCAGGTTCAAGTGATTCTCCTGCCTCTGCCTCCCAAGAGTAGCTAAGATTACAGGCATGTGCCACCACACCTGCCTAATTTTGTATTTTTAGTAGAGATGGGATTTCTCCATGTTGGTCAAGCTGGTCGTGAACTCCCGACGTCAGGTGATCCGCCCGCCTAGGCCTCCCAAAGTGCTGGGATTACAGACGTGAGCCCCCATGCCCGGCCTCATTGTTTGATTCTTATGGTGATCTGTTAAACATGATTAATGTTCTACACAAATTAATCTATGCCAATAGAAGTGAAAATAGTAGGCCGGGTGAGGTGGCTCATGCCTGTAATCCCAGCACTTTGGGAGGCCAAGGCAGGTGGATCATCTGCTGGTCAGGAGTTCGAGACCAACCTGGCCAACATGGTAAAACCCTGTCTCTACTAAAAATACAAAAATTAGCTGGGCATGGTGGCAGGTGCCTGTAATCCCAGCTAGTCAGGAGGCTGAGATAGGTTCAAGAATCCAGGGTTCAAGCAATTCTCCTGCCTCAGCCTCCCGAGTAGCTGGGATTACAGGCATGCGCACTACACCCAGCTAATTTTTGTATTTTTAGTAGAGATGGATTTTTGCCATATTGACCAAGTTGGTCTGGATCTCCTGACCTGAAGTGATTTGCCTGCCTTGGCCTCCCAAAGTGCTGGGATTACAGGCATGAGCCATCGTGCCCAGCCATCTTTATTTTCTTCTCTTTGCTTATTTTGGATTGCTTGAGCCCAGGAGTTTGGGCAACCTAGCAAGACCCCCATCTCCACAAAAAATTGTAAAAGTTAGCTGGGTATAGTGGCACACGCCTGTAGTCTCAGCTACTTGAGAGGCTGAGGCAGGTGGATTGCTTGGGTCCAGGAGGTCAAGGCTGCTGTGAGCCATGATTGCATTACTACAGTCTACTAAGTTTCAACATGAATTTTCGAGGGGACACAAACATTCAAACTATAGCATGTATTTTCTGACATTCTTCATTCTTTTGTGTGAATCTAATTGCCCTCTGATATCACTTTCTTTCTGCTTAAATAATGCTTTTTTTTTGAGATGGAGTCTCACTCTTGTCACCTAGGCTGGAGTGCAGTGGTACAATCTTGGCTCACTTCAACCTCCACCTCCCAGGTTCAAGTGATTCTTCTGCCTCAGCCTCCCATGTAGCTGGGATTACAGGCATGCGCCACCACACCTGGCTAATTTTGTATTTTAGTAGACATGGGGTTTCTCCATGTTGGTCAGGCTGGTCTCGAACTCCCCACTTCAGGTCATCCACCCGCCTCGGCCTCCCAAAGTGCTGGGATTACAGACATGAGCCACTGCACCCAGCCTTTTTTTTTCTTTAGAACAAGCTCAGTACTGAAGGATACTCGTATTATTATAATTTTACAGCATAGTCAACCTGGAGTCACATGCACAAAGACAGGTTCAATTTTATCCTCTTTGCTGATAGGACAATTTTTTTTTTCTTTCTTTTTCTTTTTCTTTCTTTTTTTTTTTTTTTGAGACAGAGTCTCACTCTGTCACCCAGGCTGAAGTGCAGTGGCATGATCTCAGCTTACCACAACCTCTGCCTCCTGGGTCCAAGTGATTCTCCCACCTCAGCCTATTGAGTAGCTGGGATTACAGGCATCCTCGATCATGCCCCACTAGTTTTTGTATTTTTGTAGAGGCAGGGGTCTCACCATGTTGGCCAGGCTGGTCTTGAACTCCTGACCTCAGGTGATAGGCTCACCTCAGCCTCCCAAAGTGCTGAGATTATAGGCGTGAGCCACAGCGCCCGGCCAGAAACATTTTTTTCTAGCCTACCTTTGACTCAGCCTGTTGAGAATACAAGGTGTCTTTATTAAGGGCTGCCTTTTATTACCCAAAGCTTAGTCTCCAACTCTCATACATAGTTATTCATCATCCAGACTCTAGGATAAGCCTCCAGGGGTTCCCCAGGAATTTAGCATTCTGAGATTAACTCCTTACTCCCTTTTAACTTTTTTTTTTTTTTTTTTTTTTTTTTTTTTTTTTTTTTTTTTTTTGAGACGGAGTCTCGCTGTGTCTCCCAGGCTGGAGTGCAGTGGCGTGATCTCGGCTCACTGCAAGCTCCGCCTCCCGGGTTCACGCCATTCTCCCGCCTCAGCCTCCCAAGTAGCTGAGACTACAGGCGCCCGCCACCACGCCCGGCTAGTTTTTTGTATTTTTAGTAGAGACGGGGTTTCACCATGTTAGCCAGGATAGTCTCGATCTCCTGACCTCGTGATCCACCCGCCTCGGCCTCCCAAAGTGCTGGGATTACAGGCTTGAGCCACCGCGCCCGGCCTTAACTTTTTTTTTTAACACTTGGGAATTCCTCTTATTTTCTTGTTTGTTTAGTGACACATTTAAATGTATATTTGTTGGGGTTTATCCAATATCTGAATATTCTGCTGCATAAGACTTTTTAGAATATTAAGTCATGCATGTTCTTGGAAATGGAGGTCCCATTCTAAAATCCAAACTCATCCTGTTTTGGCGTTACTCTGGACTCATGGTCCTTGGTCAGCCCATTGATTGGGCAAATGTCCCATCGACACTCACACAGTGGACATTTCTCAAAATATAGGAAGAAGATTAGACACTCACAGTAGCAAATGTCCACTCTGATTACTGGTTTTGGATGTGAATTCCAAATTCCTTGGGTAGAGAATATGACTGGAACAGCTAGAGATCAGGCTGCTGTAATATAAATGTGATTGATTAGGGCCAGGTGCAGTGGCTCACGCCTGTAATCATTTTCAGATGTTAAGATGGGTGGATCACCTGAGGTCAGGACTTGAAACCAGCCATGACCAACATGGTGAAACCCTGTCTCTACTAAAAATACCAAAATTAGCTGGGTGTGGTGGTGGGCATCTGTAATCTCAGCTACTCGGGAGGCTGAGGCATGAGAATTGCTTGAACCTGGGAGGCAGAAGTTGCAGTGAGCTAAGATCATGCCACTGCACTCCAGCCTGGGTGACAGAGTGAGACTCCGTCTTGGAAAAAAAACAAAGTAATTGATCAGGGCTTACCTTTAGGACTGCTGTGAAAGTTTCCAGAGAAAGAGAAAATAATTATTCACTGAGAAGAAATCCATTTTACCTTTTCTACCTAGTGAAGCCTTCCTTCTCCCCCTCCCCTCCCCTTCCCTTCCCTTCTTTTTTTTTTTTTTTTTTTTTTTGTGAGACAGAGTTTCGCTCTTGCTGCCCAGGCTGGAGAGCAATGGTGCAATCACAGCTCACCGTAACCTCCGCCTCCCACGTTCAACCGATTCTTCTGCCTCAGCCTCCTGAGTAGCTGGGATTACAGGCATGTGACACCATGCCCGGCTAATGTCTTTTGAATTTTTAGTAGAGACGGGGTTTCTCCATGTTGGTCAGGCTGATCTCGAACTCCCAACCTCAGGTGATCTGCCTGCCTCAGCCTCCCAAAGTGTTGGGATTACAGGCGTGAGCCAACGAAAAATTAATTTGATGAGGTCCAATTTCATCTTAACCTTTTACCTTTTATTAATTGTGCTTTTGATGTCATGTTTAAGAACACTTTTTCTATGGTAGGTCCAGAACATTTTCTCATGTTTTCTTTTAGAAGTTTTACTGTTTAGGCCGGGCGCGGTGGCTCAAGCCTGTAATCCCAGCACTTTGGGAGGCCGAGGCGGGTGGATCACGAGGTCAGGAGATCGAGACTATCCTGGCTAACATGGTGAAACCCCGTCTCTACTAAAAATACAAAAAACTAGCCGGGCGTGGTGGCAGGCGCCTGTAGTCTCAGCTACTTGGGAGGCTGAGGCGGGAGAATGGCGTGAACCCGGGGGGCGGAGCTTGCAGTGAGCTGAGATCACGCCACTGCACTCCAGCCTGGGAGACACAGTGAGACTCCGTCTCAAAAAAAATAAAAAAAAGAAGTTTTACTGTTTAAATTTTAAAAACTTATTTATGTATTTATTTATTTTTAGAGATAAGGTCTCAATCTGATGCCCAGGCTGGAGTGCGGTGGCCCAATCTTGGCTTACTGTAGTCTTGATTCGTAAACTCAAATGATCCTCCCATCTCTGCTTCCTGAGTAGCTGGGACTACAGGCGCATGCCAGTGCACCTAGTTAATTTTTCTTTCTTTCTTTCTTTTTTTTTTTGAGACATTTGTTCATTGATTGAAAGACTTAATATTGTTATGATGGCAGTACTTCTCAGATTGATCTTCACATTCAGTGAAATTCTTACCCACATTCTAACTGCTGGCCTGGAAAGGTGGCTCACACCTGTAATACCAGCACTTTGGAAGGCCCAGCTGGGTGGATCACTGGAGGCCAGGAGTTTGAGACCAGCCTGGCTAACACAGTGAAGCCCTATCTCTACTAAAAATAGAAAAAATTTGCTAGGTGTGGGGGCACGCACCTGTAATCCCAGCTACTTGGGAGGCTGAGGCATGAAAATCGTTTGAACTCAGGAGGCAGAGGTTGCGGTGAGCCAAGATCTTTCCACTGCACTCCAGCCTGAAAGACGTTGAGACAATGTTTTCCTATTTATGTAGATCTTCTTTATTTTTTTTTCAATAATGTTTTGTAGTTTTCAGTGCATAAGTCTTACATTTCCTTGTATAAATTTATTCCTAGGCCAGGCACGGTGGTCACGCCTGTAATCACAGCACTTTGGGAGGCCAAGGTGGGCAGATCACAAGGTCAGGAGTTCAAGACCAGCTTGACCAAAATGGTGAAACCCCATCTCTAATAAAAATATAAAAAATTAGCTGGGCGTGGTTGTGCATGTCTGTAATCCCAGCTACTCAGGAGACTGAGGCAGGAGTATCACTTGAACCAGGAGGCGGAAGTTGCAGTGAGCAGAGATCATACCATTGCATTCCAGCCTGGCAACAGAGCGAGACAACGTCTCAAAAAAAAAAAAAACTTATTCCTAAGTATATATACATATTCGATGCTACCGTAAATGAAATTATTTTCTTTTTTTTCTATTAATTAACTTATTTGTTTAGAGACAGAGTCTCCCTCTGTCACCTGGGCTGGAATGCAGTGCCTCCATCTCAGCTGACTGCAACCTCTGCTTCCCAAGTTCAAGTGATTCTCCTGTCTCAGCCTCCTGAGTAGCTGGTACTACAGTCACAGACCACCATGACCGGCTGATTTTTTTTTTCTTTTTTCTTTTTTTTTTGAGACAGAGTCTTGCTCTGTCACCCAGACTAGAGTCAGGGTGAAATCTCGGCTAACTGCAACCTCTGCCTCCTAGGTTCAAGCTATTATCCTGCCTGAGCCTCCCTAGTAACTTGGACTACAGGCGTGTGCCACCATGCCCGGCTAATTTTTGTATTTTGAGTAGAGACGAGATTTCGCCATGTTGGCCAGGCTGGTCTCGAGCTCCTGACCTCAAGTGTTCCACTTACCTCGAGCTCTGAAAGTGCTGGGATTATAGGTGTGAGACACCACACCCAGCCAGCTGATTTTTATTGATTGATTGAGTTTTTTTTTTTTTTTTTTCTTTTTTGAGACGGAGTCTCTCTCAGTTGCCAGGCTGGAGTGCACTGGCACGATCTCAGCTCCCTGCAACCTCCACCTCCCCGGTTCAAGCGACTCTCCTGCCTGTGTCCCGAGTAGCTGGGACTACAGGTGCGCACTACCATGCCCAGCTAAGTTTTGTATTTTTAGTAGAGACGGGGTTTCACCATGTTGGCCAGGATGGTCTGGTTCTCTTGACCTCGTGATCCACCCGCCTCAGCCTCCCAAAGTGCTGGGGATACAGGTGTGAGCCACTGAGCCCGACCTGATTGTTATTTTTATCTTTATTTTTGAGATGGAGTCTCCCTCTGTCGGCCAGGCTGGAATGCAATGGTGCGATCTCAATTTACTGCAACCTACTCTCAGGTTCAAGCGATTCTCCTGCCTCAGCTTCCCAAGTAGCTGGGATTGTAGGCGTATGCCACCATGCCTGGCTAATTTTTTGTTGTTGTTGAGACGGAGTCTTGCTCTGTCACCCAGGCTGGAGTGCATTGGTGCGATCTTGGCTCACTGCAACCTTTGTCTTCCAGGTTCAAGTGATTCTCCTGCCTCAGCCTCCTTTTGGAGAAAAAGCCTTTTTCCTCCAAATTCCTTTTCAGATTTTTTTTTTTTTTTTTTTTTTTTTTCCAGAGACAGACTCTTGTTCTGTTGCCCAGGCTGGAGTGTGTGATCTCGGCTGACTGCAACCTCTGCCTGCCGGATTCAAGCGATTCTCTTGCCTCAGCCTCCGGAGTAGCTGGGATTACAGGTGTGTGTAATTAGCCACAAAGCCTGGCTAATTTTTGTATTTTTAGTAGAAACAGGGTTTCACTATGTTGGCCCAGCTGGTCTCGAACTCCTGCCCTCAATTGCTCCACCTGCCTTGGCCTCCCAAAGTGGTGGGATTACCGGCATGAGCCACTGCCCCTGACCAAAGCTTGATTTTTCTAGACATCCTGAGGCAAGTGGGACAGAAGACAAAGCCCAGGACCTGGGGAAAGTGGGAAATCTAAATCTGGGAACTCAGTCTACAGTTTCAGTGAGGGTAATTGGGAAGTAATTATATCTTTCCCTAACGGAGTGAAAAGAAATATGTCTTGGAAGAGATCGAGTTTGTGGAGGTGTGTGGGGGTGGCACTAGACCCATAAGCCAGCCCTCCCAGGGATATGTAGCCCAAATAGACATCTCCTGGTGGTCAAAAATACAAACCTCAAATGGTGAATTGTTTCAAGTGCCCTTCTTTGCAGAAGCAAAAGCAAATCCTCTCTGGAGGAATAAACCTTTATCCTAGGCCTTGAAGAATTCCCACAAATATTTTCCAAGGAAAATGTGGCTCATGGTAAAAAAATAACTTAGCATGCAAAGAATGAGAATGAGTAAAGAAAACTGACTTGAGAAACAGATCTGCTAATTCCAATGATCTGGTAAAAGAATAAAAGTAGGCCAGGCATGGTGGTTCATGCCTGTAATCAACAGAGCGAGACTCCATCTCAACAACAAAAAAAATAAATACAAAAATTAGCCAGGCGTGGTGGCACACACCTGTAGTCCAAGCTACTGGGGAGGCTAAGGCAGGAGAATCACTTGAACTCAGGAGGCAGAGGTTGCAGTGAGCTGAAATTGCATCACTGCACTTCAGCCTGGGCGACAGAGCAAGACTCCATCTCAAAAAAAAAAAAAAAAAAAAGAAAGAAAGAAAGAAAAGAAAGAAAGAAAGAAAGAAAGAAAGAAAGAAAGAAAGAAAGAAAGAAAGAAAGAAAGAAAGAAAAAAGAAACCAAAGGGCTGGGTGCAGTGGCTCACGTCTGTAATCCCAGCACTTTAGGAGGCCAAGGTAGGAGGATTTCTTGAAGCCAGGAGTTCAAGACCAGACTGGGCAATATAGTAAGACCCTGTCCCTTAAAAGAAAAAGAAAACAGTCCAGGTGTGGTGGCTCACACCTGTAATCCCAGCACTTTGAGAGGCCAAGGCAGGCAGATCACTTGGGGTCAGGAGTTCAAGACCAGCCTGGCCAACAAGGTAAAACCCCATCTCTACTAAAAAAACAAACAAAAAAAGCTGGGCACAGTGGCCCACGCCTGTAATCCTACCACTTTGGGAGGCCGAGGCAGACGGATCACCTGAGGTCAGGAGTTCGAGACCAGCCTGGCCAACATGGTGAAATCCTGTCTCTACTAAAAAATACAAAAATTAGCTGGGTGTGGCGGCACACGCCTGTAATCCTAGCTACTTTTAGAAACGCAGCCTTCCATGTAAAACGAAGTTGAGCTCCAGAAACTAAAGAGACAGTTCAGTGTTTTATTATTTTATTTTATTTTTTGAGATGGAGTGTTGCTCTGTCAGCAAGGCTGGAGTGCAGTGGCGGGATCTTGGCCCACTGCAACCTCCACCTCCCAGTTCAAGCAGTTGTCTTGCCTCAGCCTCCCCAGTAGCTGGGAATTCAGGTGCACATCACCACACCCGGCTAATTTTTGTATTTTTAGTAGAGACGGGTTTCACGATGTTGGTCAGGCTGGTCTCAAACTCCTGACCTCAGATGATCTGCCCGCCTCAGCCTCCCAAAGTGCTGGGATTACAGACATGAGCCATTGCCCCCGGCTGGACAGTTCGGGTTTTATAGCACAAGTTCCTGCCCAAGTTCCAATCAGGTCCATTTATGCAAATGAAGGTGTCAAACTAGCTTAGTTCTGATTGGTCAGTATAGCTCAGTTCTGATTGGTCTCTTCAGCCCAGATTGAGCTCTGATTGGTTGGTTCAGGTGAGTGGGGTTTTTTGTTTGTTTGTTTTGTTTTTGTTTTTTGTTTTTTGTTTTTGTTTTTGACAAGATATCTCTCATTCTGTAGCACAGGCTGGAGTTCAGTGGTGCAATCTCCCCTCACAGCAACCTCCACCTCCCAGATTCAAGTGATTCTTCTCCCTCAGCCTCCCAAGTAGCTGAAATTACGGACATGTGCCACCATGCCCAGCTCATTTTTGTACTTTCAGTAGAGGCAGGGTTTCACCCTGTTGGCCAGGCCAGTCTTGAACTCCTGACCTTAAGTGATCTGCCCACCTAGGCCTTCCAACATGCCGGGTTTACACACGTGCCCCACCACACCCAGTGGCCAGTTCAAGTGAGTTCTGAAAGTACCAAAGTTTTAAAAATGCTGGTTTTGGGCTGGGTGTGGTGGCTCACAACTGTAATCCCAGCACTTAGGGAGGCCGCGATGGGCAGATTATTGAAGCTCAGGAGTTCAAGACCAGCCTGGCCAACAGGGTGAAACCCGGTCTCTACTGAAAATACAAAAATTAGCCAGACTTGGTGGCAGGTACCCGTAATCCCAGCTACTCCAGTGGCTGAGATAGGAGAATCACTTGAACCTGGGAGGTGGAGACTGCAGTGAGCAGAGATCACGCCACTGCACTCCAGCCTGGGTGACAGAGCGAAACTCCATCTCAAAAATATAAATAAATAAATAAACAAACAAACAAACAGACATTGGTTTTTAGATGACTCAGAGTGTGGGCTGGGTGTGGTGACTCACGCCTGTAATCCCAGCACTTTGGGAGGCCATGGTGGGCAGATCACCTGAGGTCAGGAGTTCAAGACCAGCCTGACCAACATGAAAAACCCCGTCTCTACTAAAATACAAAATTAGCCGGGTGTAGTGGCACATGTCTGTAATCCCAGCTACTGGGGAGGCTGAGGCAGGAGAATCGCTTGAACCTGGGAGGCGAAGGTTGCTGTGAGATCGCGCCATTGCACTCCAGCCTAGGCAACAAGAGCGAAACTCTGTCTCAAAAAAAAAAAAAGAGAGAGAGAACCCAGTGTGTGTGTGTGACGTCTAGTCGTCAACAAATGGCTGTTTGGCTCTATTTTAAATTTAGGCACAATTAGCCACCCAGGATCCATCTTTAATGATTGGCTCTTTCAGATTCACATTTGTTCACACAGTTTACAGTCATGGTGGCTCACACCTGTAATCCCAGCAATTTGGGAGCTGGGGTGGTAGGATCACTTGAAGCCGGGAGCAATCCTATATGCTGCTAAAATAACTTTCCTTTTTCTAGACTTAAATGGCTGACCGACTCTACTTCTGGTTGACTTGTTTCTCTTTCAATGTGATAATATAGGCTGCAAGGTGGCTCACACCTGTAATCCTTGCACTTTGGGAGGGTGAGGCAGGAGGATCACTTGATGTCAGGAGTTCGAGACCAGCCTGGCCAATATGGTGAATCCCCCGTCTCTACTAAAAATACAAAAAATTAGCCTGGGGTAGTGGCGTATGCCTATTGTCCCAGCTACTTGGGAGGCTGAGGTAGGAGAATCGCTTCAACCCAGAAGGCAGAGGTTGCAGTAAGTTGAGATCGTGCCCTGCACTCCAGCCTGGGCAACAGAGCAAGACCCCATTTCAATAAATAAATAAATATGATAACATATTTCATCAAATTACATTTAAGTCCTGCTGAACTATGAGCAACATCTTTCTTCCATTAATTAAGACAAATTACAAATCAAACTGCCTTAATCAATAAAAGAAATGTATTGGCTTACATAACTGAACAATCTGGGAGATGAGTTTTAGCGAAAGCTCAATCTGGAACTCAAATGATACTCTCAACACTTTGCTTCCTTCTCCATTTCTCAGCTTGGAGAAAGGCACCTAATTTTTTTTTTTTTTTAAGATGGAGTCTCACTCTGTTGCCCAGGCTGGAGTGCAGTGGCACAGTCTTGGCCTGTAATCCTAGCACTTTGGGAGGCCGAGGCGGGTGGATCACCTGAGGTCAGGAGTTCGAGACCAGCCTGGCCAACATGGTGAAACCCCATCTCTACTAAAAATACAAAAAAATAGCCAGGCCTGGTGGCGGGCGCCTGTAATCCTAGTTACTCAGGAAGCTGAGACAGGAGAATCACTTGAACCCAGGAGGCAGAGGTTGAAGTGAGCTGAGATCATGCCACTGCATTCCAGTCTGGGCAACAAGAGCGAAACTCCATCTTAAAAAAAAAAAAAAAAGCCAGGCCTAGCGGCTCACACCTGTAAGCACAGCAATGTAGGAGATCTAGGGAGAAGGATTGCATGAGCCCAGGAGTTCAAGGTCAGCCTGGGCAACAGTGTGAGACCCCATCTCTACAAAAAATTTTAAAATTAACTGGGTACAGGCCAGGCACAGTGGCTCACGTCTGTAATCCCAGCACCTTGGGAGCCCAAAGTGGACAGATCACTTGAAGCCAGGAGTTCAAGACCAGCCTGGCCAACATGGTAAAATCCTGCCTCTACTAAAAATACAAAAATTAACTGGGCATGGTGGTGCATTCCTGTAACCCCAGCTACTCAGTAGGCTGAGGTACGAGGATCGCTTTAGCCCAGAAGGCAGTGGTTGCAATGAGCCAAGATTGAGTCATTGCACTCCAGCCTGGGCAACAGAGGAAAACACTCAAAAAACAAACAAAAAAATTATGCCCAGTGTGATGGCTTACAACTGTAATCCCAGCACTTTGGGAGGCTGCAGCCGATGCATCACTTGAGGTCAGGAGTTGAAGACCAGCCTGGCCAACATGGTGAACCCCCCGTCTCCACTAACAATACAAAAATTAGCCAGGCATGATGGTACATGCCTGTAATCCCAGCTACTCAGCAGGCTGAGGCAGGAGAATCACTTGAACCCAGAAGGCAGAGGTTGCAGTGAGCCGAGATCGTGCCACTGCACTCCAGCCTGGGCGACAGAGCAAGACTCTGTCTAAAAAAACAAACAACAACAACAGCAACAAAAACCCAAGATCTTTCTCTGTTGCCCAGGCTGCAGTGCAGTGATTTGATCACAGCTCACTGCGGCCTCAAATGCCTGGGCTTAAAGGACCCTCCACCTCAGCCTCCTGAGGGAAGGAGGCACCCAATTAGTTGGGATCACAGGCACGTGCCATCATTCCCAGCTAATTTTTTTTTTGTAAAGATGAGGTATTGCCCTCTTGATGCAGTCTTGCCATCTTGCCCAGACTGGTCTCAAACTCCTGGGCTCAAAAAATCCTCCGGTCTTGGCTTCCCACAGTGCTGGGATTATAGAGTTAGTGATTTTTTTTTTTTTTTTTTTTTTTTTTTTGAGATGGAGTCCCACTCTGTCACCCAGTCTGGAGTGCAGCAGCGCCGTCTCGGCTCACTGCAACCTCTACCTCCTGGGTTCAAGCAATTTTCCTGCCTCAGCCTCCTGAGTAGCTAGGATTACAGATGTGTGCCACCACAGCCAGCTAAGGTTTATATTTTCAGTAGAGACAGGGTTTCGCCATGTTGGCCAGACTAGTCTCAAACTCCTGACCTCAGGTGATCTGCCCACCTTGGCCTCCCAAAGTGCTGGGATTATAGGCGTGAGCCACTGCACCTGGATAATTGATTTTTTATAAAGGTGCCACAGCCTTTCAATGAGGAAAGAACAGTCTTTTCAACAAATGATGCTGGGATAATTTGATATTTACATGCACAGAATGAATTTGGACCCCTGTTTACACATACACAAAAATTAATTCAAATGTACCCGTTACCTAATGTAAGAGCTAAAAGTATAATACTGTTATAAAACATTCAAATCCTTGTGACTTTGGATTAGACAACAGTTTCTTAAATATGATACCAAAAGTACAAGCAATTTAAAAAATAGATAAATTGGGCTGGGCATGGTGGCTCATGTCTATAATTCCAGCACTTTGGGAGGCCGAGGTGGGCAGATCACCTGAGGTCAGGAGTTCGAGACCAGCCTGGCCAACATGGTGAAACCCCATCTCTACTAAAAATACAAAAATTAGCTGGGCATGGTGGCATGTGCCTGTAATCCCAGCTACTTGGAAGGCTGAGGCAGGAGAATCACTTGAACCCGGGAGGTGGAGGTTACAATGAGCCAAGATCGCACCATTGCACTCCAGCCTAGGGGCAAGAGTCAGACTTCGTCTCAAAAAAAAAAAAAAAAAAAAAAAAAGATAAATTGGATTTTATCAACCTCCAACATCAAAAGCCAAAAGCTTTGGAGCTGGGCATGGTGGCTTGTGCCTGTAATTCCATGTATTTAGGAGGCTGAGGAGGGATCACTGGAGCCCAGAAGTTGAGACCAGCTTGGGTAATCTAGCAAGACTCCCCCCACCAGCATTTATTTATTTATTTTTCTCTTCTGCTTTTCTTTCTTTCTTTCTCTTCTTCTCCTTTTTTTTTTTTTTTTTTGAGATGCAGTTTCACTCTTGTCACCCAGGCTGGAGTGCAGTGGTGCAATCTCAGCTGACTGCAACCTCCGCCTCCTGGGTTCAAGAGATTCTCCTGTCTCAGCCTCCAGGGTAGCTGGGATTACAGGCACCTGTCACCACACTCGGCTAATTTTTGCGTTTTTAGTAGAGATGGGGTTTCACCATGTTGGCCAGGATGGTCTCGAACTCCTGACCTTGTGATCCATCCACCTCAGCTTCCCAAAGTGCTGGGATTACAGGTGTGAGCCACTGCACCTGGCCATTTGTTTGTTTGTTTGTTTTAAGATGAAGTCGTCCGGGCACGGTGGCCAGAGGTAGGTGAATCACCTGAGGTACGGAGTTAGAGACCAGCCTGACCAACATGGAGAAACCCTGTCTCTACTAAAAATACAAAGTTAGCCGGCCGTAGTGACTCATGCTTGTAATCCCAGCTACCTGGGAGGCTGAAGCAGGAGAATTGCTTGAACCCGGGAGGCAGAGGTTGAGGTGAACCTAGATTGTGCCATTGCACTCCAACCTGGACAATGATAGCAAAACTCTGTCTCAAAAAAAAAGGAATGAGGTAGTGATAGATGCTACACCGTGGATGAATCTTAACAGTATTATGCTAAGTAAAAGAAGCCAGATACAAAAGGCCACATATTCTATGATACCCAGAATAGGCAGATTCATTGAGATGGAAAGTGGGTTTGTGGTTGCTCAGGACTGTGGGAGTAGGTAATAAGGATTGACTGCTTCATATTTGTGAGGTTTCTATTTAGGGGAGAGAAAATGTCCTGAGTGGCAGTGCAAGACCCTATCTCAAATAAATAAATAAAAATAAATATGACTGGGGACCAAATGTGGTGGCTTACACTTGTAATCCCAGAACTTTGAGAGGCCAAGCAGGAAAGATCCCTTGAGCACTGGAGTTTGAGACCAGCCAGGTCGACATAGTGAGGCCTTGTCTCTACAAAAAAAATGTTAAGGTCCCAGCTACTTGGGAGGATCACTTGAGCCAGGGAGGTTGAGGCTGCAGTGAGCTGTGATTATGCCATTGCACTCCAGCCTAAGTGACAGATCAAGACCCTGTCTCAGAAAAATAAAAGAAAAAGAAAGAAAAAAAAAGAAATATAATTGGTATACCTCTTTGGCAGAGCTATTTGGTAATATATATTTAAATTTCAAAATTAGCGTAGCCTTCCACCTTGGGTTTCCACTTGTAGGCATCAGCGGTAGAGAATTACAGGCACAAATTTAGAAGAAAGCATGTACAAAGATGGTAATTGCAGGATTGTTTACATGTGTACAAATTGGAAACAAATGTCCATAATTAAGGGAATGATTAAATTGTATAGTGGATGATAGTTGCCTTCCTAGTATCCATTTCCTTCTTCCTCTTTTCTAAAAAAATTATAATTTTATGCAAATATCCACCTTTCCTCTGAGGTCCAAAATTCCAGAGAAAGCTGACCTCACCAGCGGCTCAAAGGATAGGTCTAATTGTCTAAGTGTACTTACATCTATCTTGCCAATGATGTTTTGCAAAAGAGCATGAAACTCACTTTAGCGTGTGACTCAATTCAGGTTCCTGGGGATTGTGGAAAGTTCTTCCTTGATCTTCTGGGAGAGCTTCTGAAATCAACTCAATCTGGTTTCTGAATTCAAATGTTTGTGTGCTCAACATAGCCATCTTCTGAGCATTAGAGAAGCCAGACTCAGAACGAGGCCCACACTGTAGATGGTAGAGCAGAGATAGGAAAACAGAGAGACAGGAAGAACCTCATTCTTGAAATGATTCAGCCTATGGATGACCCAACCCTGAAGAGCAGCCTATCTAGTCTTTCTGCTGGACAAGCCAATACATTTCCTTATTGGTTTTGTTTGTTTGTTTGTTTGTTTTTTTCTTGAGATGGAGTTTCGCTCTTCTTGCCTAGGCTGGAGTGCAATGACACAGTCTCCACT
Source organism: Macaca thibetana thibetana (assembly GCF_024542745.1). Taxonomy (NCBI): domain Eukaryota; kingdom Metazoa; phylum Chordata; class Mammalia; order Primates; family Cercopithecidae; genus Macaca; species Macaca thibetana. Next base: position 34,637,476 of record NC_065584.1, on the reverse strand, counting down.
CACTGCAACCTCTGCCGCCTGGGTTCAAGCCATTCTCCTGTCTCAGCCTCCCAAGTAGCTAGGATTACAGGCACCAGCCACCACGCCAGGCTAATTTTTGTATTTTTAGTAGAGATGGGGTTTCTCCATGTTGGCCAGGCTAGTCTTGAACTCCTGACCTCAGGTTATCTGCCCACCTTGGCCTCCCAAAGTGCTGGGATTACAGGTGTGACCCACCATGCCCAGCCCATTTCTTTATTGTTTAAGCCAGTTTGAGTTGGATTGTCTGGTACTTGCTTCTGAAAGCCGCCTAGATGATACACTATGACACAACTATATTAGGAATTCAATGTAGGAGTTTTAAAAATAATATCAGTTTTTAAAATGAAGTAGAGTTCTATATACTGGCAAAATTTTAAAAAAGCAGGCCAGGCATGGTGGCTCATGCCTGTAATCCCAGCACTTTGGGAGGTTGGAGCAGGCAGATCACTTGAGGTCAGGGGTTCAAGACCAGCCTGGCCAACGTAGTGAAAACCGGATCTCTACTACAAAATAAATAAATAATACAAAAATTAGCTGGGCATAGTGATGCGTGCCTGTAATCCCAGGAACTTGGGAGGCTGAGTTAGGAGAATAACTTGAACCTGGGAGGCAGAGGGTGCAGTGAGCCGAGTGACTCACTGCGTTCCAGCCTGGGGGATACAGCAAGACTCCCTCTCAAAAAAAATAAAAATAAAAAGCAAAGGCTGGGTGCAGTGGCTCACACCAGTAATCCTCAGTAATCCTAGGACTTTGAGGGACTGAGGTGGGTGGATCACTTGAGCCCAAGAGTTTGAGACCAGCCTGGACAGCATAAGGAGACACTGTCTCTATAAAAACTGCAAAAAACTAGCTGGGTGTGGTGACACGTGCCTGTAGTCCCAGCTGTTTTGGAACCTGAGGAAGGAGGATCTCTGGAGCTCAGGAGGTCGAGGTTGCAGTGAGCTGTGATTACAACACTGCATTCCAGCATGGATGACAAAGCGAGACCCTGTTTCAAAACAAATAAAAATAAAAATACCCTGCCCCAACCCAGGAGCCATGGATGATGTACCGGAGACAGAGCTACACACTCCGTTCCTTTTGGGAGCAATAAAATACGTGAAAACGGAAATTAAAGATTTAAATTTTTTTTTTTTTTTTTTTTTTTTTTTTTTTTTTTGAGACGGAGTCTTGCTCTGTAGCCCGGGCTGGAGTGCAGTGGCCGGATCTCAGCTCACTGCAAGCTCCGCCTCCCGGGTTCGCACCATTCTCCTGCCTCAGCCTCCTGAGTAGCTGGGACTACAGGCGCCCGCCACCTCGCCCGGCTAGTTTTTTGTATTTTTTTTAGTAGAGACGGGGTTTCACCGTGTTAGCCAGGATGGTCTCGATCTCCTGACCTCGTGATCCGCCCGTCTCGGCCTCCCAAAGTGCTGGGATTACAGGCTTGAGCCACCGCGCCCGGCCTAAAATTTTTTTTAAAAAAAGGGCCAGGCACGGTGGCTTATGCCTGGCATCCAGCATTTTGGGAGGCTGAGATGGTGGGTGGATCACTTGGGGTCAGGAGTTCGAGACCAGCGACCAGCCTAGCCAACAAGATGAAACCCTGTCTCTACCTAAAATACAAAAATTAGCCAAGCATGGTTACAGGAGCCTGTAATCCCAGCTACTCGGGAGGCTGAGTCAGGAGTATTGCTTGAACCCAGGAGGTGGAGGTTGCAGTGAGCTGAGTTTGTGCCATTGCACTCCAGCCTGGGTGACAGAGCAAGACCCTGTCTCAAAAAAAAAACAAAAACAAACAAAAATAACAAAAAAAGCAGAAAGAAATAAAGAAAAGAAAAACTGTGTAATATTTGGTACATTAAAAAATTTAATGTAAATTATGAAGATAACAATAAAATCAGTCAATCCATCACTAAACTTACGAACTAGAACATTACAGAAATCATATTGGCTACCCATGAGTGCTTTTTCAGTCTCATTACGTACTTTTTCTCCCTCCAAGAAGGAAACACTATCTTGCATTTTTTTTTTTTTTTTTTTGAGATGGAATCTGGCTCTCTTGCCCAAGTTGGAGTGCAGTGGCACGATGCCGGCTCACTGCAACCTCCGCCTCCCGGGTTCAAGCAATTCTCCTGCCTCAGCCTCCTGAGTAGCTGGGATTACAGGCGCCCGCCACCATATACAGCTACTTTTTGTATTTTTAGTAGAGACAGGGTTTCACCATGTTAGTCAGGCTAGTCTCGAACTCCTGACCTCATGATCCACCTGCCTCGGCCTCCCGAAGTGCTGGGATTACAGGCGTGAGCCACTGTGCCTGGCCTATGTTGAATTTTCTATTAGCTATTTCTTTGGTTTTTAAAAAATACATAGTTTTATCGCATGTATATGTTTTTCTACACAATAGATTATTAGTTATGCCAAGGTTTGAGCTTTGTACTAATGGCATGTTATATACAGATTTCTTTTTTTGCATTTCATTTCATGTCATGTTACTTCATTTCATTTCATTTCATCTTGATGGAGTCTCGCTCTGTTGCCCAGGCTGGAGTACAGGGGCGCGATCTCGCTCACTGCAACCTTCGCCTCTCAGGTTCAAGCGATTCTTCTGTCTCAGCCTCCCAAGCAGCTGGAATTACAGGCACATGCTACCATGCCCGACTGATTTTTGTATTTCTGAAGAGACAGAATTTCACGATGTTGACCAGGCTGGTCTCAAACTCCTGATCTCAAGTAATCCACCTGCCTTGGCCTCCCAAAGTGCTGGAATTACAGGCATCAGCCACTGTGCCTGGTCTCTTTTGCCAATATTAAATACAGTTTTATTTAAGACATTGTATTTTCCACTTACAATGCAGTGCTTCTAAGTGCAATGTTATTTCCTTCCCCTGTGCTCATGTTCCATGTTCAAGTATGAGAATGCCCAATAATGTACTATAGCAGCTGAACTTCAAAACTGCTGAAGAAGAGGCTGGGCAGTGACTCGCGCCTGTAATCCCAGCAGTTTGGGAGGCTGAGGCGGGAGGATCACAAGGTCAGGAATTTCAGACCAGCCTGGCCAACATGGTGAAACCCCGTCTCTACTAAAAATACAAAAATTAGCCGGACGTGGTGGCAGGCGCCTGAATCCCAGCTACTTGGGAGGCTGAGGAAGGAGAATCGTTTGAAACTGGAAGGCAGAGTTTGCAGTGAGCTGAGATCAAGCCACTGCACTCCAGCCTAGGTGAAAGAGTGAAACTCTGTCTCAAAAAAAAAAAAAAAAAATGCTGAAGAAGGCTGGGTGCAGTGGCTCATGCCTGTAATCCCAGCACTTTGGGAGGCTGGGGTGGGTGATCATGAGGTCAGGAGTTCGAGATCATTCTGACAAACATGGTGAAACCCTGTCCACACTAAAGATACAAAAATTAATCAGGATATCTGTAATCCCAGCTACTCAGGAGGCTGAGGCAGGAGAATCACTTGAACTCAGGAGGCAGAAGTTGCAGTGAGCTAAGATCAGGTCATTTCATTCCAGCCTGGGCAACAAAGCGAGACTCTATCTAAAAAAAAAAAAAAAAAAGAACTGCTACAGAATTTGTTGCAAATTTGGGTCCTTCAATGTTTTGTTTTGAGACAGAGTCTTGCTCTATTGCCCAGGTTGGAGTGCAGTGGCGCATTCTCAGCTCACTGTAACCTCTGCCTCCTGGGTTCAAGCGATTCCCCTACCTCAGCCTCCATAGAAGCTGGGATTACAAGCGTCCACCTCAACGCCCAGCTAATTTTTGTATTTTTAGTAGAGGCAGGGTTTCACTACGTTGGCCAGGCTGGTCTGGAACTCCTGACCTCAGGTGATCCACCTGCCTCAGCCTCCCAAAGTGCTGGGATTACAGACATAAGCCACCACACCCAGCAGCTAGTTAATTTCATTGCACTTGTTGGCTGGGCTCGGTGGTTCACACCTGTAATCCCAGCACTTTAGGGGGCCTGGGTGGGTGGATTACTTGAGGCCAGGAGTTTGAGACCAGCCTGGCCAACATGGTGAAATCCCATCTCTTAAAAAAAAAAAAAAAAAAAAATTAGCCAGACTTGGTGGTACACTCCTGTAGTCCCAGCTACTCGGGAGGTTGAGGCTGGAGAATTGCTTGAAACCACAAGGTGGAGGTTGCAGTGAGCAGAGATCGCACCCACTGCACTCCATCTTGGGCAACAGAGCAAGACTCTGTCTCAAAAAATAAAATAAAAAAATTCCATTACACTTGTCAAAAATCTTCCGTTTGTCCTCATTGTTAATCTTGTCTTGAAGTTTCCAGTCTTCAACAGTTGTTTCCATGTCGAATGCATAGGATTCAAGTGAATTCTTGGATGACACCTTGATGCTCTCCTTCTCATCTTCAGCTTTGTAATTCCCAGCTTCACAGAGCATATGCTCAATGTTTTCCTTGCACAAATGCCCCCTGTCATTAGTGACAGTACTCTCCTGTTACTCTTCATCACAGCAGGAACACTGAGGATACCATTGGCATCAATGTCAAAAGTGACTGCAATCTTAGGAACAGCAGGAGTGCAGAAGGTATGCCTGGGAGTTCAAACTTGGCAAGCAGGTTGTTATTGTTGGTCATGGCACGCTTCCCTTCATAAACTTGAATAAGCACACCAGGCTGGTTGTCAGAGTCAGGAGTGAAGGTCTGTGTCTGCTTGGTAGGAATGGTAGTATTGCACTTAATGAAGACAGTCATGAATCTGCCAGTAGTTTCAATACCAAGTGAAAGAGAAGTGACATCCAAGAGCAGCAAATCTTGAACATTTTCAGATTTGTCTCCAAACAGGAGGGCTTCCTGGACAGCTGCACCATAAGCAACAGCTTCTTCATGGTTGATACTCTTATTCAGTCCTTTTCCATTGAAGAAACCTTGGAGAAGCTTCTGAATCTTGGGGATATGAGCAGAACCACGAACCAGGACAATATTATGAATCTGTGGCTTGTCTAATTTTGTGTCTTGAAGGGCTTTCTCTATTGGGGTCAGGGAGTCACAGAATAGGTAAGCATTCAATTCTTCAACTTAGGCATGGGTAATGGAGGTATAGAAGTCAATTTCTTGGCCGGGCGCGGTGGCTCAAGCCTGTAATCCCAGCACTTTGGGAGGCCGAGACGGGCGGATCACGAGGTCAGGAGATCGAGACCATCCTGGCTAACACAGTGAAACCCCGTCTCTACTAAAAATACAAAAAAAACTTAGCCGGGCGAGGTGGCAGGCGCCTGTAGTCCCAGCTACTCGGGAGGCTGAGGCAGGAGAATGGCGTACCCCCGGGAGGCGGAGCTTGCAGTGAGCTGAGATCCGGCCACTGCACTCCAGCCTGGGTGACAGAGCGAGACTCCATCTCAAAAAAAAAAAAAAAAAAAAAAAAAAAAAAAAGTCAATTTCTTTTCTTTTTTTTTTTGAGACGGAGTCTCATTCTGTTGCTCAGGCTGGAGTGCAGTGGCCAGATCTCAGCTCACTGCAAGCTCCACCTCCCGGGTTTAGGCCATTCTCCTGCCTCAGCCTCCCAAGTAGCTGGGACTACAGGCGCCCGCCACCTCGCTCAGCTAGTTTTTTGTATTTTTTTAGTAGAGACGGCGTTTCACCAGGTTAGCCAGGATGGTCTCGATCTCCTGACCTCGTGATCTGCCCGTCTTGGCCTCCCAAAGTGCTGGGATTACAGGCTTGAGCCACTGCGCCCAGCCAGAAGTCAATTTCTTCATAGAGAAAATCGATCTCAATACTGGCCTGGGTGCTGGAAGAGAGTATACTTAGCACGTTCACAAGCAGTACAGAGGTGTTGGACAGCTCGCTTGTTCTCACTGATGTCCTTCATATGCTTAAGACTGAATTCAGTAATAAAGTGGTTGGCCATTCAGTTGTCAAGGTTTTCTCCAACTAAGTTGGTGTTGGTGTTTCTGGCTGTAGAATTGACTTCAAAGATTCAATTTTCTTCCTTTTTTGAGACAGAGTCTTGCTCTGTCGCCCAGCCTGAAGTGCAGTGACATGATCGATCTCGGCTCACTGCAATCTCTGCCTCCAGGGTTCAAGCAATTCTCCTGCCTCAGCTTCCCGAATAACTGGCATTACAGGTGCTCACCAGCATGCCAGGCTAATTTTTGTATTTTCAGTAGAGATGGAGTTTCACCATGTTCGCCAGGCTGGTCTCGAACTTCTGGCCTTAAGTGATTCACCCACCTCGGCCTCCCAAAGTGCTGGGATTACAGGCATGAGCCACTGCTCCCCGCCTAAGATTCAATTTTCAATAGTGAAGATTGACACATCAAAAGTGATACCTTGGCCGGGTGTGGTGGCTCATGCTTGTAATCCCAGCACTTTGGAGGCTGAGGCAGGTGGACTGCTGGAGTCTAGGAGTTCTAGACCAGCCTGGGCAACATGGCAAAACCCTGTCTCTACTAAAAATACAAAAATTAGCCAGGCATGGTGGCATGCGCCTGTAGTCCCAGGAGGCTGAGATAGAAGAATCACCTGAGCCTGGGAGATGGAAGTTGCAGTGAGCCAAGATAGCGCTACTGCACTCCAGCCTGGGCCAAAGAGTGAGACCCTTGTCTCAACAAAAACAAGAGATGGTACCTCCCAGGTCAAAGATGAGCATATTTCTTTCAGCTCCAACCTTTTTGTCTAAGCCATAAGCAATAGCAGCAGCAGCTGGCTCATTGATAATTCTAAGTATATTGAGACCAGCAATAGTTCCAAAATCTTTGGTAGCTTGATGCTCTCAGAGTCGTTAAAATAAGTTGATACTGTGACAACAGCATTGGTAACAGTCTTCCCAAAGTAGGCTTCTGCAATTTCCTTCATCTTTGTCAGAACATAGAGGACACTTCCTCTGGATAGAAGTTTTCTGTCTCTCCGTTGTATTTCACTTGAGTCTTGGGCCGGCCAGTACCATTCACCACCATGTAGGGCCAATGCTTCATATCAGACTGGACAACAGCATCATCAAATCTGTGTCCAGTCAGAAATTTGGCATAAAAAACTGTGCTAATGGGGTTCACTTCAACTTGATTCTTTTTTTTTTTTTTTTGAGATGGAGTCTTGCACTGTTGCCCAGGCTGGAGTGCAGTGGTGACATCTCCACTCACTTCAACCTCCGCCTCCTGGGTCCAAGTGATTCTCCTGCCTCAGCCTCCCGAGTAGCTGGGCTTACAGGCTCCCACCACTACACCTAGCTAATTTTTTGTATTTTTAGTAGAGATGGGGTTTCACTATGTTGGCCAGGCTGGTCTTGAACTCCTGACCTCGTGATCTGCCCGTCTTGGCCTCCTAAAGTGCTGGGATTACAGGTGTGAACCACCGCGCCCAGCCACTTCAACTTGACTCTTTGTAGCGTCGCCAATGAATCATTCAGTGTCCATAAAAGTGACATCGCTTGCAGTGGTTTGGTTTTCCTGATCAATGGCAATTATCTCTACTTTTCCATGGTGGAAAACACCAACACAACAGTAGGTGGTGCCAAGATCAGTACTAATGTGTAGGTCCCTTACACATGGTTGCTGGAGTGTAGGCCTGGCTCCAACTTTGAAGAAAGACACAGGAACCCCAAGTGCTGCAGACACATTCAATATACAAATCTCTGATTTGCTCTTTTCTTTTCTTTTATTAATTTATTATTTTTTTAAATATATTTTTTTGACACAGAGTTTTGCTCTTGATGCCCAGGCCGGAGTGCAGTGGTGTGATCTCAGCTCACTGCAACCTCTGCCTCCCAGGTTCAAGCGATTCTCCCGTCTCAGCCTTCTGAGTAGCTGGGATTACAGGCACGCGCCACCACACTCAGCTAATTTTTTGTATTTTAGTAGAGATGCGGTTTCATCATGTTCACCAGGCTGGTCTTGAACACCTGACCTCAGGTGATCCACCCGCCTCAGCCTCCCAAAGTGCAGGGATTACAGGCATGAGCCACTGCGCCCAGCCTGATTTGCTTTTTTCACTGAATGTCATATACATGACACTGGAGTTTATTCATCCTATTTCTGTATAATGCTTTTTAAAAATTTTGTTGGCCAGTTGTGGTGGCTCACGCCTATAATCCCAGCACTTTGGGAGGTTGAAGCGGGCAGATTGCCTGAAGTCTGGAGTTCGAGACCAGTCCGACCAACATGGTGAAACCCTGTCTCTATTAAAAATAGAAATAAATTAGGCGGGCGTGGTGGTGTGTGCCTGTAATCCTAGCTACCTGGGAGGCTGAGGCAGGGTAATTGCTTGAACCAAGGAGGTGGAGGTTGCAGTGAGCCGAGATCATGCCCCTGCACTCCAGCTGGTGCTACAGAGTGAGACTCTGTCTCAAAAAAAAAAAAAAAAAAAAAAAAACCACTTTTCGTTTTCTAGGCAACCTTAAATGCATATAAAATGCTTATTATGTTATGTAAATTTTGGGAAATACCTTGACCTGTTCTCTATTCTTTTGTCAGATGTTTGAGTAATTTTTGGTATTTTTGTTTCCTTTATGAATCATGTTGCTATGAATGTCCTTGAACATGTGTCCTGGGGTATACACACAAAGGTTTCTCTACATAAACAAGAGAGTCATAGGCAAAGCACATGCTTTTTTTTTTTTTTCCCAAGACAGAGTCTTGTTCTATACCCCAGGCTTGAGTACAGTGGCATGATCTCGGTTCACTGCAACCTGCACCTCCCAGGTTCAAGCAATTCTCCTGCCTCAGCCTCCCAAATAGCTAGGACTACAGGTGCACACCACCATGCTCTGCTAATTTTTGTATTTTTAGTAGTGGCGGGGTTGAACCGTGCTGGCCAGGGTGGTCTTGAACTCCTGACCTCAAGTGATCTGCCCACCGTGGCCTCCCAAAGTGCTGGGATTACAGGTGTGAGCCACCATGCCCAGCCATCCTTATTTTTTTTAAGTTATCAAAATAGTTGTACCAGTGTATACTTCCACCAGCAATGTCTAAGTGTTCCTCTTATTCTACATCCTCATATCATCAGACTTCTTAGTTTTTTTTGTTTTTGTTTTTTGTTTTTTTCTGAGAGAGAGAGTTTCCCTCTTGCTGCCCAGGCTGGAGTGCAATCGCGTGATCTCGGCTCACCGCAACCTCTGCCTCCCAGGTTCAAGTGATTCTCCTGCCTCAGCCTCCCGAGTAGCTGGGATTGCAGGCATGCACCATCATGCCTGGCTATAATTTTTGTATATTTAGTAGAGACGGGATTTCCCCATGTTGGTCAGGCTGGTCTCGAACTCCTGACCTCAAGTGATCCGCCCTCCTCAGTCTCCCAAAGTGCTGAGATTACAGGCATGAACCACAGTGCCCAGCCAGACTTTTTAGTTTCTACCAAGCAATGGCTTTAAAGTGATATCTTGGCTGGGCATGGTGGCTCATGGCTGTAATCCTACCACTTCGGGAGGCCATGGTGGGAGGAAATTTTTTTTTTTTTTTTTGAGACTGAGTCTCGCTCTGTCACCCAGGCTGGAGTGCAGTGGTGAGATCTCGGCTCACTGCAAGCTCCACCTCCTGGGTTCACGCCATTCTCCTGCCTCAGCCTCCTGAGTAGCTGAGAGTACAGGCGCCCACCACCACGCCTGGCTAAGTTTTTGTATTTTTAGTAGAGACGGGGTTTCACCATGTTAGCCAGGATGGTCTCGATCTCCTGACCTCATGATCCACCCGCCTCGGCCTCCCAAAGTGCTGGGATTACAGGCGTGAGCCACTGCACCCAGCCAGGAGGATTATTTGAGCCCAGGAATTCAAGACCAGCCTGGGCAACAAAGCAAGACCCCTATCTCAAAACAAAACAAAACAGAAACTCTGACATCTCCCTATGGTATTCACATTTCTTTGATTACTAAGATTTTCGTGTTTGATTCATCAATTGTGTTTCTTTTTCAAAATGCTAGAACTGGCTGGGCATGGTGGCTCACGCCTATAATCCCAGCACTTTGGGAGGCCGAGGCGGGCAGATCACTCAAGGACAGGAGTTTCAGACCAGCCTGGTCAACACAGTGAAACCTCATCTCTACTAAAGATACAAAAATTAGCTGAGTATGGTGGTGCATGCCTGTAATCCCAGATGCTCGAGAGGATGAGGCATGAGAATCTTGTACCCAGAAAGTGGAGGTTGCAGTGAGCCAAGATCATGCCACTGCGCTCCAGCCTGGACAACAGAGCAAGACTCTGTCTCAAAAAAGAAGAAGAAGAAGAAAAAGCTAGAACTGCCTTTCTCCAGTTTTCCATTGGATTATCTTTTTATTATCTATTTAAATTATTATTATTATTATTTTTTGAGACAGAGTCTCACTCTGTCACCCAGGCTGGAGTGCAGTGGTGTGATCTTGGCTCACTGCAACCTCCGCCTCCTGGGTTCAAGCCATTCTCCTGCCTCAGCCTCCCCAGTAGCTGGGACTAGTGGCGCCTGCCACCATGCCCGGCTAATGTTTTGTATTTTGTTTAGTAGAGACGGGGTTTCACCGTGTTAGCCAGGATGGTCTTGATTTCCTGACCTCGTGATCTGCCCGCCTCGGCCTCCCAAAGTGCTGGGATTACAGGCATGAGCCACCGCGCCTGGCCCACTTTTTTTTTTTTTTTTTTTTAAATGGTGACTTTCAATACATCAAAAGTTCTTGGCCGGGCACAGTGGCTCATGCCTGTAGTCCCAGCACTTTGGGAGGCTGAGGCGGGCAGATCATGAGGTCAGGAGATCGAGACCATCCTGGCTAACACAGTGAAACCCCATCTCTACTAAAAATACAAAATATTAGCTGGGCGTGGTGGCAGATGCCTGTAGTCTCAGCTAGTTGAGAGGCTGAGGCAGGAGAATGGTGTGAACCCGGGAGTCAGAGCTTGCAGTGAGCCGAGACTGGGCCACTGTACTCCAGCCTGGGCGACAGAGCGAGACTCTGTCTCAAAAAAAAAGAAAAAAAAGTTCTTAATATAGTCGGATTTATCAATCTTTTTTTTTTTTTTTTTTTTTTTGAGACGGAGTCTCGCTCTGTCACACAGGCTGGAGTGCGGTGGCCGGATCTCAGCTCACTGCAAGCTCCGCCTCCCGGGTTCACGCCATTCTCCTGCCTCAGCCTCCTGAGTAGCTGGGACTACAGGCGCCCGCCACCTCGCCCGGCTAGTTTTTTGTATTTTTTAGTAGAGACGGGGTTTCACCGTGTTAGCCAGGATGGTCTCGATCTCCTGACCTCGTGATCCGCCCGTCTCGGCCTCCCAAAGTGCTGGGATTACAGGCGTGAGCCACCGCGCCCGGCCATCAATCTTTTCTGTTTAGATTACACTTATAGTATCTTCCTTAAGAAATCCTTCCTGTCAGGGCACAGTGGCTCATGCCTGTAATCCCAGCACTTTGGGAGGCCGAGGTGGGTGGATCACTTGAGGTCAGGAGTTCGAGACCAGCGTGGCCACCAAGGTGAAGCCCCATCTCTACTAAAAATACAAAAATTAGTTGAGTGTAGTGGTGGGCACCTGTAATCCCAGCTACTCGGGAGGCTGAGGCAGGAGAATTCCTTGAACCTGGGAGGTGGAGGTTATAGTGAGCCAAGATCACGCCACTGCACTCCAGCCTGGGTGACAAAGTAAAACTCCATCTCAAAAAAAATAAAAATAAAAATAATTCTTTCCCTATCATGAATTCATAAGATGTTCTCAAATAAAATTTTGTTTTATCATTGATTATTAATATGATCATTTCAATAATTGCTAAAAAAGAATTCCATACAATTCAACATCTATTGATGACTAATTTATTTTATTTATTTACTTGTTTATCTTACAGAGTGGGACAGGGTCTCACTCTGTCACCCAGGCTGAAGTACAATGGTGTGATCATGGTTCATGCAGCCTTGATCTGTGCCCCACCATGCCTGGCTAATTACAAAAAAAAATTTTTTAGAGACAGGGTCTCCCTATGTTGCCCAGGCTGGTCTCAAACTCCGGGACTCAGGTGATCATCCTGTCTTGGCCTGGCAATGCACTGGGATTGCAGGCATTAGCCACTGTCCTGAGTCTAAGAAAAATCCCTTTAAAGATTTCATATGTAGTAATTTTATATTCCGTATCTAATATTTCAATATCTGAATTGGGAATTTAAGTCTGTTGGTTTTGTGTGTGCACATGTGTGTGTGATGCTGCATTTATGGTAGTTTGTTCCTAATATTCTTGGCACTTTAATTTTTTTTAGACAGTCTCACTCTGTTGCCTAGGCTGGAGTGTAGTGGAGGAATCTCAGCTCACTGCAATCTCCACCTCCCAAGTTCACGTGATTCTCCTGCCTCAGCCTCCCGAGTAGGTGGGATTACAGGTGTGTGCCACCACGCACAGCTAAATTTTGTATTTTTAATGGAGATGGGGTTTCACCATGTGGGCCAGGCTGGTCTCGAACTCCTGATCTCAAAGCAATCCACCTCCTCGGCCTCCCAAAGTGCTGGGATTAGAGGTGTGAGCTGCCATTGCCATGCCTAGCCCTTGGCTTTTTTTTTTTTGGACGGAGTTTCGCTCTTTTTACCTAGGCTGAAGTGCAATGCTGTGATCTTGGCTCACTGCAACCTCCACCTTCCAGGTTCAAGCAATTCTCCTGCCTCAGCCTCCTGAGTAGCTGGGATTACGGTTGCACCACCATGCTCGGCTAATTTTTTTGTATTTTTAGTAGAATCGGGGTTTCTCCATGTTGGTCAGCCTGGTCTCAAACTCTGACGTCTGGTGATCTGTCCGCCTCAGCCTCCCAAAGTGCTGGGATTACAGGTGTGAGCCACATCACCCAGTCAATTTTTTTGTTTGTTTGTTTGTTTTGACTAAGTCTCACTCTGTCACCCAGGGTGGAGTGCAGTGGTGTGATCTTGGCTCACTACAACCTCTGCCTCCTGGGTTCAGGCAATTCTTCTGCCTCAGCCTCCCAAATAGCTGGGACTACAGGTGAGTGCCACCACGCCTGGCTAATTTTTGTATTTTTAGTAGAGATGGGGTTTCTCCATGTTGGTCAGGCTGGTTTCAAACTCCTGACCTCAGGTGGTCCACCTGCCTCAGCCTCCCAGAGCGCTGGGATTACAGGCATAAGCCATCATGCCTGGCCTGCATTTTTAAATTTTAAGCTCACATTTGATATCAGAATCCTGAAGCCTAAATTAGGGGTTCCTTTCTCCATAGGGACTATGTTTGCTTCTGTCAAGAGCCTAGGACTATTAACAAGGGAGCACTTTAACATCCTTTCAGAGTCCTGACTTAACTTGGTAAACTTCAGTTACTCCACCTTGCTGGGGAGTCCAGCCTTGATCTCTAGATTCTGTGTTAATGTGCTTCCTCTCTCTCTCAATCTTCTTCTCTCTATATACACATACATATTATATATGTTCACATATCTTATATATATAATAGTATTATATGTATTATATTTATATGTTTTATGCCATTATTTATATACTACATAATGGCATTATATATATACACACATATATATATAAATGATGGGCATGCATACACACACACACACACACACACACACACACACAAGCAATCCTCCCTCCTCATGATTGAGGCTACAGGTGCGTGCTACTGTGCTGGGCTCCAGTTTCAATCTTTGAGAAGATCTGCTCAGCTCCAGCTAAACAACATTTTTTCCTGGTATGCTGCTGTTTAGTTGGGTCAGATGTGGCCAATGAGAATAGGGTCCAGGCCGGGTGTGGTGACTCATGCTTGTAATCCCAGCATTTTGGGAGGCTGAGGCGGGTGGATCACCTGAGGCTGGGAGTTGGAGACCAGCCTGGCTAACATGGAGAAACCCCACCTCTACTAAAAATACAAAATTAGCTGGGCATGGTGGCGTGTGCTTGTAATCCCCGCTACTTGGGAGGCTGAGGCAGGAGAACTGCTTGAACCCAGGAGGCGGAGCTTGCAGTGAGCTGAGATCATGCCATTGCATTCCAGCCTAGGCAATGAGAACAAAACTGTCTCAAAAAAAAAAGAAAAAGAAAAAGAATAGGGTCCAAATGCACACAGAATGTAATACCCAAATTAATTATCTACAGTTTCCTCAGCAAGGATTTGTAAGAAAAAAATAGAAGGGGGATAATTGGCATTGCAAATGAATGGCTTGGCTTGTTCTCTACAAGTGGTATATAAGTGTATCATTTAGAGTTCTTTCTGTGTAAGGAATAGAAAACTCAACTCAGACTGATTTAGGAAAAGTAATGTGTTGGGTTACATACTGAGAAGCCTAGAACAGCTGGCTTTAGGAGTAGCTGAAGCAGTCGTGCACAGTGGCTCATGCCTGTAATCCTGGCTTTTGGGAGGCTGAGGTGGGAGAATTGCTGGAGCCTGGGAAGTCGAGGTTGCAGGGAGCCGTGATTATGCCACTGCACTCCAGGCAGGACAACAAAGGGAGACCCTATCTCAAATAATAACAGCAACAACAAACCAAAAAACAAACAAAATGAATGAATGAACCATTTTCTCAACTGATATTGTCAAAAATCTCTCACTCTGTCTTACTTCTGCTTTCTTCTGTGACTTCATTTTCATCCCTTCTATTCCAAGCTTAAATCCTCCTAAGCTTAAATTGAAAAAAAAAAAAAAATTCAACTTAAATGAAAAATACAGAGACCCCTCCCCTTCTTTTTAGGATTATTCCTGAAAGGATGAAGCAGTGTAATGTTCAAGAGCATGAACTCAGGAACCAGACTGGCTTGCTTACTATTTTTGTAGCCTTTGATAGGTTAACTTTTGCAAGCCTTGGTTTCTTCATTTGTATCACAACAGTTCTTACTTCAGGGGGTTGTTATGAGGATTAAAGGAGTTGATATTTGCAAGATGCTTTAAATAGCGGCTAGTACAAAAAAAAACAAAAAAAAAAGGAGGGGGGACTAAATTATCAGGTTTTGATTAGGCTATAAGTTTACTCCAGTGTCCTAAGAGGGTCTGGTTAGAGTTGGGACTTCCTATCCAAACTACATGGATCTGGATGGAGTAGTGGAAGGATGGTTTCTTTTCTTTTTTTTTTTTTTTTTTTTTTTAGATCGAGTTTTGCTCGTTGTCCAGGTGGAGTGCAATGGCGCAATCTCCACTCACTGCAACCTCTGCCTGCTGGGTTCAAGAGATTTTCCTGCCTCAGCCTCCTGAGCTGCTGGGATTACAGGTGCCTGCCACCATGCCCAGCTAATTTTTATTATTTTTAGTAGAGACAGGGTTTCGCCACGTTGGCCAGGCTGGTCTTGAACTTCTGACCTCAGGTGATCCACCTGCTTCAGCCTCTTGAAGTGTTGGGATTACAGGTGTGAGCCACCGTGCCTGGCCTCTTTTTTTTTCAGACGGAGTCTTGCTCTGTTGCCCAGGCTGGAGTGCAGTGGCACAATCTCCACTCACTGCACCCTCTGCCTCCCAGGTTGAAGCGATTCTCAGCCTCCCAAGTAGCTGGGACTACAGGCGCACATCACCACGCCCAGCTAATTTTTGTATTTTTAGTAGAGACAGCATTTCACCATGTTGGTCAGGTCAGGCTGGTCTTGATCTCTTGACCTCATGATCCGTCTGCCTCGGCCTCCCAAAGTGCTGGGATTACAGGCGTGAGCCACCACCCCTGGCCAAGATGGTTTCTTTTAAAAAACGTGGAGGGTCATGACTAAAGGCAAGGGGAATGGATGCTGCATGAACATAAGCAACAAATTGTCTAAGATAGGAAAGTTAGCAAATTGTTGCCTGAGAGCTCCCTTTATTACACAGTAAACACAAATTCATGTACAATGTTTCTAATAATAAAAAGGGACACAGAGTAATCTGAGAAGATTTCTGTCTATGCCTTTTGTTGTAAATAGGCACAAACTCTTGGGTGGGCATGGTGGCTCACACCTTTGATCCCAGCACTTTGGGAGGTCCAGGTAGGCAGATCACCTGAGGTCAGGAGTTGGAGATCAACCTGGCCAACATAGTGAAACCCCGTCTCTACTAAAAATACAAAAGTTAGCCAGGTGCGGTGACACATGCCTGTAATCCCAGCTACTGGGGAGGCTGAGGCACAAGAATCACTTGAACCCGGGAATCAGAGATTGCAGTGAGCCAAGATCACGTCACTGCACTCCAGCATGGGAAACAGACACCTTCTCAAAAAAAAAAAAAAAAAAAAAAAAAAAGAAGAAAAAGAAAAATAAAGAAAAAAAAATAAATGACACAAACTCCTTTTATTTACAAACTATAAATAGCATTATAGAGTAGCACTATAAAAACTATACATTTGAATAGCACTTTACTGAACAAAGTACAAACACACATATGTTAATTTCGTCTCCCAAGTAACTGGGACTATAGTTATTCGTCACCATGCCCGGCCAAAGGTATTATTAACCTTAGTTAATGGAAAGGAAACCCAGCAAGCAGAAATATAGACGGATGTAAATTTTGCAGATGGTAGTGATGAGTGCTACTTTCTCATTTGTATTCCCACTAAATTTTGTGTTCTATTGGTACTCATCATATGTTAATAATTTCTTTTATTTTGAGACGGAGTCTTGCTGTCTTGCCCAGGCTGGAGTGCACGATCTCAGCTCACTGCAACCTCCGCCTCCCAGGTTCAAGGATTCTCCTGCCTCAGCCTCCTGAGTATCTGGGATTACAGGAGCGTGCCACCAGGCCGAGCTAATTTTTCTATTTTTAGTAGAGACGGGTTTCTTTTTTTTTTTTTTTTTTTTTTTTTGAGACGGAGTCTCGCTCTGCCGCCCAGGCTGGAGTGCAGTGGCCGGATCTCAGCTCACTGCAAGCTCCGCCTCCTGGGTTTATGCCATTCTCCTGCCTCAGCCTCCCGAGTAGCTGGGACTACAGGCGCCCGCCACCACGCCCGGCTAGTTTTTTGTATTTTGTAGTAGAGACGGGGTTTCACCGTGTTAGTCAGGATGGTCTCGATCTCCTGACCTCGTGATCCACCTGTCTCGGCCTAGTAGAGACGGGTTTCACCACGTTGGTCAGTCTGGTCTCGAACTCCTGATCTCATGATCTGCCTGCCTCGGCCTCCCAAAGTGCTGGGATTACAGGCGTGAGCCACTGCGCCAGGCCGTTAATCATTTCTTTTCTTTTCTTTTCTTTTCTCTTTTTTTTTTTGAGGCAGAGTCTTGCTGTTGCCCAGGCTGGAGTGCAGGATGCCATCTCGGCTAACTGCAACTTCCGCCTCCCGGGTTCAAGCGATTCACCTGCCTCAGCTTCCCAAGTAGCTGGGATTACAGGGGCCTGCCACCACCTGCTTATATTTGTATTTTCAGTAGAGACAGGGTTTCGCCATGTTGGCCAGGCTGGCCTCGAACTCCTAACCTCAGGTGATCCACCCGCCTCAGCCTCCCAAAGTGCTGGGATTACAGGCGTGAGCCACCGCGCCTGGCCGGTAATCATTTCCTTCACTCTACAAATATTTATTGAGCGCTTGCTATGTACCGGGACCTGTTACTGCACAAAACCGGCAATCCACGCATTGCTTACATTCACATTCTAGTGGGGGTAGTGACGGACCATAAAATCAGTTAGAAAAATGTATGTTATGATAGATGGTTATGAGTACTTTAGAGTAAAATTAAGTAGGAGAGGCAGGCAGGAAGTGTGTAGGTATGTTTCAATTTTATATTAGGGTGGGCAGAGTTTGTCATCTATTTCACCTGGTTCACAGTTCCTGCAGGACAGGAACAAATGTCACTTCCATTTGCCTTCATACTTCCAGCACTTAGCACAGCACCAGGAACTCAGGGAGGCAATAACTTTATACTGAATACGTTTTATGCCTTCCTAGAAGCAAGCAGCTGAGAAAGGCGTATAACTAGATATTGCCTATAAGGTCCACAATTGGAATAACGTAATCATTTATGATTGATTTTATTCATTTTCATTAACTTAAGCTAAGTTCTTTCAGCACGTTTAGATTACAGAACGAAAGCTGTGTTAACTAGTATTACAGGACTTTTCACGTTTTTCCAAACATCTTCTAGCCACCTCCGGCCCTACAACTACCCATAAGCTTTTGCTTTTCAAAAAACCTCCACAGCCTTTGCCAATTATTTCTTGATCTCGAGTAGTTGTTATAACAACACTTGGGGTTTAACACTGAGGTTGCGTATAGGGCCCAGTTATCAGTTCCTCGAACCTCCAGTAATCACAAAGCAAGGTTCTACATCCCGAAAAACTACGAAAAGTGAGAAATCCTCTAACACTCCTCGCGCCGTGCCCAGCCGGAATCATGACCTCAAGATGGCGTCCCGTAGTCGTAAGATTCAGTCGGCTCCAATCAAACATGGCAGTGTGGGTCATAATTTACAGTTCGGGCCTTTCTAGTAGCTGCTAGACGCTGCTTCTCTATGGTTATTCGTCTCGGCTTGGTGAGTCAGAGTCAACAGGGGAGACGATCTATATACGTTCTTCTCTATGGTTCCGCGCTCCACGCCCCCGGCGCAGTGCACGCCGGGCAAGAGGAAGACCTCCAGCAGCTCCCCGCGCAGCGCGGCTGTATTTGCGGCCTGTGAGAGTAGGCGCTTCGGACCTGTGTCTCCCTGGCGAGCGGCGGGCAGAAATCTTGAACAAGTGGAGCGCACTCGTCACCTGGATCCTAGAAGGCCGCGAAGGCAGTACCGTTTCTTCAGCGGCGGGTGAGTTTGTGTCCGTGAACGCGTGTGGAAACCGGGAGACCGGGTGCCTCAGCTGGTGGAGGAGGAAAAGCCGGGGTGGCTGCGAAAGCGCCAGGGTGGGGTAGAGATAAGGGGGGGGCGCGGAGGCGGGGGTGGGGGAGGGGTCGGCACGAGGCTTGGTTTCTCCTCTTCTCTAAGGCCTGGAAGACCTGTGGGCCCAGCTGGAGCCCGTGGAGGCCAGACCTATGACTTGAGCTTTCCCTTTCCCTTCCACGTTCCGCCGCGCAGTGAATCGTCTCTGCCCCTCCTGGGTTCCACGTTAGACCCAAAACGATCGGTCTGCCCCTGGGGAGCCCTTCCCTGAGCCCCCTTGCTTACGGGAGCCCCACAGTAGGTTTTCGGGCCTGGGCACTGGCCCCAGCAGTTGCCTTGATGTTAGCCTCCACCCACCCTTTTTAGCGAGGTGCTGGCCACCAACGGATATCTTTCCCTTCCTCTTTGGCCATCTAGAGCCCGCCACCAAGCGAACTGGGCCCCACCCCCTTGGAATTGAGCTAATACCTACCTTTTTAGCACTCCTGGCTTGCTTAAGATGGTCATGAATTTTGCCATCCTGCCTCCTTTGAGCATTGGAGGGTGCAGTAAACTGTATATCGCCATTCGTTCTAGGCGATTACTAAGCTCCACGTTAAAATGTTACTTTCTCATTTTTCTTTGGTCGTCAATCATGCTTTTAAATACAGTTTTCCGGAATAGACGTAGGACTGTGAAGATTTTTCGGAAGTTATGTAATATGGATTTGTATTGCCATGGAAATGCCATTTTGATACTGGGCAGAGTGGAGCCAAGAGAAGGGAAGAGATTGGACCTCTGTTGCACCCTACTGCTGTATTAGTGTGAAGTATTGTGTATTAGGCCGTGGGCAGTAATGTATAAACAATTTTTGTATTGTCTTTGGAGCTTTTAATTTTTTTAAAGGCCGTTTCCAAAAACGTTCAGAGGACTTTAAAGGGATTAAATTGGTCGTAAGTTATTCATGATTCACGTGAATCTTACACTATTCTCATTCATTTAACTTAAAGCCTTGGTTTTTCTTTTTGTTTTTTCTTTTTAAGCTTTGGTTTTTGTTCCTCTGTAAAATGAATTGATAGTAATATCTATACGTTATTGGGGTTGGAGATTGAGAAAAACGTTATGTAAAATCCTTCGTGCGATATCCAGGTAACACATAGTAAGCATTTAAATCTATATTGACATAATTTTTTATTTAAGAATTTTCAATAAAATGTAAGAGTCCAACCCTGATTCTTGAATTTTTGTTTGTTTGTTTGTTTGTTTTTTGAGACAGAGTCTTGCTATGTTGCCCAGGCTGGAGTGCAGTGGCGCGATCTCGGCTCACTGCAACCTCCGCCTCGCGGGTTCAAGCGATTCTCCTGCCTCAGCCTCCTGAGTAACTGGGACTACAGGCGCGCGCCCCGACGCCTGGCTAATTTTTGTATTTTTTTTTTTTTTTTTTTTTTTTTTTTTTGAGACGGAGTCTCGCTCTGTCACCCAGGCTGGAGTGCGGTGGCCGGATCTCAGCTCACTGCAAGCTCCGCCTCCCGGGTTCACGCCATTCTCCTGCCTCAGCCTCCTGAGTAGCTGGGACTACAGGCGCCCGCCACCTCGCCCGGCTAGTTTTTTGTATTTTTAGTAGAGACGGGGTTTCACTGTGTTAGCCAGGATGGTCTAGATCTCCTGACCTCGTGATCCGCCCGTCTCGGCCTCCCAAAGTGTTGGGATTACAGGCTTGAGCCACCTCGCCCGGCTAATTTTTGTATTTCTTAGTAGAGACGGGGTTTCACCGTGTTAGCCAGGATGGTCTCGATCTCCTGACCTCGTGATCCGCCCATCTCGGCCTCCCAAAGTGCTGGGATTACAGGCTTGAGCCACCGCGCCGGGCCTGACTTTTCAAACACTACCACTGCCGTTCACAAAAGGGATTTTTGATTCTTCTTAAATAGCTTTTCTACCTTTTTTTGAAATTTGAAAGTTGTTGAAACTAAAGGAAGAACAAAATTCCACTACCCAGAATTATTGGTATTGGGTTTTAACTTTTTATATAGACATAATTTCAGATTTACAAAAAAAGTTGCAAGAATAGTACAAAAGAAATCTCAGATATCTTTCACCAGATTCCTCAAATGTTAACATTTTGCCAATTTGCTTTATCCTTCTCTTCATAGGTTTCTTCTGAAATGTTTTGCTAGTAAGTTGCAGATGTGATGCCCCCTAACCCATAAATACTTAAGTGTATTTCCTAAAAATTAGGACTAGTCTTATGTAACAACAGTACAACAATCAAAATAAGGAAACTAACATTGATAAAATACCTAATCTACAGTTCTTAGATTTTGCCGATTTTTCTGAGTTGGTATACTTTTTTTTTTTTTTTTCTTGAGACAAAGTCTTGCTCTGTTGCCCAGGCTGGAGCGCAGTGGCGCCATCTCCACTCACTGCAAGCTCCGCCTCCCAGGTTCACGCCATTCTCCTGCCTCAGCCTCCCGTGTAGCTGGGACTACAGGCGCCCGCCACCGTGCCCGGCTAATTTGTGTATTTTTAGTAGAGACGGGGTTTCACCGTGTTAGCCAGGATGGTCTCGATCTCTTGACCTCGTGATCTGCCCGTCTCGGCCTCCCAAAGTGCTGGGATTACAGGCGTGAGCCACCGCGCCTGGCCACTTTTTTTTTTTTGGAGGTGGAGAGTCTCGCTCTGTCGCCCAGGCTGGAGTGTAGTGGCGCGATCTCACCTCACTGTAACCTCTGCCTCCCGGGTTCAAGCAATTCTTTTGCCTCATCCTCCATAGAAGCTGGAATTATAGGCACCCGCCACCATGCCTGGCTAATTTTTGTATATTTAGTAGCGACGGAGTTTGACCATGTTGTCCAGGCTGGTCTTGGAACTTCTGACCTCATGTGATCTGTGTGCCTTGGCCTCCCAAATTTTTGGGATTACAAGTGTGAGCGCATCGCACTCGGCCAATATACTTTTTTTAAAATGGCAACTATGGGCCGGGCGCGGTGGCTCAAGCCTGTAATCCCAGCACTTTGGGAGGCCGAGACGGGCGGATCACGAGGTCAGGAAATCGAGACCATCCTGGCTAACACGGTGAAACCCCCGTCTCTACTAAAAAAAATACAAAAAAAACTAGCTGGGCGACGTGGCGGGCGCCTGTAGTCCCAGCTACTCAGGAGGCTGAGGCAGGAGAATGGCGTAAACCCGGGAGGCGGAGCTTGCAGTGAGCTGAGATCCGGCCACTGCACTCCAGCCTGGGTAGCAGAGCGAGACTCCGTCTCCAAAAAAAAAAGGCAACTATGTGACCTATATTGACAGAAAATTCACCTGTAAATGCACAATTCAGTGATTTTTGGTAAATATACAAAGTTATGCATCCATTACCCCAAAAGGATTCCTCCTTCTGTTTTCAAGTCACCCTGTTCCACCCCAGTTTCAGACAAGCACTCATTTTTCTCTGTAGATAGTAGTAGATAGTGCTACTTTTTTGTTTGGTTTGGTTTTTGAGATGGGGTCTCTCTCACCCAGGTTGGAGTGCAGTGCTACGATCTCGGCTCACTGCAACTTCTGCATTTCAGGCTTAAGCAATCCTTCCACCCTAGCCTCCTGAGTAGCTGGGACCACAGGTGCATGCCACCATGCCTGGCTAGTGTTTTGTATTTTTGGCAGAGATGGGATTTCACCACGTTGCCCAGGCTGGTCTGGAACTCAGGCTCAAAGGATCCACCTGCCTTGTCCTCCCAAAGTGCTAGGATTACAGGTATGAGCCACTGCACCCAGCCTTGCTTTTGTTTTTAAAAAGATGGATTCTTCATGTATTGCTTAGGCTGGAGTGCAGTGGCTATTCACAGGCGTAATCCCACTACTGATCAGTTTGGGAGTTTTGCCCTTCTCTGTTGGCAACCTGGTGGTTCTCTCTCATCCCAGGAGGCCACCATGTTATTGCTGAATGAACTTAGCATGAACACCTCATCGGTAGTGTGCTGCAGCCCAGAACTCCAGGGCTCAGGCGGTCCTCCTGCGTAGCTGTAACTATAAGCATGCACAGGAGTGTTGCTCTTTAATCATTGAAATTGTAAAACAACAAAGTGGCAATGTCAGAAAAAGATCAACTCTTTTGGAGATTTCAAAACAATTGAGTATTTTCATACTTCTGAAAAGCTTTGCTGTAAAAGTAGTTTTTCTGTTAAGCATTTCCCATTCTTCTTTGGGCATAAAACACTTTTTTTTTTTTCCCTAGGAATAATTCCTGCAGACATGACACATAACTGGAAGTAGATATTGAATGAATGAGTGAGTTGTATGTGAATATTCGCTGAGAGGAATCTCAGTTCATTCTTAGCAGCTTTGCTGTAAAAGTAGTTTTTCTGTTAAGCATTTCCCATTCTTCTTTGGGCATAAAACACTTTTTTTTCCCCTAGGAATAATTCCTGCAGACCTGACACATAATTGGAAGTAGATATTGAATGAATGAGTGAGTTGTATGTGAATATTCGCTGAGAGGAATCTCAGTTCATTCTTAGCATTTCAGAAATTTGGCACATAGTGTACTGATGGAGCTAGTCTAAAATAATCTATCCTGGGAGAAATAATTTTGTTTCTATCTGGGTAAGTCTACAATAGGGGAATGCTTATTAGCAGTATTTTACTATATTTTGGATACTTGCAGTATTCTTAAGAGTGCAGAAAAAAGAATAGTCTGAAAGATTTAAAGAGAAAAAAGTGAAAAAAAGAAAAACTGAGTGCATGCATATGTTGAGTAATAGAGATAAGTCTTCAGGGTTTCTTTTTGGACCAAATTTCTTGAGATAAAATTTGCACACAATAAAATGCATCTGTTTTAATTTCAGTGAGTTTCAACAGATGCATATACCTGTGTGACCACCGCCACACTAGAGATAGGAAACACTTCCATCATAGGTTTCTGTTATTTTATTTAATTTTTGGGAGGCCTTGCTCTGTCGCCCAGGCTGGAGTGCAGTGGTGTGATCTCGGCTCATTGCAACCTCCACCTCCTGGGCTCAAGCGATTCTCCCATCTCAGCCTCCTGAGTATCTGGGACCATAGTGCGTGCTACCACACCTGGCTAATTTTTTGTATTTTTGGTAGAGATGGGGTTTCACCATGTTGCCCAGGCTGGTCTTGAACTCCTGAGCTCAAGTGATCCGCCTGCCTTGGCTTCCCAAAGTGCCGGGATTACAGGCATGAGCCACTGCACCTGGCCCAGGTTCCTGTTGTTATTATCATGAGCTATAAAGTTTCATACTTAGCAGGAAAAAGTGCTTTGAACCTTCTAAAAGTGAGATACTTTCAATATTTTAAAAAATACTATAGAAATGATTTCAGTGCCATAAGATAACTGCATTTCTCTCTCTTAAATCCCACATATTATATAATCCCTCAGCAAATCGTATTGGCTGCCTTCAAAATATATCCAGGATCCAACAACTTGATAACGCTTTTACCACTACCACCTGTTCCAGGCCACCATCTCTCCAGGCTACTGTCTCTTATATGGATTATTGTGCCAGTCTCTTTCTTCTATCCTGTTCCCTTCCAGGCTTAACACAGTGGCCAGTGATAATGTTAAAATGTGACAAGTCAAAAACTCTTCAAGGCTGGTCGCGGTGACTCAAGCCTGTAATCCCAGCATTTTGGGAGGCCGAGACGGGTGGATCATGAGGTCAGGAGATCCAGACCATCCTGGCTAACACAGTGAAACCCCGTCTCTACTAAAAAATACAAAAAAATAGCCGGGCGAGGTGGCGGGCTCAGAAGGCTGAGGCAGGAGAATGGCGGAAACCCGGGAGGCGGAGCTTGCAGTGAGCCGAGATCCGGCCACTGCACTCCAGCCTGAGCGACAGAGCAAGACTCCATCTCAAAAAAAAAAAAACCTCTTCAAATGATTTTCATCTCATTCAGAGTTAAAACTAAAATGTTTACAGTGTGCCCTACACACTACACGTAACACTCAGTATTTATTTCTGATTTTCTTCATTTATTCTGCTCCAGTCATACTGTTGGCCTTGCTGTTCCTCCCTCAAACACACCATTCCTGCTTCAGCCTCTTTGTATTTGTCTTTTCCTTTGCTTGGAAGTCTCTTTCCCCCAGATATGAATAGGGCTTCCTGCCTCTGCCTCTTTTAAATCTTTGTTCTAATCTTCACCTTCTTGGTGAAGCCTAATCACTGTATTTAAAATAAACTACTCTGTAGCTCTCTTCCCTAATTTATTTTTCTGCAAAGTACATACCAACTTTCAATGTATTATGATTTATTTTGTTTAACATGTATAGGTAACAACAGATAAGCTTTGCTTATGATTATAAAAATTAGTTCTCAATCAGTTTCACATGGCAAAACATATAAACCTGTGTTGAAATAAGTAGTTGGTAATCTCCTTTTAGGCTGCTTAAAGTGGAGATTAGTATTTACCAAAGATGAGAAATGTTTTCTGAATTTCCATGAGACCATTTTTTTTTTTTTGGAATGGAGTCTCGCTTTGTCGCCCAGGCTGGAGTGCAGTGGTGTGGTCTCAGCTCACCGCAACCTCCGCCTCCCAGGTTTAAGCAATTCTCCTGCCTCAGCCTCCTGAGTAGCTAGGACTACAGGCAGCTGCCACCACGCCTGGCTGATTTTTGTTTTTTTTTTTTTTTTTTTTTTTTTTTTTTTTTTGAGACGGAGTCTCGCTCTGTCGCCCAGGCTGGAGTGCAGTGGCCGGATCTCAGCTCACTGCAAGCTCCACCTCCTGGGTTCACGCCATTCTCCTGCCTCAGCCTCCCGAGTAGCTGAGACTACAGGCGCCCGCCACCTCGCCCGGCTAGCTTTTTGTATTTTTTAGTAGAGACGGGGTTTCACCCTGTTAGCCAGGATGGTCTCGATCTCCTGACCTCATGATCTGCCCGCCTCTGCCTCCCAAAGTGCTGGGATTACAGGCTTGAGCCACCGCGCCCGGCCTGATTTTTGTATTTTTAACAGAGACAGGGTTTCACCGTGTTGGCCAGGCTGGCCTCGAACTCCTGACCTTGTGATCTGCTCGCCTCGGCCTCCCAAAGTGCTGGGATTACAGGCGTGAGCCACCTCACCCAGCCCAATTTTTGTATTTTCCGTGGAGATGGGGTTTCACCATGTTGGCCAGGCTGGTCTCCAACTCCTGACCTCCAGTGATTTGCCCACCTCGGCCTCCCAAAGTGCTGGGATTCCAGGCGTGAGCCACTGCCCCTGGCCGAGAGTTTTGCTTATTAAGCATTATTTATATCTAATACTAGTGGAGGGAAAGCGGTTCTAAAGATGAATTCATGGCCCAGTCTTGTAACCATTGTGAGGCTAGGCACTGGGCCATTGCTAGGATATAGTATGCGGCATGAGATAGTATAATAAATTTGTTTATTGAAGTCCTCAGAGTTTTGTTTACTGCTTTATTCATTAATCAGTTTATTCAACAGGTATGAAAACCAACTACCCTAAGAAAGCGCTGAGATAGGCTATTATAATGTTCATAGAAGAGCTTCTGTAAGTAGGACAGTAGTCCTTTCTGTTTTAAAAAGAGGTGCAACCCCCAGTTTGGTTTTGGTCAAAAAGTTTTATAGAAAGTTTATTTTAAAACTCAACACATTTATAGTCTTGCAATCTTGTGTTTTTCCTTTGTTAATATGTACTTATAACCTACCTACTGTTTAAAAAGTTTCTAGTACCTCATTTGCCAAGTATATTAAATCCTCCTAGGGGCTGGGCGTGGTGGCTTATGCCTGTAATCCGAGCACTTTGGAAGGCCGAGGCCAATCACTTGAGGCCAGGAGTTTGAGACCAGCCTGGCCAAACATGGTGAAACCCCATCTCTACTAAAAATACAAAAATTAACTGAGCTTGGTAGCATGCACCTGGTGGTGTGCACATGTAATCCCAGCTAGGCTGAGGCAGGAGAATCGCTTGAACCCGACAGGCGGAGGTTTCAGTGAGCCCAGATGGTGCGTCTGCACTCCAGCCTGGGCGACAGAGCAAGACTCCATCTAAGAAAAAAATTCATCCTAGGGATTCTTTTACCTATAAAGTTTTCTAAATATTTTAAGTATGTTGTGTTTTCTGAAGTTGAAGTTTAGTTTTATTGAATATGATATCCCAATTTAAGTGAAAGGAATTCTGAGGAAGTAGAGCGGTGAGCATGTAGGTCATGCTTTTCTATTTTTAAAGAAATGTCTAGTAAATAGGTAAACAGATACTGAACTTCATTAGTCATGAAGGAAATGTAAATTGCAATAAGTGTATTTTACTTATAAAATTATGATAATTTTGACACTGATCTCTTCTAACATTGATGAGGATTTGAGGAAAGGGCATACACATATTCTGGTGTGGGAGTATACATTTGTATGCTAGTTTTCAGGGATGCTTTTGGAGGTAAAATTTGAATACATAATAGTTTTTTTTTTTTTTGAGATGGAGTCTTGCTCTGTTTCGCAGGTTGGAGTGCAATGGTGCCATCTCGGCTCACTGCAGCCTCCGCCTCCCAGATTCAAGTGATTCTCCTGCCTCAGCCTCCCAAGTAGCTGGGACTACAGGCACCTGCCACCACACCCAGCTAATCAGATACATATAGTTCTGACCTGTATTAGAGAATTACCTGTACAGATGCATACAGTTATATGTCTGTTATCTCCAGGAACGTTCAGCATTATTTGTGAGAACTGAAAGTGGAACCAAGCCAGCTGTTAATGTTGGTTGAATAAATATGTCCGTATTATAATAATTTACTGCATTGTTATTATGTTATTATTTTTGAGACAGTCTTCCTCTGTTGCCAGCCTGGAGTGCAGTTGATTCTCCTGCCTTAGCCTCCCAAGTAGCTGGGACTACAGGCATGCGCCACTACGCCTGGCTAATTTTTGTAT
Source organism: Macaca thibetana thibetana (assembly GCF_024542745.1). Taxonomy (NCBI): domain Eukaryota; kingdom Metazoa; phylum Chordata; class Mammalia; order Primates; family Cercopithecidae; genus Macaca; species Macaca thibetana. The sequence goes on along the minus strand of NC_065584.1, from coordinate 34,609,980 downwards.
TTTTTTCATCTTTTATTGCCTATATTTTGTTTTTCTATGTATCATTAATTCTTAAAAATTAAGCTTTTGAATGTCATTGGCTATTTATTAGGCTTCAAAGATCTTGATGGAGAAGTCTTAGTTGACTGCCAGTTTCTTAAGCTGGGTGTAAGGCTGGGGTGCAGCGCACACTGGTTTAGTGTGAGCAGTGATCACTAAGCATATGAGCCACAGCCACCCCAGCTTTACCTCATTCACAGGCAGAACTGGAAGGTTGGTCCTGGATGGCTGCTTGGTCCTGGATGCTTTAGTGGTCTCTTGATTGTGGAAAGCCTTGTTTTGGAACAAATGTTTCCATTGATACAGATGAGAAATGCCTCTTTAATATTTTTATAAACCATTTAGAACCCAATAGATTTGGTTTGTGAGTCACACTCTTCTGAGTACCAAAGGATTTCATGGTTGGAAGGTGCGCCTTTTCGTCTTGGCAATGAGCAGCATTTAATGGAGAGACCATGCTTGTATTTGATTTTTTTTTTTTTTTTTTTGGTTCATTTACAGAATCTGAGACTTATTCAAACCACCAGCTGTATTATCAGGAAGGAACAAATCCAAGTTTTGACATATTGTCAGTGTGCTGCATGTTGTATTTTCAAATTCCTTAAGTGGTTTCAACATTAGATGACCAGTTCTTTGGCACTGATGTGGTTTTGACAATGTACAGTAGATCTGACCATAGCTCTGAAAAGTCTGGCTGGCATTACCACATCCCAAGCTCTCTGCCTGAAGAGAAGGAAGCGCCAGGCTTGCACGCTTACTCGGCTGGACTGCAGGGAAAGAGCTGCAGCACCAGCCTCTCACTACTGCAGCCACCCTCTCTCCTAATTTTTGTATTTTTAGTAGAGACGGGGTTTCGCCATGTTGGCCAGGATAGTCTCAATCTCTTGACCTTGTGATCCCCCTACCTCGGCCTCCCAGAGTGCTGGGATTATAGGCGTGAGCCACCGCGCCCGGCCAATTTACTGCATTATAAAGAGTGGAATAAGACTTTATTTTTATTTTTTTATTTTTTAGACAGAGTCTCTGTCGCCCAGGCTGGAGTGTAGTGACACGATCTCAGCTCACTGCAAACTCCGCACCCCGGGTTCAAGTGATTCTCTTGCCTCAGCCTCCTGAGTAGCTGGGATTACAGGCATGTGCCACCACACTTGGCTAATTTTTGTATTTTTAGTAGAGATGGGGTTTCACCATGTTGGCCAGGCTGGTGTAGAACTCCTGACCTCAAGTGATCCACCTGCTTTGGCCTCCTGAAGTGTTGGGATTGCAGATGTGAGCCACTGTCCCCAGCTTGGAATAAAACTTTTGTGAACTGACATGAAGAGATGGCATTTATAATGAGGAAGAAATTCTCGTAATGTGATTGGTTGTAGAAAAATAAAAATTATTAGTTTGTAGAAAGGTATTAAGAAGAGCACAGCAGTAGATACCAAACTGTTGGGATTGGGGACAAGGAAGTGGGAGACTTACACTTTTTGTGTTTTCTCTTTTTATGTTTCTGTAAAACATAAAAGACAAAATAGTAGAGAGAAGTATTTGTTTTTTTGTTTTTTTGAGATGGAGGTTCGCTCTTGTTGCCCAGGCTGGAGTGCAATGGCGTGATCTTGGCTCGCTGCAACGTCCACCTCCCTGGTTCCAGCGATTTTCCTGCCTAAGCCTCATGTGTAGCTGGGATTACAGGCATGCGCCACCATGCCCGGCTAATTTTGTATTTTTAGTGGAGATGGGGTTTCTCCACGTTGGGTAGACTGGTTCTAAACTCCCAACCTCAGGTGATCTGTCTGTGTCGGCCTCCCAAAGTGTTGGGATTACAGGTGTGAGCCACCGCGCCTCCCCAACCCTGTTTCTTAAAAAAAAAAAAAAAAAAAAAAGTGTGTTGCTGAAAATAAAGTTGGAGATGAAAAAAAAAATTTTTTTTTTTTGAGACAGGGTCTTGCTCTGTCTCTCAAGCCATCCTCCTGCATCAGCCTCCCAAGTAGTTGGGACCATAGGTACGCACTACGATGCTTGGCTGATTTGGAAATTTTTTTTAATACTAAAAATGCTAATATTTAAATATTAACATTAAATGCCAATATTTAACAAAATGACAGTTTTCTTTAACAGGACAAACTAAGTGAAACAGTTAAATATGTTCTTCTTTTTTCTTTTTCTTTTTCTTCCCACCCCGAGACAGAGTCTTGCTCTGTCACCCAGGCTGGAGTGCAGTGGATTACAAGTGATTCTCTTGCCTCAGTCTCCCGAGTAGCTGGGATTATAGGCGCACACCACCATGCCCTGCTTATTTATTTGTTTATTTTTTGTATTTTTAGTAGAGATAGGGTTTCACCATGTTGGCGAGGCTGGTCTTGAACTCCTGACCTCAGATGATGCATGCGCTTTGACCTCACCAAGTGCTGGGATTACAGGCGTGAGCCACTGCAACCAGGCTGTTCTTAAACTTTAAAAAATAAAATGCCAGCTTCTGATTCTTCAGTTTTGATTCAAGAATGGTTACAAGGTTTACTTTTAAGTTTTTTAAAAAAACTATTGACCTTTTTTTTCCTCTTGTCAAAAGTTGTATGTTCTCTTTGTATTTGAATGGTTACTATATGACTGGAAGTCAGAAGTTTATTTCCCCCTACTGAGATGTATAGTTTATGAGCACATTTGCCTCTTAGGAAGTGGCCAGCATTGAAGCAACAAATACCATGTAACTTGGTACCTTTAGTTTTTAGGATTCTGATAGATACAAGAAAAATGGGCTGCGTGCGGTGGCTCAGGCCTGTAATCCCAGCATTTTGGGAGGCTGAGGCAGGCGGATCACGAGGTCAGGAGATCGAGACCATCTTGGCCAACATGGTGAAACCCCGTCTCTACTAAAAATACAAAAATTAGCCGGGCGTGGCGGTGCACGCTTGTAATCCCAGCTACTCAGGAAGGTGAGGCAGGAGAATTGCTTGAACCCGGGAGGCGGAGGTTGCAGTGAGCGCAGATTGCGCCATTGCACTCCAGCCTGGCGACAGAGCAAGACTCCGTCTCAAAGAAAAAAAAAAAGGCCAGGCATGGTGGCTCACGCCTGTAATCCCAGCACTTTGGGAGGCCGAGGAGGGCGGATCCCTTGAGGTCAAGAGATGGAGACCATCCTGGCAAACATGGTGAAACCCCGTCTCTACTGAAAATACAAAAATTAGCTGGGCGTGGTGGTACAGTCCTGTAGTCCCAGCTACTCGGGAGGCTCAGGCAGGAAAATTGCTTGAACCTGGGAGGCAGAGGTTGCAATGAGCGGAAATGGCGCCACTGCACTCTAACCTGTCCACAGAGTGAGAGTCCGTCTCAAAAAAACAAAACAAAACAAAAAAAGAATGTATCAGAACACTTAAAAAACTATTAGATACCCATCTGGATTCTCAGTTTGGTCTAAAAAGATTCGTTCGTTTGGTATTTAATTTTTGGATATTAACTGAACCTGAAATTTTTTTTCTTCCTTTGTATGTATTCCTACATGATTGTAGGAGTCTATCCTGAACTTGGATCATGTACATTTTGGAAACTTATTTTAGAAAAAATTTAAGTTGTAAGAATTCTCAATGAACAGACAGAAAACAGGGTCTTTGCCAACTTCTTTGGGTAAGAAAAGTTCAGAATTTTGCAGATACTCTAAAAATGAAAGTCAGCAAAGAAGGCATAATAAAATTGTGAAGTTTTCAAATAAAATGATTTGTCATGTCCTTTTTTCTTTAGACTGCTGCAGTAAGAATGTCTTTTCCCCCTCATTTGAATCGCCCTCCCATGGGAATCCCAGCACTCCCACCAGGGATCCCACCCCCGCAGTTTCCAGGATTTCCTCCACCTGTACCTCCAGGTAAGTTTGTTGATACTGTTTTTTGTCGTTAAACTTTTACTTTTGTCTTTGTGATATTAACTTCAGGAAAATGTTAGATATGTGACTGTTAGTGAAGATGCCTCTCAGCATCGTTTGGAAAATGTGGATGTCTCTTTTTCCTATAGCAGTAGCTTTTATATCTGACTGAGGATCAAACTCATCTACAAAGTTTTTTTTTTTCCTCATCTGGAAAGTTTTTTTAAAATTCTTTTTTTTTTTATTTTTTGAGATAGAGTCTTGCTCTGTCACCCTGGCTGGAGTGCAGTGGCATGATCTCAGCTCACTGCAACCTCCACCTCCTAGGCTCAAGCAATTCTCTGCCTCAGCCTCCTGAGTAGCTGGGGTTACACATGCCTGCCATCATGCCTGGCTAAGTTTTGTATTTTTGGTAGAGACAGGGTTTCGCTATGTTGGCCAGGCTGGTCTCGAACTCCTGGCCTCAAATGATCCGCCTGCCTCTGCCTCCCAAAGTGTTGGAATTACAGGTGTGAGCTACTATGTCCGGCCTAAAAATTCTATATTTAAAAAAATGGGTAATACATACACATTGTTCAAAAACAAACAAAAAATACAGAAAGTAATACAGTGAAAAATTTTCCTCATATACCCCCATAACTGCTGTTGCTATCCCCTTACTAAAAAGGGAAGCAATAAGGTTATTAGTTTTTTCTTTATTTTTCCAGATACTTTAAAGTGTATATTATAAGTCAATATAAGTAAAGATTTATGGAGTTAAAAAAAAAAATGTTCAGACCCTGCTCCAACCCCCTGAATCAGATCCTCAGAAATTGGGGCTCAGGAATCTTAATATTTAACATGTTCACAGGTAATTTTTGGCACTCATTTAAGCATGGAGAATCCACATTTGAGAACTATTATCCTGAAGTACATAGTTAACATTGCTTATGCTGGGTGTGATTGTGTGTGTCTGTTGTCCTGGCTACTCAGGAGACTGAGGTGGGAGGATGGCCTGAGCCCAGGAGTTCAGGTCCAAAGAGTGAGACCTCATCTTTGAAAAAATGATTATCTTTGCTTATAAGAAATTTTTCTTTTGACTTAAGAACATTGCAGTTGGCTGGCTCATAATGGGTTGTTAATTCATAGCATGTATGTTACGGGGGTTGTAATAAACAGCACATTTGTCTTTATTTTGTGTGTGTGCACGTGTGTGTATGTGTGTTTTGGGTACTTACTTTGTTGCCAGACTGGAGTACAGTGGCGTGATCATGGCTCGCTGCAGCCTTGACCTCCTGGGCTCCCATCTCAGCCCTCCTGAGTAGCTGGGACCACAGGCTTGTGTCACTATATACTGTTAATTAAAAATTAAAAAAAAATTTTTTTATAAAGATGGGGGTCTCACCATCTTCTCCGGGCTGGTCTTGAACTTCTGGGCTCAAGGTATACTCCCACCTCAGCCTTCCAAAGTTCTGGGATTACAGATGTGAGCCACTGCACCTGACCTTGTCTTTATTTTGGATTTAACTACTCATTGTAAAATTTTGAATTTACTACCATAGGCTCAGCTTTGGTAGCCTTCTACCCTTGGGTCTGAAAAGCCACAAGATAAATATGAGAATTTCTGTGGAATATTATTTAGCACTTCAAGAATCGGGGGAAAATCATAATTAAAAAAAAAATCAGGCCTGGCACAGTGGCTCATGCCTGTAACCTCAGCACTTTAGGAGGCCAAGGTGGATGGATCACCTGAGGTCAGGAGTTCGAGACCAGTCTGGCCAACTTGGGGAAATGCTAAAAATACAAAAAATTAGCCAGGCGCAGTGGCTCAGGCCTGTAATCCCAGCTACTCAGGAGGCTGAGGCAGGAGAATCGCTTGAACCTGGGAAGCCGAGGTTGCAGTGAGCCGAGATCATGCCACTGCACTCCATCCTGGGCAACAAGAGTGACACTTTGTCTCAAAGGGGAAAAAATCAGAACAACTGTTTATGCATGTGTATTATGGAACAGAATGCAGTACTTTCATAAGTTATTTTAGACATGCTTGTAGTGGAGCTGCTTTAAGCTGTGCTTCTAGATAATCATGGATATGTATTTATTATCATCTGCTGCCAGAGGAGTAATGTGAAAGTTTACACTACTACTTTACTCCGTGTAACAATTACTTATTTTAAGCAGTAACTTAGTTGTTTCATAATGGACCATAAATAGATGAAATTCTACTGGAAGGCTGTGGCTGGCCCTTTGGACAAAATTTTTTCCTTAAAAGAAATAAATTTTGCTGAAAGGAAATTCTGTTGAGAAAATTGAGAGAATGTTGCAGAAAACTGAATAAAGTTAGTTATCAGCCATCAAACAGATTAATAGTTATAGAAGGAAAGTGTTTTGAACAACTTTCATTTGGGCATCAGTTTTCTCTTTGGTCCATATATCCTGATTTTCTTCATACATTTATAGGCTCATAGTGCAGATCTGGATTTTAATTTTTAGTTTATTAATTTTTTTGAGACAGGATCTCTCTTTGTCTCCCAGGCTGGGAGTACAGTGGCACAACCATAACTTAATGCGGCCTCTATCTCCTGGGCTCAGCTGATCCTCCTGCCTCAGCTTCCTGAGTAGCTGAGACTATAGATGTGTGCCACCATGCCTGACTCAGATCCGTTTTTCAATGGGCCTTACTATAACCATGATGCAAAGCCCAGGTGTTCTAGAAGTTACAGGCTGGGCATGGTGGCTCATACCTGTAATCCCATCACTTTGGGAGGCTGAGGCAGGAGGATCTCTTGAACCCAGAAGTTCAAGATCAACCTGGACAACATAGGGAAGAAAGACCCTGTCTTGTGGGGAGGTTGGGGGTGGGGGGGTGGCAGGAAGCTTAATCACTTGTTTAGAATCAAAAAGGATGGTTATGGAGAATTTGTGCTTTAATTTCCTTACCAGTAGATTGGGTTTATAGAAAAGATTTTAAATTTTTGAATTTTTTTTTTTTGGCTTTTTTTGAGAGAGTCTTACTCTGTCGCTGGAGTACAGTGGCGCCATTACAGCTCACTGCAGCCTCCACCTCCTGGGTTCAAGTGATTCTCCTGACTCAATCTCCCTAGTAACTGGGGTTATGAGTGTGTGCCACCATGCTCGGCTAATGTTTGTATTTTCTGTAGAGATGGGGTTTTGCCATGTTGGCTCAAGTGATCTGCCTGTCTTGGCCTCCCAAAGTGTTTGGATTATGGGTGTGAGCTACCGTGTCGCCCTACTCTCCGCCTTTTTTTTTTTTTTTTTAATAAAGAATTAGAGTTGGCCGGGCGCGGTGGCTCAAGCCTGTAATCCCAGCACTTTGGGAGGCCGAGACGGGCGGATCACGAGGTCAGGAGTTCGAGACCATCCTGGCTAACACGGTGAAACCCCGTCTCTACTAAAAAATACAAAAAACTAGCCGGGCGAGGTGGTGGGCGCCTGTAGTCCCGGCTACTCGGGAGGCTGAGGCAGGAGAATGGGGTAAAAACCTGGGAGGCAGAGCTTGCAGTGAGCTGAGATCCGGCCACTGCACTCCACCCTGGGCGACACAGCGAGACTCCGTCTCAAAAAAAAAAAAAAAAAGAATTAGAGTTTTGCTATGTTTCCTAGGCTGGAGTGCAGTGGTTTTACACAGGCACGATGATAGCACACTGCAGCCTTGAACTCCTGGGCTCAGGGATCCTTGTCCCTCAATTTCCAGAGTAGCTATAACTACAAGCAAGATTTTATTTATTATTATTATTTTTGGGACAGAGTCTTGCACTTGTTCCCCAGGCTGGAGTGCAATGGCATGATCTTGGCTCACTGCAACCTCTGCCTCCCAGGTTCAAGCAATTCTCCTGCCTCAGCCTCGCAAGTAGCTGGGATTACAGGCACGCACCAGTATGCCTGGCTAATTTTTGTATTTTTAGTAGAAATGGGGCTTTACTATGTTGGTCAGGCTGGTCTTAAACGCCTGACCTCAGGTAATTTACTCATCTTTGCCTCCCAAAGTGCTGGGGTTACAGGCGTGAGCCACTGCGCCCAGCCCATGATTTTTGTTTTCTGTGAAAGAACCAGGATTCTCCTTAGATTTCCACATAAATTTTTCATTTGATGCTTAAAATAACTTTCAAAGGATTTGTTTTTACTTTATTTATTTGAGAAAAATTTATGTTTATCGTGCACAGCGTCTTGAAATAACGTATATGTTGTAGAATGACTAAATTGAGCCAATTAACACGTGGTGTATTACTTTACATACTTATTTTTTTGCTGTTGTGAGAACACTCTAGATTTTAAATGTAGATTTTCTTTTGGTCATTTTCAAGAATATAGTACACCATTACTGACGGTATCACCATGTTGTACCATGTGTCTTACTTTTTTTTTTGGTCTTTTTTTTTTTTCCTTTTTTTGTGGAAAATGAGGTCTCACTATATTGCCCAGGCAGGTCTCGATCTCCTGAGCTTAATCTATCCCCCCACCTGTGCCTTCCTAAGAGTTGGAATTACAGGCGTGAGCCACCGCGCTGGCTGTTTTTACTTTTAAAGGATTCTTTAATATCATTGTTCACCTATAAGTCAGTCTGTATTGGTGAAAGGCGTTGGTTTTGAGGATCACTGAACCATATGAACCCGAATGGATAACTGTCCAGAATTTTATGCTCTTTAAGTCAAAAGCATATTGAGGTGGCCAGTTTGTTTTCAGAATAGTCTTTTTTTGTAAGTTTATATGGACCAACCTGATAGCACATTCCTTTTGAAAATAAGGTAGTATTTATCAGGATTTCATTTTCATTTGTCCTATATTTCCACTTATGTTAATTATGAGTAAGGATACTTAATTGTGTGGCATGTTGTTGATAGAGAATGCAGTCATATAAAATCAGTGTGGTTTTTCTTTTCTTAGGGACCCCAATGATTCCTGTACCAATGAGCATTATGGCTCCTGCTCCAACTGTAAGTATAACTTAAAGGAAGAGTCATGAGTTATGGTAGTGCTAGTGCTTTTAAGCTAAACAGTGTGATAAACTTAAATACATTATGAGTATTTAAAAGAATAACAAGGACAGAATGAGAGCACCCCTAGCATATCATTTATTTGAATAAGTATCATTTTCACTTAGGTGTGCATATATGCAGTTGCACCTGCAATGTGCTCCCTAAGTAGATAATTCTGTGATTTTCCTGTTATTCTCTAGACTCTTCATATACTTGTTATTACAGATTTAGGGCTTTGGCTCTTCATTGCTTTCTCATCTTGGTCCTGGGAGATGGGAGAAGGATGTGACATGTCTGATCTCTTAAAAGAACATAGGAATGATCCTTGTAAAAATTAAAATTTTGAAATGAAATTTGTGTGGAGTACCTTTTACACGTTTCCTCCTAGCTTCCTAATTTTTCACCCTTTCCAAGCGATTTTTATCTTAGTTTTCTCTGTCTTCTAGTGTGGTATGTTCAAGCTTTGTAAGACTTTACTAAAACCTTTCTTCTGCTGAAATGCTCTCATTCATTATTTTCTTTTTTTTTTTTGAAACGGAGTCTCGCTCTGTCGCCCAGGCTGGAGTGCAGTGGCCAGATCTCAGCTCACTGCAAGCTCCGCCTCCCGGGTTCCCGCCATTCTCCTGCCTCAGCCTCCCGAGTAGCTGGGACCACAGGCGCCGCCACCTCGCCCGGCTAATTTTTTGTGTTTTTAGTGGAGACGGGGTTTCGCCGTGTTAGCCAGGATGGTCTCGATCTCCTGACCTTGTGATCCACCCGTCTCGGCCTCCCAAAGTGCTGGGATTACAGGCTTGAGCCACCGTGCCCGGCCCATTATTTTCTTTTTGAACCTTAATTGAATGTGGAGAACCTTAATTCTCCACATTCATCAAATCTTCTGAGCATTACAAGCACCTTTGTTAAGAATGCTGCTGTACTGTAGCACATGAATAGATAATAACTCTCTTAACTTTTATTTGGAATTCTACGAGGGAGGATAGGTCTCTTTATTTTCAGTGTCTTTTAATATCTGGGTTTTGAAAAGGGATGAGGACTGTTATTCTTGGTAAAAGGGAGAGAGGAATTACGTGGGCAAATGAGAACCTGCTGTGAGGCCGACCACTAAGAAGATGTGGTTCTGCAGCCAAAGGGGAGTTCAGCTTTTCTTGCCTTGGACACCAAGAGTTGGGCCATGTTTGAAAGCCTCAGGCATGTACTCTTCCTCCTTGTATTTCAGGCTAGAGAAAGCTAGAATTTAGGAGCGGAGCAGCTCTCCCATTTCACCACTGTTTATTCGGTGCCTCCTGAGGGTGCTTGCTGAATTCAGTGTCAAGTACAAAGATGTGTTTCTTCCCCGGGAAAGTTGAACGTCATGAAGGGAAAATAAGATAGCATAAATAACTGATAAAAGGCAAAATATGGGGGAGAGTGCTGTGGAGTATTTGAATATTCTGCTAGAGGATTAGCATGGATAATTGAAAGTTGCTTTTATATTAGTACTGAGAGTAAAATTATGAAAAAAACTTCTGGATATATTTGATAATTTTAAATGTTTTATGTATTTTTTTGTTGGGTTGGGGGGCGGTGGGGCAGTGGGGCGGAGTTTCTCTCTTGTTGCCTAGGCTGGAGTGCAATGGTGGCATGGCTCACTACATCCTCTGCCTCCTGGGTTCAGCGATTCTCCTGCCTCAGCCTCCCGAGTAGCTGAGCTTACAGGTGTGCGCCACCACGCCCGGCCAATTTTTTATATTTTTAGTAGAGACGAGGTTTCACTTTGTTGGTCAGACTGGCCTCAGGTGATCCGTCTGCCTTGACCTCCCAAAGTTCTGGGATTACACACATGAGCCACCACACTTGGCCTAAGGCATAAATTTTAAATGTTTAAGACATAGGCCAGGATCGCCTGAGACCAGGAGTTCAAGACCATCCTGGCCAACATGGTGAAACCCTGTCTCTACTAAAAATACAAAAAATTATCTAGGCGTGGTGGCGCACACCTGTAATCCCAGCTACTTGGGAGGCCGAGGCAGGAGAGTCCCTTGAACCCAGGAGGCAGAGGTTGCAATGAGCTATTACGCCACTGCACTCCAACCTGGGCGACAGAGCGAGATTCCGTTTCAGAAAATAAAAATAAAAATTATGTCTTAAACATAACAAAGTTTTCTTGGTTATTTTTGTTTCTTTTTTAAGAAGAAAGGTAATCTAGTAGTAGAGGTTTATTTGTCACAAATAAGTTTGCATTAATGAAATGTGCTATGTACTGTAGGAGTTTTAGAAGTATACAAGCATGCAGAGCTTAAATAATGTGCTATATATATTTATTTAATCCTGATGTTTTTAGCCTAATGTTAATTGGGGTAGGAAATTTAATTGCTGAATCAATTTTTATTTCGTTTCTTCACCTTAGGTTTTAGTACCCACTGTGTCTATGGTTGGAAAGCATTTGGGCGCAAGAAAGGATCATCCAGGCTTAAAGGCTAAAGAAAATGATGAAAATTGTGGTCCTACTACTACTGTTTTTGTTGGCAACATTTCCGAGAAAGCCTCAGACATGCTTATAAGACAACTCTTAGCTGTAAGTTAAACTGTTTATTTTTCATTAAAAATTTTTTTATTATTCTACATTTCAAACTTAAGCAGAAAGAGGACTTTCAGTGATTGCTTTTTATTATAAAAAATTCAGTCCTGCGGCAAAGGTGAAAGTAGTACAGTGAACACATTTGTATTCTTTTCCTAGATTCATCAGTGAACATGTTTAGATACTTTATGTACACATGTGTACCACACACACTTTTTTCTTGGATAATTTGGAAGTAAATTGTGACATGACATTTTACCTGTGAATCCTTCATTTATCTCCTAAGAGCAAGGACATTCTGTGACATAATCACAATGCCACTATCACATATGAAATTTGGCCTGGTGCAGTGGCTTTTGCCTGTAGTTGTAATCCCAGTCCTTTGCGAGGCTGAGGCAGGAGGATCTCTTGAAGCTAGGAGTTCGAGACCAGCCTGGGCAACATACCGAGACACATCTTTACAAAAAATTAAAATATAATAGCGCCAAATGCAGTGGCTCATGCCTGTAATCCCAGCACTTCAGGAGGCTGAAGTGGGTGGATCATTTGTGGTCAGGAGTTCGAGACCAGCCTGACCAACATGGTGAGACCTCATCTTTACAAAAAATACAAAAATTAGCCAGGTGTGGTGGCGTGTGCCTGTAATCCCAGCTACTTGGGTGGCTGAAGCAGGAGAATCCCTTGAACCCGTGAGATGGAGGCTGCAGTGAGCTGAGGTCGTGCCACTGCACTCCACCTTGGGCAACAGAGTGAGACTCCATCTCAAAAAAATAATGATAATAATTAAAAAATAAAAATAAAAAGCCAGGTGTAGTGATGCACGCCTGTAGTCCTAGCTGTTCAGAATCTGAGGTGGGAGGATTGCTTGAGTCTAGGAGTTCAAGGCTGCAGTAAGCTATGATCTTGTAATTGCACTCCAGTCTGAGCAAGAGAGTCTCTAAAACAAAAAAAAAAATACAAAATTGATATAGTATTATTAACTAATACACATGTAGTTCATATTTAATTTTCCCAGTAATGACCATAATATTAATAGTTGTTTTATTTTTCATCCATGATCCAATGAAAGATTTTTATGTACTTTTGAGACAGATTTGTTCTATCACACAGGCTGAATGCAGTGAGATCTCGGCTCACTGCAAACTCTGCCTCCTGTATTTAAGCGATTCTCATGCCTCGGCCTCCCGAGTAGCTGAGATTACAGTCATGTGCCATGACACCTGGCTCATTTTTGTGTTTTTTGTATAGACAAGGTTTTGCCATGTTGCCCAGACTTGTCTTGAACTCCTGGCCTCAATCAAATCGCCTGCTTTGACTTCCCAAAGTGTTGAGATTACATGCGTGGGCCACCACACCTGGCGTGGGTTAATATTTTGAGACTGTGTGAGTCGTTTTCCCCAGCGACCTTAAACAATGATTTTAGCATCCAATGATGATTGACTGATTCCTTTTAAAGTTTTATTCTGAGCTTGAATACTAATAAAGTTGTTTAAATTTGATAAACTTGTTGATTCACTTTTTTAACCTTAGTTTTTAAGATTTTATCTTGATGGCCGGGCACAGTGGCTCATGCCTGTAATCCCAGCACTTTGGAAGGCCGAGGCGGGCAGATTACGAGGTCAGGAGATCGAGACCATCCTGGCAAACACGGTGAAACCCTGTCTCTACTAAAAATACAAAAAAAAAAAAAAAAAAATTAGCCCGATGTGGTGGCGGGTGCCTGTAGTCCCAGCTTCTCGGGAGGCTGAGGCAGGAGAATGGCGTGAACCCGGGAGGCGGCAGAGCTTGCAGCGAGCGAATCACACCACTGCACTCCAGCCTGGGCGACAGAGCGAGACTCTGTCTCAAAAAAAAGATTTTATCTTGATGATAAATGTACATTGTTAAGTGAAATAATGCTGAATGATTGTATAATAAAATAAGGCCAGGGTGTGGTGGCTTACACCTGTAATCTCAGCACTTTGATTTGGGGGGACCAAGGCGAGCGGATCACTTGAGGTCAGGAGTTTGAGACCAGCCTGACCAACATGGTGAAACACCATCTCTACTAAAAATACAAAAATTAGCTGGGCGTGTTGTGGGTGCCTGCAATCCCAACTACTAGGGAGGCTGAGGCAGGGGAATCATTTGAACCTGGGAGGCGGAGGTTGCAGTGAGCTGAGATGGCGCCACTGCACTCCAGCCTGGGCGACAAAGTTAGACTTTGTCTTACGCACAAAAAAAGGAGTTTGGAAGAATGACTATATTCTGCACTGAGAGGACTTGCAAATACGTCATTCTTCATCTATATCCCAGAGTCCTGTGTAGGTTCTCTGTAAGGACAGGACCAGGGTTATCAACCTGTGGTTCAGCTCTTGAGTAGTTCAGTATGAGTCCTGCAGTCTTGTCATCCTCTGGAAATATTGTTGCCTTCTCTCCTTATGCCCCTCTGAGATGCTGGGCAATTATTTTATACCATTCATGATTCTTGCTTCAGCTCTTCATATTTAAGAAATTCCTGTTCTTTTAGGAAACTAGATCTCCTGGGCACTCTCTCAGTTTTAATTAACTGGTCTGAGGATGTTTCGGGTTTCTCAGTTTCATTTCTTCCTCTACTTCCATGGGATTTTGGTAATTTCAGTCTGAAGCCCGACTCTGTTTTCATTCCTGAGTTTTCTCCTGGGGTTCTTTTCACTGCAGCCATAAGGCCTAATCTGGGGTCTGCAGAGAACTAGCACTAACTCTGCTCTGATGGAATTCAGGAAAGTCAGAAGGTACTGGAGTATAGAAATGTGTTTGCTCCTGTCTGCTTCTGGAAGTCTCTGTTTTGCAATGTTATTACCGCTAATGTTTTCTCCCTAGGTGTATGTGTAAAGATTCTCATCACATATTCTCATAGAAGTGCAGTTTCTGAGTCTTAGGGCATGCTTATCTGCAGCTTTACAAGATAATTCCACACCAATTTATTTATACTTACTGCAGCAGTGTTATGTCCAAGTTTCTATTCTTATACATCTTTTTTAACAGTGGGGGTTTATTTAGACTTTTACATTGTGTTGTGAAGTACCTTATTCCTATTTAAATATGCCTTTTTTATTGTTCTTTCTACATAATTTTGGTATTATCTGTTGACATAGTAGCTTGAGGCCTAAACTGTTAAAGGCCTCAATCTCCCTTCCCCAGCTTCCTTACAGGTGTTACAAGATGGTGAACTTGTTATGTTAATAAGTGTTATTATGTAAATAGTTTTAGCAGAACTAGGTCATGTGCTCTCATTGCATTTTCTTTCTTTTCTTTTCTTTTTTTTGAGATGGAGTCTCACTCTGTTATCCAGGCTGGAGTGCAGTGGCATGATCTCAGCTCACTGCAACCTTGCCATCCAGGGTTCAAGCAATTCTCCTGCCTCAGCCTCCCAAGTAGCTGGGATTATGGACCCCTGCTACCATACCTAGCTAATTTTTGTATTTTCGGTAGAGACGGGGTTTCACCATATTTGCCAGGCTGGTCTGGAACTGTTGACCTCCAGTGATCTGCCTGCCTCAGCCTCCCAAAGTGCTGGGATTACATGCATGAGCCACTGTGCCTAGTCCATTTTTTGTTTATTTTCATATTTTATTTTTGAAACAGAGTCTAGGTCTGTTGCCCAGACTGGAGTGCAGTGGTGCAATCTCTGCTCACTGCAACCTCCACCTCCTGGGTCAGTGATTCTTCTGCCTCAGCCTCCTGAGTAGCTGGGATTACAGGCACCTGCTACCACGTCCGGCTAATTTTTGTATTTTTAGTAGAGACGGGGTTTCACCATGTTGGCCAGACTGGTCTCGAGCTTTTGACCTCAAGTGATCTACCCACCTGGGCTTCCCAAAGTGTTGGGATTCTTTTCCCTTCATTTCTTTTTTTTTTTTTGAGACGGAGTCTCGCTCTGTCGCCCAGGCTGGAGTGCAGTGGCCGGATCTCAGCTCACTGCAAACTCCGCCTCCCGGGTTCACGCCATTCTCCTGCCTCAGCCTCCCGAGTAGCTGGGACTACAGGCGCCCACCACCTCGCCCGGCTAGTTTTTTGTATTTTTTTTAGTAGAGACGGGGTTTCACCGTGTTAGCCAGGATGGTCTCGATCTCCCGACCTCGTGATCCGCCCATCTCGGCCTCCCAAAGTGCTGGGATTACAGGCTTGAGCCACCGCGCCCGGCCCTTTTCCCTTCTTTTCTAGAGCCCCTCCTGTCAGGTCCCTTTGTTTGTCTCATGTGTTCTGGTTCCTCTAAGTCTACTTTTATCCTTGGAGTTTTTCTGTCTTTTCTAGTATTCCCCTTATTGCTCTCCTGAGTTGGATGGTTTGGATCCTATATCTTGCTTGTGCCGACACATAGTAGCTCCTGTTATACTGGGATGATACATCCTTTATATACGATGTACATGGTATTTATAGGTGTGTGGTTGGTAACTTCTCTGAATCTAAATCTGAAGTGCTTTTTATTTTGATTATTCATATGTGGTCAGTAGTTTACCTGGATATAGAATTCTATGTTGAAGCTTATTTTCCTCACATTGAAGGTGTTGCCTTAAGGTGTTATAGCATCTAATGATGGTTTTCAGAAGTCCCGTATCATTCTGAATGTTCTTTGTATGTGACCTGTTTTTCCCTGGAATGCCTCTACTAGTGTGAATTTGACTGATTGCAGGTTTTCCTAATTGTGTGAAATTCTTCGAATGTTTATTTGATTTTCTTACTTTTCTTATATCATTGTGTTGGTCACTTACTTGGTGGGCCATTTCGTTCTGGAGATTTTTTTCAGGAGAAATTTTTGGGCTATTTGAGAATTGTTTTTACTGTCTTTCTTCAGGAACTCTGGATGTTGAACTTCCAGGTTTGACCTATGTGTTTTTGATTTCCTGTTTTCCATCTCCTACTCTTTTGTACGGGTTCTTGGGATTTGTCCTTAACTTTACCTTCCAGATTTCCATTGAAGTATTTATTTTTAATGCTGTGTTTCAAGTTTCCATTGGTCTTCTCTTGTTCTCTGAAGATTTCTCACCTACACCCTCCCTCTGTCTTTTTTTAACCGGGTAGAACCTTATTTTATTTTTCTTTTTTAAGACAGTCTGGTTCTGTTGCTCAGGCTGGAGTGCAATTGGCATGATTACAGCTCACTGCAGCCTTGATTTCCTGGGCTCAAGCCATCTATCTGCCTCATCCTCCTGAGTAGCTGGGACCACTGGTGTGTGCCACCACGCTTTCCTAATTTTTTTATTTTTGTAGAGACGGTTGCCCAGGCTGGTCTTGAACTCCTGTGCTCAAGCAATCCTTCCACATCAGCCTCCCAGAGTGTTGGCATTATAGACATGAGCCACACCTGGCTGCTTTTATTTTTTTATTTTATTTTATTTTTTTTGAGACGGAGTCTCGCTCTGTCACCCAGGCTGGAGTGCGGTGGCCGGATCTCAGCTCACTGCAAGCTCCGCCTCCCGGGTTCACGCCATTCTCCTGCCTCAGCCTCCCGAGTAGCTGGGACTATAGGCGCCCGCCACCTCGCCCGGCTAGTTTTTTGTATTTTTTAGTAGAGACGGGGTTTCACCGTGTTAGCCAGGCTGGTCTTGATCTCCTGACCTCGTGATCCGCCCGTCTCGGCCTCCCAAAGTGCTGGGATTACAGGCGTGAGCCACCGCGCCCGGCCTGCTTTTATTTTTAAAGTATAATAGTGTCCCACCTTCAGATAACCTGCCCTCCTTCACATTTTGGAATATTTCTATTTTACAGAAAGTTGTTTCTGTTTATAAAGTCTTGTGTATTTGCATTTTCTTTTCCCAAGTTATTTTTGCATACTGTATCAAGCGTTTTCCCATGTTAAAAATCTTTGATGACTGGGCGCAGTGGCTTACGCCTGTAATGCCAGCACTTTGGGAGGCTTAGGCGGGTGGATCACGAGGTCAGGAGTTCGAGACCAGCCTGGCTAATATGGTGAAACCCCATCTCTACTTAAAAAAAAAATAGCCAAGTGTGGTGGTGCATGCCTGTAGTCCCAGCTACTCAGGAGGCTGAGGCAGAAGAATCGCTTGAACCTGGGAGGTGGAGGTTGCAGTGAGCCGAGATCGTGCCACTGCACTCCAGCCTGGGTAACAGAGTGAGACTCCATCTCAAAAGAAAAAAAAAATCCTTTATAAATGCATACATTTTGTTTCAAAACGTTTCTTTCTAGGTTCATAATATTTACTTAAATTTATTAGAGTTTGTTTTAACCATTCTACTTTTAGGCATTTAGGTTTACGTGTTTATTTTGTTAGGATAAATAGTGATGCGAAACTTTTAATTTAATAAAAGGTAAACAATGTTCTGCAAATGAAGCATCAGTAAGAATTTACATTTTTCTTTAAATGATTTGTTGTTGATTTCTTTCATGTGATAGGTTTGTGGGAATTGCAAACATTTTCACAAATGTAGTTGCTGGTTTTTTATTTTATGCTTTTTACCCCTAGTAGAAATATAATTTTGCTTTTAGCTACATTAAAAATTATTTTGTTAAATGGTAGCAACCTTTTTGTTTTGTTTTCTTTTTAAGAAATGTGGTTTGGTTTTGAGCTGGAAGAGAGTACAAGGTGCTTCCGGAAAGCTTCAAGGTATGTCATTTTTTTCCTTATTTGCTGAAATCACTTTAACAAACTGTGTGCTTACATCACTTTGAATGACTTACTCTCATTGTCTTTATTGGTGAGACTTATTTTATTAGCACTCTTTGTGCTCTTTTTTATTTAAATAGGGTTAAAAGGCAGTTTGGGAAAATATTGGCTGAGAATTGAGATCTGAAGGAGGAAAAAGGTAACAGGAAAGGAAAAAATTAAAATTGCTCAATTTAACTGGTTTCTTGTGCTTTCCAAAGTTTCTTGTCTCAAGAAATGACTGCATGATCAAGATGGAACAATTAGAAGTTAGTGTTAGTAAGGGAGAAGAAGAAGAGACAATCATGGTTTGTTAACTTTTTTTTTTTTTTCTTTTGAGACCTACTCTCACTCTGCACCCAGGCTGGAGTACAGTGGTGTGATCTTGGCTCACTGCATCCTCTGCCTTCTGGGTTGGAGCAGTTCACCTGCTTCAGCCTCCTGAGTAGCTGGGAATACAGGTGTGCGCCACCATGCCTGGCTAATTTTTGTATTTTTAGTAGAGACGGAGTTTCACCATGTTGGCCAGGCTGGTCTCAAACTCCTGACCTCAGATGATCCACCCAACTTGACCTTCTAAAATGCTGGGATTACAGGCAGGAGCCACCACACCTGGCCTCAAATGTCAATTTTTTAAATAGTTCATTTGATTCAGGATCTATATGAAGTCCACACATTGCAACTAGTTGGCAATTTGTTTTAAGTCTCCTAATATTTTATTATTAGCACCATCCTCTAACCAACTGAGCTAACTGACCATACTCTTAATATTTTAAATTATTCTATTTCTAATTTCCTTGCAGTTTATTTGTTGAAGAAACTGGGTCATTTGTGCAATAGTATTTTTTAAGTCGAGTTTTGCTGAGTGCAGCTCCAGTACTATAATTTGCCATTAATCTATCCTCTGTATTTTCTGTAAAGTGGTCACTAGTTGTACTTGATGTGTGTTGTGTGGTGTTTTGGTGTTTTTTTTTTTTTTTTTTTTTTTTTTTTTTTTTTTTTTTGGGAGACAGAGTTTTGTTCTTCTTGCCCAGGCTAGAGTGCAATGGTACAATCTCGGCTCACTGCAACTTCCACCTCCTGGTTTTAAGCAGTTCTCCTGCCTCAGCCTCCCGAGAAGCTGGGATTATAGGCATGTGCCACCATGTTCGGCTAATTTTTTATTTTTAGTAGAGATGGGGTGTCTCCTTATTGGTCAGGCTGGTCTCGAACTCCCAACCTCAGGTCATCTGCCTGCCTCGGCCTCCCAAAGTGCTGAGATTAGAGGCACGAGCCACCGCTCCCTGCTACTATGTTATTTGAAACGCAGTCTTGCTCTGTTGCCCAGGCTGGAGTGCAGTGGCGCGATCTTGGCTCACTACAACCTCCGCCTCCCGGGTTTAAGCGATTCTCCTGCCTCAGCCTCCTGCGTAGCTGGGATTACAGGCACCCGCCACCGTGCCCGGCTAATTTTTGTATTTTTAGTAGAGACGGGGTTTCACCATATTGGTCAGGCTGGTCTTGAGCTGCTGACCTCATGATCCACCCATCTCAGCCTCCCAAAGTACTGAGATTACAGGCATGAGCCACTGCTCCCGGCCGCTATTTTTATTTATTTTTTTGTGCTTTTATTCTAGCACCTTATAGCCAGAATACTATAAAGGTAGTATTCTTCCATCAGGGAACACATATGAGATTGTCTTTTTTGTGTATGTAATAGCATCAGTGTTGCCAGTGCCTAGATTGATTAATTCATTAGGAAGTAATTCATCAGTAGTCTTTTTTTTTTGTTTTTGAGACAGCGTCTTCTGTTGCCAGGCTGGAGTGCAGTGGCGCGATCTTGGCTCACTGCAACCTCAGACTCCCTGGTTCAAACAATTCTCCTGCCTCAGCCTCCTGAGAAGCTAGGATTACAAGCACGTGCCACCACACCCAGCTAATTTTTGTATTTTTAATAGAGACGGGGTTTTACCATGTTGGCTAGGATGGTCTTGATCTGACCTCATGATCTGCCCGCCTTGGCCTCCCAAAGTGCTGGAATTACAGGTGTGAGCCACTGCTCCTGGCCTCATCAGTAGTATGTTTTGAAGAATTCTGTCATTCTTTCATTGAGGAACAAATCTTTTTCATGTATTAGTAGAATGCTTCTCTATGGAGAAAGTTGCCCCTGCATCTACTATTTGGTAACTTAGAGGCATTTTTGTTGTTCTTGAGATGGAGTTTTTTGCTCTTGTTGCCCAGGCTGGAGTGCAATGGCACCATCTCAGCTCACTGCAACCTCCGCCTCCTGGGTTCAAGCGATTCTCTTGCCTCAGCCTCCTGAGTAGCCGGGGTTACAGGCGCCCACCACCACGCCTGGTTAATTTTTTGGTTTTTTTGGTAGAGGCGGGATTTTGCCATGTTTGCCAGGGAAGTCTTGAACACGTGACTTCAGGTGATCCATCCACCTCAGTCTCCCAAAGTGCTGGGATTACAAGCTTGAGCCACCATGCCTGGCATAGAGGCATATTTAATACAGAAAAGGCAGGATAAATGCCCTAGCTTTCTTTCTTAAAACAATGAGTTGGTATCCTCAGCATTCTCTAGCAGTAACTGATTTTCTTTTTTCTTTTAAATTATTGTGAACTTACGAATTGAAGCATATTTAGTGTTACTGTATTTAATGTGGATTCTTTGTAGTTATTATCACCATTAAAACTTAACTTAAATTGCGGCCGGGCGCGGTGGCTCAAGCCTGTAATCCCAGCACTTTGGGAGGCCGAGATGGGCGGATCACGAGGTCAGGAGATCGAGACCATCCTGGCTAACACGGTGAAACCCTGTCTCTACTAAAAATACAAAAAACTAGCTGGGCGAGGTGGCGGCGCCTGTAGTCCCAGCTACTCGGGAGGCTGAGGCAGGAGAATGGCGTAAACCCGGGAGGCGGAGCTTGCAGTGAGCTGAGATCCGGCCACTGCACTCCAGCCCGGGCGACAGAGCCAGACTCCGTCTCAAAAAAAAAAAAAAAAAAAAACTTAACTTAAATTGTCTCTGCACTTTATACATCTCCAGTGGTTTTGACATGACCCTGAACGCCTTTGACAGCTGCTTTGTTATCTGGTATGACAATTTGTTCCAAGGTCATCTAGTATAATAGTGTTTTGGCCCCAGACTTAGAATCAGCCATTTCTCCAGGGGAAATTGTTTTGAAGATCACAATCTGGGCACGAGGTGCACTCGTATTAACAGTGGTTTGGGATGGGCATGGTGGCTCATGCTTGTAATCCCAGCACTTTGGGAGACTGAGGCAGGCGGGTCAAGAGATCAAGACCATCCTGGCCAACATCTCTACTAAAAATACAGAAATTAGCTGGATGTGGTGGCGCGCGCCTGTAGTCTGAGCTACTCAGGAAGCTGACGCAGGAGAATTGCTTCAACCCAGGAGGCAGAGTTTGCAGTGAGCTGAGATCGCACCACTACACTCCAGCCTGGCGACAGAATGAGACTCCGTCTAAAAAAAATTAAAAAGCAGTGATTTGGTGTTTGCTTTTAGATTTTTCCAGTGTTTACTAATTCAGATTAAGGACTAAAAGGTTTTTATTTAACCTGTTCTGTCATATATCTGTATCTCCTTTTTCCCCACACTGAGTTCCCTGAGTTTCAAGGCCATTGGGGATGATAGAATATTAATTATTGAGTTGCTTTATCTCACATTGCACATAGAACAGTTTAAGACTTAACCATTGGCACTATCACCAGCAATATGATCATTTTAAATTACTTTTCCTTTTTTTGAGACAGGATCTCTCTCTATTGCCCAGGCTGGAGTGCAGTGGGGGCAATCTCAGCTTACTGCAACTTCTGCCTCCTGGGTTCAAGCAGTTCTCCTGCCTCAACCTCCCTAGTAGCTGGGACTACAGGCATGCGCCACCACACCCAGCTAGTTTTTGTATTTTTAGTAGAGACAGGGTTTCACCATGTTGGCCAGGCTGGTCTGGAACTCCTGATCTGAGGTAATCCGCCTGCCTCTGTCTCCCAGAGTGCTGGGATTACAGGTGTGAGCCACTGTGCCCGGCCTGAAGGTACTTTTTTGAGGGGCATATCTGTTTGTCTTTATGGTATAGCATGCTGAAAATGTTATAGTCAAATTTACTATTTTAATATCAGTAGTTTTTTTCTGTTTCATGTCATTATATACATGTTTAGATTTATTTGATTTTATTTTCAATTTGTTGGTTGCCCTTAGATTTAATTTTGTTTTAATATCTCTGTTAAAGTCATCTTAATAGTGAGATTGACTAGTTATAAAAGGAAATAGATATAAGCAAAATAGACTGGTAACTAGGATACAAGATCACTAATTCTGTAATTTAACATCTCAGAATTGAAAAGTGCATTGTTTATGTTCCTGTAGTCTGTTCTTATTTGTGGCTGTTTGGAAGTCTAGATAGGGTGAATTTATGAAATAATCGACTTCCTTTAATCATGAATTTCATTGACTCTGCTAAGTATTTTATCAGAGCTTCTAATGAGTATCAGTTTGTCTGATTTGAATTTTTCTTCCTCTCCTCTGTTTTTCCCTTTTTTCCCCCTTTGGTTGTTTGAGGGTACTAAAAGTGAAATGGTTATCAAAAGGAATTTGTGGACAGGGGTGGAATTATGAATTGAGTGGTCTTTGTATTAAAACATTTGGACTCTAGTAATTCTACTTTTCCATAATTTTTTTTTCTTTTGTAAGTGGATTGATATTTGACTAATTGTTTTCATCCATTGCTAGCCTTTGGATTCTGTGAGTACAAGGAGCCAGAATCTACTCTCCGTGCACTCAGATTATTACATGACCTGCAAATTGGAGAGAAAAAGCTACTCGTTAAAGTTGATGCAAAGACAAAGGCGCAGCTGGATGAATGGAAAGCGAAGAAGAAAGCTTCTAATGGGGTATGTTTTCTGTCGGGGTATCTTTTCTAGGCCAGGCTGTGCTATTTCAGTGTAATGCTTCTCATTATAAATGAATCTAATATGGGGCTTCAAAAGATCATCATGTATGTGCTTGTGGCTTAAATGTCGGAGGGTATTTGATAGTTTGTAGTTATTTTAAGTCTTATCTACCCATAGTGGGTGGATGACTGTTGGTTTGCTTGTTCCAGGTTGGGATGAAAGTAGTAAGGGAGGCTGGACAAGGTTAACTTGCCAGAGAAAACACTGGTACAGACTATTCCAAACAGAGCTAATTCATTAAGGCAGCTTTGTAAGTAAGTACAAAATATATTTCAACCTACACAATTTTTCTTAGTTTCCCTCTCTTTTAGAAGTACACCAACTCTAAAATGAATGAAACTCTGATTACTTGCCTTAGCTTGGGGGATTTATTCAAGCTATGCTAAGTGAAGCTAAAATAAAGGACATGGTTGTATATTGTATTGTAATGTATATATTATTACTCCCTCAACAAAGTGAAACATAGCTAAAACTTGAGTATATATTTCCTTCATTTCTCTTCTTAGTTCCTTTTTGGCATCTCATGCTGAACAAATGCAAAATAGATTTATTATTGCCTTCTCCCAACACAAAACCAGAAGTGTCTTTCGCTGTCATCAAATTTTTATTATCTTTCAAAATAGAAATTGCTTTCTGGGCCTGGCGCGGTGGCTCATGCCTGTAGTCCCAGCATTTTGGGAGGCCGACACCGGCGGATCACGAGATCAGGAGATCAAGACCATCCTGGCTAACATAGTGAAAGCCGGTCTCTACTAAAAATAGAAAAAATGAGCCGGGCATGGTGGCGGGCGCCTGTAGTCCCAGCTACTTGGGAGGCTGAGGCAAGAGAATGGCGTGTACCCGGGAGGCGGAGCTCGCAGTGAGCCAAGATCACGCCACTGCGCTCCAGCCTGGGTCACTGCACTCCAGCCTGGGTGACAGAGCGAGACTGTCTCAAAAAAAAAAAAAAAAGAGAAAGAAGTCACTTTCTGCTGGACGTGGTGGCTCATGCCTGTAATCCCAGCACTTTGGGAGGCAGAGGCAGGCGGATCACCTGAGGTCAGGAGTTCGAGACCAGCCTGGCGAACGTGGCAAAACCCTGTCTCTACTAAAAATACAAAAAATTAGCCTAGCATTGTGGCGGTTGCCTGTAATCACAGCAACCCGGAGGCTGAGGCAGGAGAATCGCTTGAACTGGAGAGGTGGAGGTGCAGTGAGTTGAGATCGAGCCATTGTATTCCAGCCTGGGCAACTAGAGCGAAACTCTGTCTCCCTGCTGCCAAAAAAGAAAAAAGAAATACCTTTCATGTCCCCTCCAAGTCCTTTGTTTAAAAAAAACAAAACAAAACAAAACACCAAACCCAAAAAGCCCACAAAATGAAGCAAAGTATAAATAAGCAATTAAATGCCACCTATAATCCCATCATCATAAGTAACACTAGATAGTTTGGATGTATGTTCTTCTGGACATTTTTCTGTGTATGAATGTAGTTTTTTTCTTTTTTGACACAGAGTGTCTCTGTCGTTCAGGCTAGAGTGCAGTGGTGTAATCTTGGCTTACTGCAACCTCTGCCTCCCGTGTTCAGATGATTCTCCTGCCTCAGCCTCCTGAGTAGCTGGGGTTACAGGCATCCACCACCACATTCAGCAAATTTTTGTATTTTTAGTAGAGATGGGGTTTCACCATGTTGGCCAGGCTGGTCTGGAACTCCTGACTTCAAGTAATCTGCTCTCCTTGGCCTCCCAAAGTGCTGGGATTACAGGTGTGAGCCACCATGCCTGGCCAAATGTAGATTTTTGGTTGTTTTTTGGTGGTTTTTTTTTGAGATGGAGTCTCACTCTCTTGCCCAGGCTGGAGTGCAGTGGCGTGACCTCAGCTCACTGCAACCTCCACCTCCCAGATTCAAGTGATTCTCCCTCCACAGCCTCCCAAATAGCTGGGATTACAGGTGCCTGCCACCAGGCTCGGCTCAGCTACTTTTTCTGTTTTCACTATGTAGGTGAGGCTGGTCTTGAACCTTAGGCGATCCGCCTGCCTCGGCCTCTCTAAAGTGCTGGGATTACGTGCAAGCCACTCTGCCCGGCCAGCATTGCCTGTATTTCTAAAACAAGTATAATTTTATCACACTCTTGCTTATTATATGAGACCCATCCTTAATGATTTTAGATTTCTTACAGAAAAAAGACCCCCCCCCCCGCCTTTTTTTTTTTTTTTCTGACTCCGTCTTGCCCTGTCGCCCAGGCTGGAGTGCAGTGGCAAAATCTTGGCTCACTGCAACCTCCACCTCCTGGGTTCAGGTGATTCTCCTGCTTTGGCCTACCGAGTAGCTGAGTTTATAGGCACCCGCCACCACCCCTGGCTCATTTTTATATTTTTAGTAGAGGTGGGATTTCTCCATGTTTTCCAGGCTGGTCTTGAACTCCTGACCTCAGGTGATCCACCTGCCTTGGCCTCCCAAAGTGCTGGGATTACAGGCGTGAGCCATGGTGCCCGGCATAAAGCCCATATTTTTAGGATGACATTCAAGGCTCGCTCCAGCCCACCTTTCTAACTTCCTTCTTTCCTCCTCTGCATATACTACTGCATGTACCTCCACAATCTTCCTTTTTGCTTTGCTGGCATCTCATGTCTTTGTTCCCTATCCAAGCTCCCTGTTGAAATTCTATCCATACTTATAATTAACATGTCCCTTGATTAATATAGACTTTATCAGTCTACCCTCAGTTTCTCTCAGACAGAATTAAGTCCTCTGTTCCCGTATAAAGCAGATCTTTGTAGCTGTTTTAGTAAATATTGTTTATATGTCTCTCTCTTTCACAGCCCTTTGTTACCCATCTCATTCCCATATCCTCTTTCAACCCCCATCTCTGATTACAAATAGAAAGGGTGATAAGTTTGTGGGCTGTGTCTCTTTAATCTTGTACCTCAGCAGCACCTAGGACAGTGTCTTGCCTAAAGCAAGGATGGAATTAACATTTGTTAACAGTTGCTTATCTGTCAGTCTTACTATCCTTACCCTGCTTCATAAGGAAATTATATTTATATTTTATTTCAAATCAGTAATACTGCCTGTCACATCACTAAAACCTCAAAAAAACAGAAATGTTTGAAATAAGAATTTTCAGGTTTGCCTTGTTGTGATGACTGTATACTAACTAGTTAAAGGTATGGATTCAGTACCTTCAAAGTGTTCTGATTTGCCTAGGACTCACTGTTTTCTTGTGTTTAATCTTCGGTTTGTGAGGTCATTTAATTTGTAGCATTTGTAAATGTTATACTGAAAAACTCTGAAAATGAAATAAATCACTATACTACGTATTTTTATAAATTAGGAAAGGTGACTTGGCATTTCTTGCTTGCTTGCTTGCTTTTTTTGGCGTGAGGACAGAGTGTTGCTCTGTCACCCAGGCTCGAGTGTGGGGTGGTGTGATCTCTGCTCACTGCAACCTCCTATTCCCAGGCTCCAGTGATCCTTCTGCCTCAGCTGGGACTACAGGTATGTACTACCATACCTGCCTAAGTTTTATATTTTTTGTTGAGATGGGGTTTCACTGTGTTGTCCAGGCTGGCCTTGAACTCCTGGACTTAAGTGATCCACCTACCTCAGCCTTCCAAAGTGCTAGGATTACAGGCAGGAGCCACTGTGCCCAAGAAACGTTGATTTCTTGTATAATCAACATTAGCCAGAGTAACCACACTTCAGATCTGTTTGTTGGTCTTCAGGAAAAGCAATATGTGTCTGGATGTGGTGGCTCACACCTGTAATCCCAGCACTTTGGGAGTCCGAGGTTGGAGGATCACCTGAGGTCAGGAGTTTGAAACCAGCCTGGCCAACATGGTGAAACCCTGTCTTTACTGAGAAAGAAATACAAAAATTAGCCGGATGTGGTGGCGCACACCTGTAATCCTAGCTACTTGGGAGGGTGAGGCAGGAAAATCACTTAAACCTGGGAGGCAGAGGTTGCAGTTAGCTGTGATTGCGCCACTGCAGTCCAGCTTGGGTGATAGAGTGAGACTCTGTCTCATGAAAAAGCGAAGTTACATGCAATAAAATCACACAGAAAAATTATTTTTAATAAAATGAAATTAAAACAGTTGACAGACATCAGTTATATGATTTATTGTTCCAACTGTATATGTGTATTTCTGAATGCCCTTTGGCTTCTTGCCCAGTGGTACTTGAAGTCATAGGATAAACATGGCATATTTTCCTAGTGTTAATTTTACTCAACAATATAGGTTAAAAAAGCATTCTATCTGATGTAAAAAATTTTTTTCAATAATGTAAGCAAATATTACTATATAGTGGAGTAGATTAGAGATTTGCCATGATTTTTTTTTTTAAGGGTGGTTTTGGGTGGAGGGAGGTAGGAAAGCCGGAGAGGAAAGATTGGAGGGAGGGAGCAGGGGGAGGGGGGAAGATGGTGGGTGCGAGATAGATGGCCACTGCCGCCATGATTTTTCAGCATAAAAATATGACATGGTGATTGTTTTTTATTCTTGATCGTTGATTAGTTGGAGAAATTTAGAAGGCTGTTAGTTAAGTAGAGGATAGGAGAACAAGACATTGAGAACCCTTTGTGTTGCTTTATTAGGCATTTTCCTCTGAGGCGGAAGAGAAAACAATTCCGTATTTCTCATTGATTAAAAAGGAAACATGAGTTTGTCTAGGAGAGCAATATATTTTTCATGATCCAGAATTTTCTTTTTTTTTTTTTTTTGAGACGGAGTCTTGCTTTGTCACCCAGGCTAGAGTGCGGTGGCCGGATCTCAGCTCACTGCAAGCTCCGCCTCCCAGGTTCACGCCATTCTCCTGGCTCAGCCTCCCGTGTAGCTGGGACTACAGGCGCCCGCCACCTCACCCGGCTAGTTTTTTGTATGTTTTAGTAGAGACGGCGTTTCACCATGTTAGCCAGGATGGTCTCGATCTCCTGACCTCGTGATCCGCCCGTCTCGGCCTCCCAAAGTGCTGGGATTACAGGCTTGAGCCACTGCGCCCGGCCTATGATCCAGAATTTTCTTTCTTTTTTTAATGAGATGGAGTCTCGCTGTGTTGCCCAGGCTGGTGTCTACCTCCTGGGCTCAAGCAGTTCTCCTGCCTCGGCCTTCCAAGGTGCTGGGTTTACAGGCATGAGCCACTGTGCCCAGCCATATTCAGAATTTTAAGAAGAATTTTGGGCATGTATAAGATATCTTGTCAAACAACTTGACTGAACAGTTTAATGTAGATTTTGCAGAATTTACAGGAGTAAATTTTTTTCTTTCATTTCTTACTGACCTTTAGTAGTAAAAGTATTCTGTGTGAAGTGGCCATGCTAATTTAGTTCATGTCCTATTGCTTTCTGGCTGTCCAGCAAAAATAGCATAGGAGACAGTATATCTGCTTGTATGTCACAAGTCACAGTTAATTAACCATATATTCAAGAATGAACACTGACAAGTGCTGGAAACACAGTTATTCTCTGGAAAGAACCTGTTAATAGAGGACAGCTGCTGCAGGTGAACATCTTTGTCTGGAAATTAGCCTAGTTGAGTCTACATTTTCTCAAAAGAAAGAACTCTGCATTTCCTTAAGTTTTTTAAAAGGTTCGTACTTTGCATTCTAGAACTCATTGTCAAAGAATGAGCCCAGCAGAGCTGTTTAACTTCACAGCCACTAGCTTTACTATTGAAATTTTAATTTCTCTGAAAAGAACCAACTAGGTGGGCCATGTAAACATTACAGACAATCTATCAGCTTCCTATATGGCTGAATCCTTGACCTTTTGTTTCCCAGTATTACTGAATATGCTTTCTGGTTTCTCCCGCTTCACCCTCCAAAGTCTCACTCTTGTCTCCCAGGCTGGAGTGCAACCTCCACCTCCTGGATTCAGGCAATTCTCCTGCCTCAACCTCTTGAGGAACTGGGAGTACAGGCACCCGCCACCACTCCTGGCTAATTTTTTGTATTTTTAGTAGAGATGGGTTTCTCCATGTTGGCTAGGCTAGTCTTGAACTCCTGACCTCAGGTGGTCCACCCACCTAGGCCTCCCAAAGTGTTGGGATTACAGGTGTGAGCCACCGCGCCCGGCCATCTGGTTTCTGAAGTATAAGAAAAAAACGGAAAATCAGAAAATTGTGTATGGTTGATATTCCAGAGATAGAGCTTTAGATGAAACTTGCCAGTCTGTGGAGTGTCTTTCTAACCTGATCATCTACCATAATCAGTTTTTTTTTTTTAAATATTAGCAATCAGTTAAGATTTTTGGGTTAATAAACTTTTCTTCTAAAAATGTGAGTTAGTTAATTCCAAATGCTTTTATCTCTAATTCAGGTAAAATAGCCATATTGATATTTAAATTTTGGTTTACAGTGGAAACAATATAAACTCAATTTAGGGTTTATACGGATTTTTTTTTTTTTTTAAAGGAGTCTCGCTGTGTTGCCCAGGCTGGAGTGCAGTGGTGCGATCTTGGCTCACTGTAGTCTCTGCCTCCCGGGTTCAAGTGATTCTCCTGCCTCAGCCTCCCAAGTAGCTGGGACCATGCCTGGCTATTTTTTTGTGTTTTTAGTAGAGACGGGGTTTCACTGTGTTAGCCAGGATGGTCTCCATCTCCTGACCTTGTGAGCCACTGCACCCGGCTGGGGAATTTTTGTGTTTTTTTAGTAGAGACGGAGTTTCACAACGTTGGTCAGGCTGGTCTCAAACTCCTGACCTTGTGATCTGCCCACCTCAGCCTCCCAAAATGCTGGGATTACAGGAGCGAGTTTTTTTTTTTGTGTGCGGCCGGGAGACAGTCTTGCTGTGTCTCCCAGCCTGGAAGGGAGCGGAGTGATCTCGGCTCACTGCAGTCTCCACCTCCTGGGTTCAAGCAGTTCTCCTGCCTCAGCCTCCCGAATAGCTGAGATTACAGGCACGTGTCACCATGCCCAGCTAATTTTTTGTAACTTTGGTAGAGATGGGGTTTCACCATGCTGGCCAGGCGGGTCTGGAACTCTTAACCTCGTGATCCGCCCGCCTTGGCCTCCCAAAGTGCTGGGATTGCAGGCGTGAGCCACCGTGCCCTGCCAAGTGGTTAGTTTTATAATAACACGTAATGCCTTATATTTAAGTTATCTGTGTCATAACCCATCTGTTACTGTGTATTGGTATAGCTTGAGGAAAAGAGCGCGTTTTTCAATTTGAATTTTACTCCGTCTAAGTGCAGCATTTTTCTCACCGTACGATCTTAAGAATTCGTTGCTGGGTGCGGTGGCTCACGCCTGTAATCCCAGCACTTTCAGAGGCCGAGGTGGGCGGAACATGATGTCAGGAGATCGAGACCATCCTAACACAGTAAAACCCCGTCTCTACTAAAAACACAAAAAAATTAGCTGGGCGTGGTAGCGGGCACCTGTAGTCCCAGCTACTCCGGAGGCTGAGGCAGGAGAATGGCGTGAAACCGGGAGGCGGAGCTTGCAGTGAGGTGATATGGTGCCACTGCACTCCAGCCTGGGCAACAGAGCAAGAAAAAAAAAAAAAAAAAAGGCCGGGCGCGGTGGCTCAAGCCTGTAATCCCAGCACTTTAGGAGGCCGAGACGGGCGGATCACGAGGTCAGGAGATCGAGACCATCCTGGCTAACACCGTGAAACCCCGTCTCTACTAAAAATACAAAAAACTAGCCGGGGGCGAGGGGGGCGCCTGTAGTCCCAGCTACTCCGGAGGCTGAGGCAGGAGAATGGCCTAAACCTGGGAGGCGGAGCTTGCAGTGAGCTGAGATCCGGCCACTGCACTCCAGCCCGGGCTACAGAGCAAGACTCCGTCTCAAAAAAAAAAAAAAAAAAAAAAAAAAAAAAAAAAATTGAGTAAGAAATAAAATGTTGGCCGAGCGCGGTGGCTCAAGCCTGTAATCCCAGCACTTTGGGAGGCCGAGACGGGCGGATCATGAGGTCAGGAGATCCAGACCATCCTGGCTAACCCAGTGAAACCCCGTCTCTACTAAAAAATACAAAAAACTAGCCAGGCGAGGTGGCGGACGCCTGTAGTCAGCCCAGCTACACTGGAGGCTGAGGCAGGAGAATGGCGGAAACCCAGTAGGCGGAGCTTGCAGTGAGCTGAGATCCAGCCACTGCACTCCAGCTTGAACGACAGAGCGAGACTCCGTCTCAAAAAAAAAAAAAAAAAAAAAGAAGAAAGAAAATGTTTGTTGAATATATATCCATTGGAGACAGCTTTCAGAATGCTGGTGGTCAACTTATAAAGTTAGTGCTAAGTTACGTTGTTAAGGAGCCACAAGGCATGAAACTCACCTTGAATAGAGTTGCAGGAATTATGACCAAGAGCCAGGCATGTATGCACATGAGCATGGTTCTTGTATGTATCTGAAAATGTGCACAGTATATGTTTACCAAGTAAGTCTTTAAAAACTTTGGGGCATGTACCACT